>NW_027468881.1:31597984-31882984 GCF_046254945.1 Alosa pseudoharengus | reverse complement strand
TACTGTGATGTTGACAGAGCAACAGGCCAAGTACATGCTGTGGAGTCTGTAGGTGAACAGATCAATGACCTGTGCTCATTATCTCAAAGAAACTGCAGAAGGGACTCGGTTCTTGAGGTGACCTTCAACCAATAAAGACATGGTGCTGACCATTGCATCCTTATATGAAGTCTGCTATCACAAACCAGCTGCAATCTACCAAAAGGTTCTACGTAGCAGTGTTGGAAGAACCAGACCACCCATACTGCAGAATACATACTTGAAATAATTTGGCTTTAGACATTTTTACAGAAGCATGCAGCCTCTGAAACCTTTTATGTATTACTGGTTTCTCATCTGCAGATGGACATATGTGGACAATATCTACTGAGATTTCAGGGAGAGAGAATAATTGCATGCTTTATCCCTTAAAACGTCAACATGATGCTTTGGGAGTGGCAAATCAACCAGCCACTGCTAGACTCCTTAAAAGTCTTGATTTAGCAACTTGTCAGGCTTTTGGTTCATGATTCATATAGACAACTGCACGGACCTGTAGAGCACACATACAGTGTGTGTGTGTGTGTGTGTGTGTGTGTGTGTGTGTGTGTGTGTGTGTGTGTGTGTGTGTGTGTGTGTGTGTGTGTGCGCGTGTGTGTGTGTGTTTGTGAGAGTGTTTGTGTGTGTGTTTGTAATGGGAGTGTGTAAATGCATTGTAAATTCATGTGCAAGCATTAACTTGTGATCTAGTGTGTGTGTTTGTTTGTGTGTGTGTGTGTGTGTGTGTGTGCATTCACAAGCATGCACCTGTGAATTAGTGAGTGAGTAGCTGTGTGTGTGTGTGTGTGTGTGTGTGTGTGTGTGTGTGTGTGTGTGTGTGTGTGTGTGTGTGTCCACACATGCCCTCTCACTCACCTTTTCTGAGAGATAATCTCCCATCTATCAGGCCCCTGCATCTGTCTTTAAAAAAAACTCTACAGGCTCCACAGCCTTGACTTCCTGCCTCCATCTCGACGTGGGAATGAATATTTAACCAGACACCCCGACACACCTGAACTGCATACAGTGACCTCACCACCTCACGCCCATACACAGGGCCAGACTCAACGCCACCAGGAGCCCGGGCATGTGACGCCCCACCCGAGGTGCTGGCCTGTGACCAGGGATGTAGTGTAGGCTAAACGCAAGTAAACACAGTTTATCCACCTCTGAAATTTCAGAAATAGAGTTTATCCACCTTTTATTAGAGTTTATCCACCTCTCAAAAGAGTTTATTCACCAATTTCAACTTCTAACATTCAAAAATCAATATGTACAGGAACCATTTAATACCACTGATATTGTTATAAATATTGGACAATAACTTCCAACATCATCAAACATGTACTGAATGCCTTTTTTAGTCCACCTCAATGTGACCACAGAAATCATAGTTTACCCACCCTTTTATTTTACCACTACATCCCTGCCTGTGAGTTTAGGCTCGATGGTGTTTTAAGCCCCCAGCGTCGTCTTACAGGCAGCGCTGCCACCGCTGACTTAAAGGCACCTAATCCTAACCCCAACCCTAACCCTAACTTTAACCCATGCCTAACCCTAGTGCCTTCCAGGCAGCGCTGCCTTGAAGACAACGTTGGGGACATAAAACACCAAGAAACGACCCCTTTATGGAAAGGCAAAATTAACATGGAGGCTTTTTATACTTATACTACACTTATTCACTTGGCTGCTGCTTTGATCCAAAGCGACTCATGTTACAACCATTTCAAGGGACTTGGTCTCCAGAGCAGCTCGGGGTTAAGTGCCTTGCTCAAGGGGCACAACGATGGCAGCCGGGAATCGACCACTGCATGCTAGCCCAGCTCCTTAGCCACAATGCTACCACAGACCCACCCATTTCTTTATCATTTATGCAGGGGAAAAGCCCATTATGTGCCTATGAGTTCTGCGCACAAGACTCTGTGTTGTGGTGTCTAAAAGCAAGCACATTGAGTTAAATGAATTTGACTAGACCTGCTGCTACTAAATGAGTCACTATTCAGCTCTCACTTAACTGGTGGGTCAGGACCCATAGGTGGGTCGCGGAACCATTCTGGGTGGGTCGCGGAGCTTGTGGTTAAAAAAATAAATAAATCGCCCATTTAAAATTCTACCCTATCAAATCTATTGTTGGACCTTTATTTTGATAGACTTTATTTGTCTGTCAGTCATTGCCAATGGACATAGACAATGTTTATGTGACAGGTCATGTCAGACATCATTTTAGCGGTTAATACAGCAAAACAACCCTGAATAATTGAAGCATGGAATCACTTATGTTGAGGACAAAAAGGGACAGAAACCCCAGTGTGTGGTCTGTAGTGAATTGCTGGAGCATGAGAGTATGAAACCATCAAAACTAAAACGCCACATCGAAACAAATCCCCCTACTGTCAAAGACAAACCTGTCGTATAAAAATAGCGTTTTGTAGCGGCGAAATGACTTGCCCTGGTCACTTCCAGGCTAACGAGTTTTGACTAAAAACGGTAAAATCGAACTTTCTCAAAACACATCCAAATGACATGATTTTGATGTCAACTCAACGTATGTACTCCCAATCATCCGTAAATTGATCTAAAGTGCATTTTACTCCGGATGATTCCTTTAAATATCGGTAGGTCTTCCTGAAACCACAAAACATGTTTTTTTTTGTTGTTGTTGTTGTTTTTTTTGTATGTATCCAGTGTGCACAGCAAGCATCCCAGTCAAAGCGCAAGATATATAAATAGAACTTCCTTTAGCAGGGAAACGCATTTCCACATCTGTGAGGAGCAGCCGACAGAAAAAAAGGCTTTAACAAGGAAAAAGTCGACAAAACAAACCAACTGCTACTGGACTTTTATAGACACACAACTGCTGATCAGAGAATAAGAGCAAGGAGACGAACAGGATATTTTGACAGGTTCTCAACCGGCATTTCAGTCACTGCCTGAAATTAGTGGGATACATCACTGATGCAATCAAGTGCTTCTCTAAATAGCAGTTAGAGGCAACATTACCTCATCTCTGAGGACGTGAGTTGCGGCTGTGGGCATGCAAAATGCATGAATGTGTATGTGTGTGTTTGTGTGTGTGTGTCAGAGAGACAGTAACAGAGAGAGAGAGAGAGAGAGAGATTGCAGCAAGATCAGACCTCACTCTCCATGTAAGTTAACATGCAGCTCTTAACAGAGGCAGTTCAGATACTGTTTGGCATTTAGCTGACACTCATCCTCAAGGTATGGCAAACTCCAGCATAAAAAGCTGTTCGCATGACTGAGGTGGATCATCCTCTGCTTCGGCTGAGTGTTAACAGGTTGCACAGTGGTGAACCTGAGGGGGCCTCACTTCCATTGAGGACTTAGACTCTTGGAACTCCTTAACCTCCATGGACACCCATGGCAACCGGGCCAAAGGTCAGGGGAGAGCCGATTAAAGCAATACTAAGCCAAGGGAGGAAGAGAGAAGCCCGGTCCTTTCCCATACCCCTCCACTGCACCGGTGGCACTGGGAAAACACCAACTGACTGAGGAAATAAAGAGTGTGTGTGTGTGTGTGGGGGGGGGGGGGGCATTCTGAAATGGTGGGAGTGGGCACCCCTCTGAAAGATGTTTCTCTCTCATTCAGAAACACAGAAACTATATAAACCATACTCTAGCTGACGGGAGAAATATCAACAAGTATATATATTTAACAAAACAACTGCTTTCCATGCAATGATCGGCCCTTTTGATTAACTGTAAGCACGAAGTCCAGTGTTAAGTGAAGCAGGGCTCCCAATGAAGAGAGGCCTGATGTGTCTTCAGACAGGGGCACCTGACCCTGTCCGTGTTTCGCGCCTCTGTTCTGCTGGGTCTCTAATCCTGAGGAATGCGGGGCCACAGCGTCGGTAGTCAGGCAGCGCTGAGCTCCTGCAAGGCCACCGAGGTGAGACAGAGTGGCAGTGGGAAAGTGGGGACCCAGAGCAACACCGGGGGGCAAGGCAAGCCCACATGCGTGCCATTTCAAACCTATCAATCCAGGAAACACCATAACACTGTCATTATGCCAGCTTCAGGTCAGTGTAAATAGGTTATGCTGTCATAATAACAATTCTATGGGCTACAGGGCAGGGTTGTGCAAAATTCGAATTGCAATTCTGCTTCCTGTTTGCTACCTCAATTGAAATGCAAGTGAAATTCAAGAATTGAATTGGAATTTAAGAGCCAGTATCAATTCAATTCTGGAATTTTGCACAAGCCTCCTACAGGAATCCTATCTGCAAAACACAGATGTGGTCACCAGTCTCAGAAGAGCAATACCATAAGTAATGGCCTATTTGGACACAGTTTAAACACATTTCGTCTGTACCATATTTATAATGCCCTGAATGTTATTATCTGCACATCTTACAAAAATCCTTGTGTTCTATGGCCCCTGTGCCTGTGTGGCATTCCAGCAGGATCATATCACTCAAAGTCAGGCCACTGATTTAACCACAGAACACCCATCACGTCACTGTGGTGGGATTTAACCACAGAACACCCATCACTTCACTGTGGTGGGATTTCTAGTCTACAATAGAGAGGGCAAAATGTGGTTTCCTGTGCATTGTGTTGACACGTATTAACATAATTGCACACAGACAGACACATACACATAGCTTACACACACACATGCACGCACGCACGCACGCACACACACAAAGTTGGTGATAGGCTATAATCTTCCATAATAAATGTGCGGCAGCACTCAGTAGTAGACTATCTCAAATGTCAAAATAGCTTCCCAACAGCAGAAAAGAGTAAAATAACTTGTTACACTTTGCCGTATGTTAATTATGTTTTTTAAAAAACGTAGCCTGTCATGGGAAAGAATCGTGCATAATCATGCACCAATCAATCACGCACTATATCTGCACTGCGCAGTAGCTTACAGACCATGGCACAGTTTTGCTTTTGCGGCCAAGTTTGCCGCAAACTAAAAACGGATCGAGTTGCCGGTAAAGGCGTCCAGAAATCTCACCTGTTGTTCCTGTTCGTGCCGCCGAGATGTGCCTATACTGCTTCGCGCTGGTCCACCTGCTTAAATTCATAGGCTAGTACTTTGGTCGAGACAGTTAGCCTGCTGTTTGGGAGGAGCTGTAAGTAAGAAATGGTCGTAGCAGTATTTCAGGCAGGTAAAGAATTTCCATGATAGGGGTGTCGCCCCGCTACAATGTGCTCCGACGACGGGCCGCTACCGCCCTCCCCGGTGACATGGCTGACAGGCGATTCCTATGTTGTTGAGTACCCTATAACTTGCACGTGTATGCACTGTACTGTAGTGTAGAATACGATCTGATTGATCACACCCAAAATATTTGGAACTGTAACCTACTTAAGCCTTTACTGTATAGCCTAATTATGTATCCCTCTAACATCAGTCTCTTCTGTGATTAGGCTTTTTTCTGCCGTGATGTCTTCCTGTAGGCTAATGTCATGAATTGTAACATAATTCAATTGAGTAGATAACACTACATTTTACATTTACATTCTACATCTACATTTTATAGTACAATTTAGGGGTAAATATTATGTATAAATGTTTTATTTTGCCATAATCTTGCTTCCTCCATTTTATCAGATTTAAGGTTTAGGTCTAGACTGGGTGAATCTTACTAGAACCACCACGTTGACAAAATCTGTCAACAAGCATATTAGGCTACTGGAGCCAGACACATCCCACAGATAATAAGACAGGCTGTCTCTTGCATCCACTTGTAATCAGGGGGTCAGTTTCTTTTGTTCTGATCAGGTTGCAACTGCGGTCATCTTCATCTCGTCAGAGGCCGATTTTGCAGGATGGTGTGACATGTGTGTGCACAGATGTGTGTGTGTGTGTGTGTGTGTGTGTGTGTGCACAGCTTTAGCACTGTTAAGTGGTGACCAACAGAGGCAAAATGCAATTATTGATGTGCACCCATGCTTTTAGACTACTACCGGTGGCACACACAACCCCCCCCCCCCCACACACACACACACACACACATATAATACATCACTCAAACACACAAAACACATAATACACACAAACTCACACATGAGCTCTTTCTATATTACAATTCACTTTATTGTCGACAAGGTTAAGACAGTGACAGAAAGACAAGATGTTATAACTACTTTACATCCAGACAGTTCTTTTTCTTCACAGAAAGTTATTACAGGAATTAGTCTTGAGAGAGTAATTCCTGTCAGTTAAAACTGAGATCAGATGCTGTAGGGAAACACACCAGCATGTACTGAATGAATAGGTGGCGCCCCCCTGTGGTTTGGTAGGCTATGTGATGATATTATCCTGAAGTTTAGTTTTAGGGCCCTATTTACGCATTTTCTCTTTTTTAAACAATGTGCCAAGGGGTGTGGCACTTAACAACCTAAGGAGTGGTCTGGTGCGTTGTCTAAAAATTGCTGTCTTACACTACAACGCACTGACCAAGAGAAACCTGGTCAGAAGTCCATGGCGAGTTGTTCATATGTTATTTTAAGAACGCATTATCAACAGTGATATGGGCGGGTGCACAACGCACCATCCTTCTACCATCCGTGAACGTGCACCAGTGCACATCCATGCAAAACATTACAAATTACACAATTACAATAGGAAACATAATTAGATTAAAGATATTACACAAGATCTCACAATGAGTAGTTATTCACCATTTGCAAATTGGTAATGACGGAGAGGCAAATATGAAGCATAGCTGAAGATGCACCGTCACCAGATTTTTTTATTCAGTCATTCGAACATTATTGGGGTAAGTGTTGCTTTTTCCAGGCCATGTTTTCGATGGTAACCCATTGTCAGTCAATAGTGAAAGTAATTAACTGTGTATAACTGTTTTGTCATTGACTGACTCCATGGTGAAGGTAGTTTCACTTTGGCAATGAGTTCAAATAATAGACGAGTGCAAATGCGTGTAGGCTATACTATGCTAGGTTTTAGTAAAGTATGGTTTAGTGGAATAACTGTTCCATACGGTCTCGCAAGCAGATTCCTTCAACTGCGCTGCTGACTATTAAAATACTGATGCATTCTTTGAAGTTGCGCTGTGCGCTGTTAAGGGAATGACAGATGTCATTCTCATTGGTTTAAATGATGTTACGCCCAAAACACACCCATGACCTAGGAACGCCTTGTCGCGCCATCCGCCCGATGTTTGATAACGAAAACACTTCCAATGTGGACTGGACATCCCACTAAATTTAAATAAGCTTTTTGCCAGTGACCATGCATTAGACTGTCAAGATAGGGGCCCTTAGTGTGTGAACTGAAGGCTCAGTGATGGTAGATAAAGGAAACAGTACACTGTCTTAAAATAAAGAAGCATTAGGTGAACGCAAAAGTTTCACGCTCTAGTGTACGTCACTCAGAGATTCTGCCTTAATGTGTTTATTTTAAGTTGCCTAAAAGTTGTACCTAAAGCAGAAGACAACAACTCATGCATGTCAATTATGTGCTCCTTGTTGTCACGACATCATCTAATCTTTGAAAGTTTTAAAAAAAAAGTTGTACCTAAAGCAGAAAAGAACAAGTCATGCATGTCAATTATGTGCTCCTTGTTGTCACGACAACATCTAATCTTTGAAAGTTTCCACAGCTCGGGTCTCCTCATGCTCTAGGTACCTAGCAGGTCCACTGGCCTCAAGGTCAAGGAAGAAGGGTGGTGGGTTCCGTTCGAGAAGAATGGCGGAACACGCTTCCTTATATTTAGCAGTACGGAACATCAACCTGACTCCGGAGAGATGGCGACGGTAGTTCCTGCCTTGCATCCCATTTCCATCCAAATGGACCTTTTTAGCCTGTTCAGATGGAGGTAAGAGGACTTAGGTTGGAGTATCAAAGTCAAAGTCAAAGTCAAAGTCTGCTTTATTGTCAATTTCTTCACATGCCAAGACATACAAAGAGATCGAAATTACGTTTCTCACTATCCCACAGTGGAGACAAGACATCATTTTACCAATTAAGTCCACAGACAAACATAACATTCAAGTAAACAATAAAAAGTAAATAAGAAGGCACATACAATGAATAAATAAGAGCAGCAAAATCGGGTTGAAATTGTGCAATTGTGCATAGACAGTCAATATAGTAGTGCAAAGTCAGGCCAATAAATGGCTGAGGTAGTTCTGTTTGACCTAAGTAAGCAAGTGGCATAGTGGTGCAAGTTAAGAGCAGCAGAAGTGTGTTGTGTTTTCAGGACAACAGGACAACAACAACAAGTTGCAAAGTGTGCAAGTGTACAAGTGGAGTAGTGCAAGTGGAGTAGTGCAAAGCATCCATTGTGGGTCCAAAGTCCAGGATGTTATGTAACTGGGGGTGGAGGGGGGAGAGAGTTCAGCATCCTAGAAGCCTGGTGTATGAAGCTGTTGGTGAGTCTGGTGGCTCCCATTAAAATTTTTACATTTATACCTGTGTCTTTATATTGTTGTCTTGTTTTGTGATGATGATTTTGTAATGCCCTACAAAGATCTGTGAGATTGAGACATTGCTATGATGAATTAAAGTTTCATACAGTGTGCAGATACTTAATTTTTACCTTCAGTTTGAGTTTTGATCTAGCACAAGTTCTTGGATGTGCGTACCCTTTTCTCAATCAATTAGACTCTAACATCAAACTATGTCCTATGTGTTTTTATGTTTTTATGGAATACCTCAATGTGGTGGCAAGTGGACTAACCTGGTAAGAGTTTGCCTCTATTTCCATCACTAAGGCTCTGGTCCGATCACTCAAGGCATTCCATACCACCTCTGCACTTAGACTGTCTGAAAACAGATGTTATGTAGTCTCTAATCTCTACACAGTGGAGCAAAACCACACCAATTATTATACACCTATACTGCTGTACCTTCTGGGCCAAACAAACATTAATCATGGTGTCTAATTTGAAAATAAGTTATTATTATTGGTATTAGCAAGGAAAAATGTAAAGACACGTTAAGGAGTAACCAAACACAGAAGGTTCAAATACAACCCCCCCCCCCCCCCCCCATGTCACACACAGACACACACACACACACTTGTGTGATAAGTATGTCTGGTACCTCCCAGGCGATCCATCATCTGAGTGTACCAGGGGGGCGTGTCCCTCTCCAGGGTCGAGTCACTGAGGAAATACTGAGTGGTGGCCTCACCAAACAGCCTGGGAGGAGACAGAGGCAGCTGAGCAAATGAAAACAGACTCTCCCTTACGCATCAGTCAATGTCACAGAGCCACACACCAGCCTGCTCGTTCATCACCAGAGACACACCATAGGCTAGTTGTTATTTACTTTTCATAGTACTTATTACGATTATAAACAGAATGATATTTCACACCTGGAGATGTAGCAGACCTGATGTGCTTGACCTGCCTTGTCTGATAATGACATTAGGTGTTGCAAGGCCAAATTGTGGTGGCTATAACTCACCTGTGCAGATACTGGCGGTAACTGGGCACATTGCTGGGTTCCATTTCCTCCTCAGCGATCTCAGGGTCTTTTGATGGCATGTTGTCTGACTCCTTTCCCTCCATAGTCATTATCCAATCAGGTGGGAGACTCTTATTGACACGTAATATATGAGAACACAACTTTGATCACCTGTCAGAGTGCAATTAAACTTGTTAGACTTCCTTGTTGGAGTTGCAGTCTGACCACAATCATTCAAACTAAAGCACAATTTACTTTAACCAGCAACTTCACTTGTTAATAGACGATTTCCCAAATCAATTTCTACAGAAAACCACCTTAAGTAAGTAACGTCCGTGAGAAGTTGTCTATGTTCCTACCTGTTTCCAGGGCTCAGGGGAGAGACAGTGCTGCAGAGCTCTGGTTCAAACAGTGGGTTTGCTCAGATCACACTGACAGTGGTTCCACAGCAGACTGCGTCACATGGTGCAGAGACATGGTGGTTGCCCAGGTGACAGAGGGCACCTGATTCCCTCAGCTGGAGAAGAAGACAACCCTCTCTCTTCTCTTCTCTTTTTCTCTGTTCACTCTCTCTCTTGCTTTGTCCCATGACTCCCTCTTTCATTCCACAGGGATGGAGAGACATGGTGTAAGTGTTGTGAGTGTGTGCATGTGTAAGTGTTGTGTGTCTGTGTGCATGTGTGTGCTGTGTGTGTGCATGTGTAAGTGTTGTGTATGTCTGTGTGTGCTGTGCTTCCATTAGCCTCATGGCTGCTTCGTTTAATGATTGACTCGTAAACTCTGGGCCCAAACTTATCCTGTTAATTCCAAACTACACACCATGTCAGAAAAAGACAGAGACACACTGACACACAGGCAGTGGGTAGAAGCCAAGAAAGATAGAGACCTATTAACAGACACCCTCTGAAAAAAATATCCTTGAATTGCTGGTGTGGTGCTAATAAGGTGACAAATTACCATACATATTTCTCATCATATTTATTCATTCAGCAGTTTACTGTTATACAAGCCACGGGTCACCAAATGCTGGTCGTCCTACATGATTATGCAGACCCGGCTTAGAATGCAGATGTTGGAGGTTTTTTTTTACTTTGGTTAATATTTTGTGTCAGGGGCGAGTACCTGCATTTTTCTACAAACCATGCAAGCCTAAATCTTGCCAGATAATTTATCTTATTTTAAAGGATAATTCCGGTATTTAGCACTTTGAGTCCCTTTTCTGGTTTGTTTTGGATGAACTAGAGTGGTGGACACAGAAATGTTGACGATGGGTCCTGTCTCGACTTTTTGACTCGTTTAGAATCACCTTTGACTATACAGAGTGGCTGGCTACAGGCATGCACAAACATGTCCTTAAAACACTTAACATACGTTTTCAAAACTGTGCAACTCACCTAGTGGTTAGTGATGTTCGTTGATGTTCCAAAACAAGTAGCGTAGCGAAATACACTTTCTGTCGTGTTTTATTTGGCATTTTGCAAAATCCCATTGAATGGCGTTTACAAACAGAAGTTCGGGAGGAGCATGACGGAATTTGCCACGCCTCCTCCTTCAATCAGAGGTTATTTATTTGCAGTCTACCTCTACCTGCCAAAGTTGCAGCATCGGTGTCACTCCGCTCGCAACCCACCACCTCCCCTTACGCCTCCCGTCTTCCATAGTTAAAGAATAAAGGGGTGTATGGAGAAATCCTGCACGACTCCTGCCTGTGCAGTTGACTCCTGCACGATCCCGCAAATCACTTCAGGACCCTGGCCAGAGACTTCGCCAAACATGCTTTTCTTTTATGCTATTACAGTAAAACTTCAAATAATAGCCGAGTCCCAAACTGACGCCTGTCTCTTTTAAACGCCTGGCGTGGCTACAGGTTTGGGTTAAAGGCCGGGCTCCAATAGAGGCCTGGTCTGTTTTTTAGCTTCGGGTTGTATTTAATCGTCTAAAAAAAAAAAAAAAGAAGCCCAATTCACACCAAAAATTTGCAACGACACGAAACCGTTGCAGAAAGGAGTTGCAGCAGTGTGAATTAGATGTTGCACGTCGTTGCAAACTATCGCAAAGCATTCACCATGTCTGGTCACAGTTGCAAGGTTTTAGAATGTTGCATCAAGTTGCTGGTTAATAGAATGTTGCAGCTCATCTCGTCGCGAATCTTTGGTGTGATTTGGGCTTAAAGGACAATTCCGGCGCAAAATGAACCTGGGGGTTAATAACACATTTGTACGAGTTCGACCGTTCGCTGGGATTTATTTTCATGCTAGTCGAATGTGACCAGTTTTATTGCAAACCGCTAATAAGCTTTTAACGCTAGCCTTCGGGGCACACGTACAGTAGAAAGAAATCGCTATTTCTATACCACTAAAAAGGCTCAAAATAGCACCACACTTAAACAGTAGCATAATGAGGGTCTCTACATGTAAACCGAAGCATTGGGAACTTTGTAAGTGTACAGGCAGTTTATTAAAAAGAAACACATTACCGTTCACGTCTGGTTGTTCACATATACAGGCAGGCGATGTGAACTAAAATCATGTAATTTGCTCAATATAGGCCTATCAGAAATAAGCTCCGATGTAACATAACTTGTATAGTGTACTTACTTAGTGGATGTCCATCTGGTCTCTCTGGTATGGATCGACGCCTCCAATTTCTTTTCGGGACATGGAAAAAAATTTCAACTACAGCCCTGTTTATCAATGAGGGGGAATCTTCAGACTCTACAAAACACTGCGTCTCTTGGGGGTCAAGACGCAACAGGTCCCACTCCATGCAACACAGGCACTCCTCTTCGGTGGCTATAGCTTCACAATGTCCGCAGGTAGCCTACAGTTTCTAGAAGTGCGAGGCTGTGTGCAGCATTGACTACAGGTAGCTCTCTCTCTCTCATAGCCCTTTCACGGAGCTCCGCAGCTCTTCGTTGGTAGGCTATATTCCGACGTCCAATAAGGGTTCATCCTCGATGTCTTCAAATTCGTTCAAATAGCCTGCCATCTCTTATGTCTCCTGTTGCGTTCAGTGCTTCTCTTTTGCACAGTCCTTTCTTTCAGCAACAACGTTTCACATGAGATTCACTTCACATCCCAGAGTTTCGTTTTCCCAAGGCGCCTGCCTGTATGTGAACCAGACGTGAACGGTAATGTGTTTCTTTTTAATAAACTGCCTGTACACTTACAAAGTTCTCAATGCTTCGGTTTACATGTAGAGACCCTCATTATGCTACTGTGTAAGTGTGGTGCTATTTTGAGCCTTGTTAGTGGTATAGAAATAGCGATTTCTTTCTACTGTACGTGTGCCCCGAAGGCTAGCATTAAACAGTAATTAGCGGTTTGCAATAAAACTGGTCACATTCGACTAGCATGAAAATAAATCCCAGCGAACGGTCGAACTCGTACAAATGTGTTATTAACCCCCAGGTTCATTTTGCGCCGGAATTGTCCTTTAAGCATGGTGCAGTCTGTGCACGTTATGAGATGGCATTAAAAGACTGCGTTGGGGAAAAGCTAGAGTTCCAAATTGTATAACTTTTTTCAATATGAACTATGCCCATATGTCCGACTTCGTCATCGTTCAATTCATCCCTTGTGTTTAAAATTTGCGGATAGGCCGATGGTAGCCTAAGCTTGTTTTTATGCTGGCAACAAAACAAAAGGGTTCGCAAACATTATTCTTTATTCTAAATGCGTACTGCCATGGCAATAACGAGAAAGGAATCAGAAAAGGAATTTACCTTAGGTTAATGATGTAAAGTCAAGTGCACTTCTATGGGTCTGGTGTGTGCAAGCGCAGTTTTTATTGATGATTCGGAGTGGCAAGTGCCGCATAGTTTTTTAGTGGAATGTGGCTGCCCAGGGCATTATAAAACTTCTCACTCTTAGGCCTACTCATACACGGCGCTGAAATTGCGTATTTAGTTGTCTAAATTTGAATCATATGCTGGGGGAGAAATCGTCGGACATTCATGATTTTGTTATTCAGCACCCCTGGTCAAAAATATGTTTCCGCGCGCCTGGAAGTAGGCTATGATTTGAAATGTAGACGGTTGTCAAATATGCCAAATAAAATACGGGAGAAACAATATGGTTCACGCTCTCTCATGCTGTTTCATTCATGCCGGAAGGAAGGGAGAATGAAACATTACGCACGTTCCACTTTTGCATAAATAATTCCTTAACGGTTTTGGTCAGGGCTGATAATGCAACTGTATTTGACAAAGGACCGATATAGGCTATTTGCTAGTGACAAAATATGAGCTTTCAGTATCTCTTTGTAAATTAATGATTAAAACGTGTTTCATCTGTTCTGGCTATCCCCGCTATTTGGATCTTACTGTATCTCACTTAATGAACAACATCTCAACACTAAATGAATGATAATCCGTAGTTGTCATCAGATAGCCTAGTCATATAGGTAGACATTCAGTGTGTTTGAAATAATTATTTTGATAATATTTTCCATCTTTGCAGAGGAAAAGTTTTGTGTAAAGGGAATTAAAGGCCTGTCTCAAATACTAGCCGGTACAGTTTGGCGATTTGGGAAAATAAAAGCCCGGGCTATTATTTGGAGTTTTACGGTATATTTGTTTGCAAATTACGGAATGTAAACTAGTGACTCATTGCTCGTTGATATTACTGCGCTACCGAAAACGGAAAGGGGGGCTGTTTACATTTGGTTGCAGTCTTTTCGCTCGGTTCTCCGTCTCTCCGAAGGCTAGCGTGAACAGAGCAACTGTGCTCTCGGAGTAGCGAAATAAACAAACAAAAAAATCCTTAAATCTAAAATGGATTATGAAAGGTGGATTCTGGATATTCATTGGCTCAGTGACCAGTGCAATGCTGATGCCTTGGGTTTGAAGCTGAACTCGACTGTGACCTTGTTTTACTGTCTATGCGCTATACACTGAGTTCCGTACAGCTTCTTTGTATGGCAAAGTGGTTGTCGCCATCAAGTGGTCGAGAGTGTGCTAACGCAAATATCGAGCATAAGGTTATACGTGGTTGTGAGTTATCTGAAAAAATAGTTCCACTATAGCAAATAACATGAATTGAAACCATACATTGCACCGATATATTTCCCTCACAGGATCAAAAGAGTATATATACTTATAAACTTATACTTATATTTGTTTTTAATCATCAACAAACACCACTAACCACTCGGTGAGTTGCACAGTTTTGAAAACAAATGTTAAGGGTTGTTTTAAGGACATGTTTTGCATGCCTGTAGCCAGCCACTCTGTAGCAGTCAAAGGCGATTCTAAACGAGTCAAAAAGTTGAGCCAGGACTCATCGTCAACATTTCTGTGTCCACCACTCTAGTTCATCCAAAACAAACCAGAAAAGGGACTCAAAGTGCTAAACACTGGAATTATCCTTTAAGTAGTATTTCCTCACAACAAGAAACTTTCACTTGCAAGATTTGCCAATAGAACAAGAAGATTTTCACTTATTACAAGGTCAAAAAAAAAAACTTAAGTCAAGTGCAAAAATGTCTAAAAATGTCTGTACATTTACATTACATTTATTAATTTAGCAGACATTTATTCAGTTAGCAGGCACTTTAATCCGACTTACAAAAATGAGGAATAACATTCAAGCTCTAGTGCAGAAGAGACCTTAGATAGCAATTCATACTACACACTACACAATCAATACATGTGCAGGTGGGTTGTGACTGGCATACTCACAACTTTGATTCATACTCACAAATTACCTTTCGATTTTTTGACATTAGTGCTAATGAAGTCATCGTGTATGGTACTGTACTGGTGGGGTCGCCATGCCTTTCAGCACAACCGATTTCAAATGGTGCTAGAAAGCCCTGGTCCACTCTGAACACCAGAGGAAATCAGTCACGCTGGGAGAGGGCAAAGGTCACGAATTCCAAGCCAGTGTGAACAAAATGCTAATATATGAGAAGACAATGATGAAGGGGTAAAGGTGGGGGTGGTGGAGGTGGGGTGTGTGTGTCAGGAGGGGGGGACAAAAGGTCAAACGGAGTATGTCCACTGTGCTTATTTGCTTGTTTTTTGTTCGGAATGTAAAGCAAGGGAAAATCACAGGTTGTGATCTCGTAGCATGTTTTCAATTAATAGCATGCCGGCAGGAAGAGAATGATCCTCATGGGGATCACAGTGGTGATTGACAAAATGATGGCTAATTCAACATTCATTTGGAGAGCAACATGAACTACTCATCAATATCACTCTATCCAGAAGTACAGAGTCCAGAAATATATCCTCATACCCTTAAAAAATCTGTGTTGGTCTGAAATATATGGTGGTCAGAGGTTCCCTCCAAAACTTTGACAGGATAATTGGGGAGCCTTCCTGCGCCCCCATAGCAGGCCCCAGGCAGGGGGGGCACAGGACGCTTCAGTGTGTCATAGCAGCTTAGCCACGGGCCACCGCCGCTGAAAGGGAAGACCATCACAGGGCAGCATGGCGACAGGTCGCTGCAAGGGAAGAAGGACAATGAATGGCCAGCGAAACACACACACACACACACACACACACACACACACACACACTCACACACTCACAGCCATGCACACACACACACACATTCATGCCGGCAGCTACAATGACCACTGTACACTCATAGACACATAATCAGAACACACACACATAATACACATACAGTGAGTGACTTAATGCATCCACTTAAGTGAAACAACATTAATTTTTTCACTCAATTTGCTATGTTAAGCTGTGCTATGAATTTATATAGTTTACAATCCCTTCCTGGTTAAGTCCCACTGAAAGAGAAATAGCTGGACTATCGTTTCTATTATAACCTACATTATGTTAAAAGTGCCATGTTTGATTTAAAAAAAAATATGTATATAAGAGAACTAGATATTGTCAGACATTACCAAATGCCAAGGACAGAGGTGTAGAAGTCCGGCTCCAGAAAGTCCTACCATGTTTTGTTTCTACTGTACCTATGCATTTAACACAGGCGATTTCACTAATTAGCTCATCTACCTGGCTGAGGAGTTGCACTTATTAGATTCAGCTGATTTGGTAAATAGTTGGAGCAAATATGTGGCAGGACTTTTTTTTTCTTTTACTTTCTGAAGCCGGACTTTTACAACTCTTGGCCACCAAGGAGCAGTCCTGCCCAGAACCAGGTGTAGACCATGTACGTCTATGCATGTACACGTCTATGCATGTACACGTCTATGCATGTAAAGACCATGGAGTGGGCAGAGGATGGCGCAGACATTACACAGTGCAGGATAGGAGGCAGTCCCTTCTTCTGCCTTACACTGAGATCACATCATCAATTTTACATCTTGCCACTCATCTACAGAGCCTGTCCCTGCGGCTAAGACAAGAGCGGTGATGAGCAGCCAATCCGTGTAAAGGCACAGGCTAATGGAGTGCTTGTTTTCTCATCTACAAGAGGAAGTGGGTTGTTTCAATCAAGCTGTCTGACACACATGGCATTAGGTAAAGATTTGACGAGAGCTATTTCAGCCAAGTAAATAAACCAACCAACCAATGAGTCTACCCTGAGTAATCAGACAGACATAAGGTCATTGCTTTTGCCAGTCTAAGCCAGCTTTGTTCCTCTTGCATGTCTCATGTGCTAGCCGAACCACATGAGAGGGTGGGCTTTCACAAAACAGAGATTACTACTGAACATAGCCCATCGTGGCAGCTCACAACCCATGTCAGTGCCAAGCATGGGCCAAGACAGAAGCGCACAAGTCTGAGTGCTGAGTGGGTGTGTCCCATGGGCGACACGAGGCGCGTGTGTCTTTGTGCACTGAAAAGACACCATCACTTGTCTCTATCTCAAGCAATCTCATAACCTGTGGAAGTCTGAGCAAGGGCCATAAGGGCTTAAAACGTTACCGATAAAAAATACTTAAATGGGAGCTCTACAGTGTGCGGATCTTCACTTTGTCTTGAGTGCCACAACCCAACACAGAGTCATAAACAGCAGCCAAGAGAAATAGGTTAGAGTGAAATTAAAGAGCATTCACCCAGAGACATCTTAGCACCACCAAAACTCCCTTCTCCCTTGGCTATATAGTAGTGCTATAGTGTGCCACATTTCACACACACACACACACACACATATACACACACACACACATACATGTCCAAGCACAGTGCCTGAACATTTTGGGGAAATACAGAACCCATCATAAGATGGTGAGCTCCGGCACCACCAACACAAAACTGGCAGCAGGTTCAACAGCCAGACTGGCAGTCCTGGCAACTCCGTGGCGCTACTGTACATAAATCATTAACACATCCGTCATGTGGTTACCAACAGTGAGAGAGTGAGACACACACTTACCTCTGGAGTCACCCTGGAGGTGTCGACCGTCCCTCTGTGGCAACCACGGTTCGCCTGACCGATGGAGCGGGCAGTCCCAAAACACACACAGAACTGGGTCGTGTGTGTGGTCAGACCATGTGGACGGTGGAATGAGGACTACAATGAGAGAAAGAGAGAGAGAGGGATGAGAGAGAGAGAAATAGATTGGGATGTGAGAGAGGGAAAAGAGATTAAGGTAAAAAGAGAAACAGAAAGAGAGAGTGAGGGATGAAGATGCCCATTGAAATAAAAAAAAGATCTGAAATGCAGAAAAATAACAAAACAGACACAAAGGAAATGGATTACAGATGATGGCTTAGAGAGTAAAACAACCAAAAACAAAAAGAGAGAAACACAAAAGAAGAAGAGACAAACATAGACTGCAAAAGAGACACAACTCAAGTGCCATCAGAAGTGGCTAGCTCAGACGTTATGCCACGTTGTGGCAGCTCGACTGTCTGGCAGTTTCTCAGACAGTACCCCCCCCCCCCATTCCCACCCCGCCACCCTACCCCCCTACCCAAACGCCCTCAGCACACACACACACACACAGACATACACACTATCCTATCCCAAGCTTCTCCCTCTGTCAGCAGCTAGTCACCCACCCACCCTCCCAACCATGCAGCGCATCGACACATGAACCCCACCCACCTCATCTTTTAAAAGATGGGGGAAAACAATGACATTTGATTTATAACATATAGAATTCTTAATTTGTGAAACATATGCTTTAGTATATACAATTTGTATATAAAGGTATACAATTGTTAACAGTATATTAGAAATACATTGCATTCAAATACATTACGTGGGGACCAATAAGATGAGAGAGAACATTACAGTTTAACAAAATACAGACATCATTATATCAACTAAAAATAGGGTAGACATGTGTACAGTTGAGACACCTTAAATATCTTGCTTGCACAGCAAGCCCAAGTTGTGATTTTTGCTATGCACATGCATATTAGTGCCCTCTTTGATCATGGACAATTTGAACGACACAAGTATCTCCCATTCAAGGATATCGGCAAGTGTTTTTTTTCCAAAATAAGATTTTCACTTCACCATGCACCTTCGACAATGAATAGCTCATTACACTTATGTTACTGTTAAACGTAACTGGTATCATTACAAACATTATTCTGTGTCCTAAAAACTGGCATATTTTATGGCATTGTGCCATGTAAGGTCATTGCAAAATCTAGAGAAATGTGTGAGGTGGTTAGCGGGGGACAATTGAGACACACATTGGATTGTGTTAGGCTACTTGAACATTCCATTTGTAGGCTACTGTTCGCTATCTGTTCCTGTGTCACATTTTGTTCATGATGTATTCCTTTTAACCAACGCTAATTTAAATGAAATGAATTAATTTGAACTACAAACACTTTGCAATTGCTATGTTTTTATTTATTCAACTTTCCAACTAACGGTTAGTTAACTATACATCATTAAAGATGGGTGTCTCAACTGTACCAGGTAGGTGTCTCAACTGTACTCTATAGGGTACAGTTGAGACACAGTCAAGACAAAAAATGCACCTTATGTTTATGAGCTAATTGTGGAAAATATAAACTACTTATGGGTATTATTGATTTATAATATTTTAGTCTACAAGCTAAGGAAATGGCATGTGGAATATTGTGTGGAAAATTCTTTTCAGTGTCTATTTTTTGTTTGATTTTGTGTGGGCAAAAAGTGTCTCAACTGTACTCAGTCTACCCTACAATGTACTGTAGGTTACAACTATTCATATTCATATAAACCTAAACATTCCTCAAACAGTCTGTTGTTCACCATGATAACTGATACTGTTTTGTTTTTGATGTTGTTGTTGTTTGAAATGTTAAAGGGGAACTTGGCAACTATTTCAATGTAATAAACCCGTTTAGAAATCATTTGGATGGTTAAATGACCTGTTCCGGTGAAAATGGTGGTTTTTCCCGCTGCCCCTAGCGTCCCCAGGCGGAAAACCAACCTTGCAACATTGAGACTACCGTCCCGGAAAGAGAAGTGAGAAACAAGAAACTCGTTTTAAATCGTGTTTCTTACCTTGTAACATCCACATTGTCTGCCGAACTTATGCTAACCGTTTTGCTAGCTTGTAAACAAATCCATGTGCTTTATCTTTACCTTTTTCCACAGTTTGAAATAGCATAATGCACAATTTCTCCAGCAGAGGGGGAAATCCTGCCAAGTTTCCCTTTAATTTCGAAAAACAAAAGCCGACCGAGTGCAAGTGGTCACATGCTTAAGTTGCAATAGATGTATGGTTAATGAGGTCATTTGACAACTTTGAGCAATGAATGTAACCAAAAACGAACTGCATTACCCACAATTCCGTGCCACGTATAGTTTCAAAACCGGAAGTGGGATGAACGCGCTGTTTGGAACGTAAATGAGTCTGAGCGAGCAGAAAAGGTTGTGCACCGATTCATAACAAGTAAATCGATATAACGACCGGTTCATTTCAGTTTTTTTCCGATACGGGGCTTCACGTATCGATGTAGCCGTATCTTACACGTTAAAAACGGATACCGATACGTATCGGTTAATCTTTACACCCCTACTATTTTGTAATTGAAACACTTGAAGCGAAAACTATAATTAACTTGTTCAGAAAATTGAAATAGTCTGGCGAGGTGGGGCCATAGGTTGGCACATTCCCGGGATGGACCTGCTGCGTCTTCATCCATTGTTTCGTCCATAGTTTCGTCTCTTATCTAAATCTGACCATGGAGTTGACTTTGGCAGAAAGCTGAAGGTGATTGCTGATTGGCTGTCCCAATCAGTGGCGCCTGCACAATCCAATCACGTTTGAGAGGGAAACAAGAGTTTAGATTTTCCTTTTTTCCTTTTTTTAGAAGTAGTAATGGGTACTCACGGTTATGGATAGAAATGTAGTGGAGTAAAGAGTACAATATTTTCCTCTCAAATGTACTTGAGTAAAGTCATGAGTACTCCCCAAAAATGATACTCGAGTAAAGTACAGATCCCTCAAAATTGTACTCAAGTACTGTACTCAAGTAACTGTACTCCGTTACTGTCCGGCTCTGCCTACGAGACACAACAATAGGGTTTGACCATACATATTTAGTTTCTCTACATCGAGAGACCAAGACATCAGTCAAAAAAATTTAATCTACGTGTCACACTAGTTCACCTGCAGGTAGTGAGAAGCAAGAGGAGAATCTCACAAACATAAGAAAATCGAACCTACAACACTGGGATAACAAGTCACCTGCTTTAGCCACTGCACCATTTATCACTGTGCTTAATTCAATAGTCTAAAGATTATAATTACTAGCCTATCAAAAAGCAAGGCAATACTCGAATGAATATAAATAGCAAGAATGAGCCAAGTAGGGGAGTCAGTCTCTTAATCAAAATTAAGCTGCAGGATAGATCAATCATTGAGTCACGAGATAAACATCCACTTCCTAATTTTTAGTTAGGCGGTTGTGATTTTTGGTTAGGCCCTCCGGACACCAACTGGAACTACCAAGGAATGACACAAGTGCGACTGCCCAGGGGCAGTAGTTCAAACGACCAAACTTTGCGTCCTTGTTTGCAATTGAGAGTTCTAACTTCTTTTTCTAGAAACACCAAATCCAAGAACGATGGAGCGAACTACCAAGGTCGCGATGCAAGTTAGCAAACGACGCTTTCTAGAAACGAGCCCCAGAGTGGCTGAAAGAACACCTTCGCCTGAGCGCCCCCAGCAAGAGGGGCTATGGATTGCATACGGCTGGGCCGGCTCGGCAAAACCAGACTGGACTGCATGCTAGACGGGACTCGGTGTCGCGCCTTGATCGATACTGGCTCCACCATCTTGTTTGTGCGCCCTGGCCTCTTACCTGGCACGCTGGTAGCCAGACCCAGAGGCTGGGAAGAGACAAAAACGCGCATCACAACAGTTACCGGAGAGCGAGCGGAACTGTATGGGCAAAAAGTGGTGTGTGTGTGCATCAACAGTGAGACTGCGAGCCGCCGGCTTTGGTTGGCTAGCATTCAGGATGAGTGCATTCTCGGCCTGGACGTGCTAGAGAAATGGGGGGCTGTGGTGGACATTTCCCGGTTCACACTACACTTTGGGATGAGCAGCGTAGTGTTGCACACGGCGGGGAAAACAGAGCATGAAGTGCGGAGAGCTGGCGCGACGAAAAACTCTCCAACTTGCTCCACACAAGCCCGCAGGAAGCGAACTCGCAAAGAGTGCTCGTCATCCAAGACTCCACCCCTCCCCACATAAGCCCGCGAAACTCAAGCCCGCGAAAACAACAGGTCTCATCCAGGTCCGCTTGCTGAGTCAGCCACTGCTCAGCTCACGCCCACCAGGCAGGAGCCAAGAGAGCGGGTTGAGCAAACACCACTCTCCGCTCAGAGAGCACGGCCCTCTGTAGAGACAAGGCAAGCCGTAAATGAACTCTGCACTCGTAGCTGTGAGGGGCTGAGTAGGGTAGCCATGTGCGGAGGCTACTAGCAGCGTACACCAACAAACTCCAGCATTGGCGGCTCCTGCTGGTTTAGCTCGCTGGACTTGCGCAGCGGCTACTGGCAGATTGAGCTAGCCCCGGAAGCTCGGCCGAAGACAGCGTTCACCATCGGGCAAAGGCTGTGGCAGTTCTGGGTACTTCCCGGTCGGCCTATGCAACGGGCCAGCGAACTTTCAGCGGCTGATGGAGCGTGTCCTGGCGGGCATTCCACGAACATGCTGCGTGGTTTACCTGGACGACATCCTGTGTCATGCAACAGACTTCACTGGTGCCATAGGAAATCTGGAGAAGGCGTTCGACGCCATACGGGGTGCTGGGCTCAAACTGCACCCGAAAAAGTGCCACCTGTTCCGGAGGCAAACCGGGTTCCTAGGCCATGTCGGAGTGGCCACCGACCCAGCTAAGGTGGAGACGGTGAGACGTTGGCCTGTTCCGCACGGATGGTGCTGAGCTGCGGAGCTTCCTGGGCCTGGCGTCATATTACCGGCGTTTCATCCGGGACTTTGCTACAGTCGCCAGCCCGCTGCATCGATTCACGCACAAAGGCCAGTTCTTCGAGTGGACACGAGAGTGCGACGCTGCGGAGGTAGCTATGTGAGGCCCCAGTGCTCGCTTTCCCTGACCCTCAACTGCCGTTCATCCTGGACACCAACGCCAGCGACGTGGGCATTGGCGCTGTCCTCTCTCAAGCAGGCGAGCAGGGCGAGCAGGTGGTCGCATACTTCAGCCGCTCACTGGAACGAGTGGAGAAGAATTACTGCGTGACCCGCAGAGAACTGTTGGCTGTGGTAGTGGCAGTGCGCAATTTCCGAACCTACCTCTACGGCAAACGGTTCATGCTGAGAACGGACCACGCATCGCTCACCTGGCTGCTGAACTTGGCTCGCTGGCTGGAGGCGCTCCAGGACTACGACATGGAGATTCGACACCGGGCAGGTCACTTTCACGGCAACGCGGACGCCGTGTGCAGCAGACCAGTGCCAGCACTGCCACTGGAGGGAGGAGAGGAGCCTGGCCGCGGCTCAACCGGAGCCCGCTCGTCGGCTACAGGCTGCATCACCGCTGGCAGAAAGAGAGAGAGCCGCTGTTTTCAATGCTCACCAGCAGCAAGCCAGCGAGAGACTCACCGCTCGCCAACAGCACGCCAGCGAGGGAGCCAACGCTCGCCAGCAGCGCGCCAGCGAGAGACTCAACGCTCGCCAGCGCCGTGCCAACAAGAGAGCCGCCGCTCGCCAGCTTTTTACACACTCAGTCGAGTGTCAAGTCAAGTCAAGTCAGATTTATTTTTAAAGCGCATTTAACATGCACATAGTGCAATCCAAAGCGCTCCACAAACAAGACACATAACAACAAGACAAAAGATG
Source organism: Alosa pseudoharengus (assembly GCF_046254945.1). Classification (NCBI taxonomy): domain Eukaryota; kingdom Metazoa; phylum Chordata; class Actinopteri; order Clupeiformes; family Clupeidae; genus Alosa; species Alosa pseudoharengus. Next base: position 31,859,364 of record NW_027468881.1, on the reverse strand, counting down.
CCGGATGGAGCGGCGTAGTCGCCAGCGTACCCATGACATCAAGACATGACATACATTTAAAAAATAACAAATACAAAAAATGCCGGACGGAGCGGCGTAGTCGCCAGCATACCCGTGACACCAAGACATACAAGACAGACAACAAAACAAATAAACAAATAAAAAAAGAAAATATATTTAAAAAGGGGAAAAGTGATGTTAAAATTAGTCCAATTTCCAAACCAGCAAAATGTCCAAGGGCAATGATGATCCGTGAAAACTGCGCACAGAGCTGTGTCTTCACAACCGATGCAATGGCAACAAAGTTCTTTAGCAACTGACCAAACCGGTGAATTCACTAGCAGTCTGGAGATAACTGGAAGCACAGTCCAAAGTACTGAGCGATCGTGTAGATCCGCAATTCGGTGGACTTAACAGCGACCGTTTGTTGCTCCGTGAGATTGCAGCTCTTCACCATTAACGTTAGTCTGCAGTTGGCATGGCAGCTCGCAGGTCAGCAACAGCTCGGCGGCCACGGTAGATCTTTCGCAGAGTAGCTAGCCTAGGTCCAGGTGTCCCGAGAGATCCCCTCGACCAGACAGTGAAGTGCACTGTTCACGGATGGATGGAAGGATGTCAGAGGCCCAGTTAGTCTGCAGTTGGCATGGCAGCTCGCAGGTCAGCAACAGCTCGGCGGCCACGGCAGATCTTTCGCAGAGTAGCCTTGGTCCAGCTGTCCCGAGAAATCCCCTCCACCAGACAGTGAATTGCTGCTGAGTGTGGTTATTTATCGAAGCCGGTCAGCGACTGCCATGGACTGACGTATCAGCACTCGATCCAGAGACCAAAGCGATTTATTCACAGTGGCCGGGAATAGTAGCACGTCAATGACTGTTGTATAGACACTGGCGAGCTCCCGATAGACAATCTGACATTTTCCAGTCGCTGGTTCCTGCTGGATTATGAGCCTGTGTACTGGAACAGGTACATGGGGCAGTGGGGGCGGCTCATTTCGGCATTGCAAAGACTCTTCGTTGGCTGAGGAGACACTTCTATTGGCCGGGATGCAGGCTGGATGTTGAACTGCATGTTCACTGCTGTGACGCCTGCACAGCAAAGAAGGGCCCCACGCGACGCTCGCACACTCCGCTGCAGCAATACGCAGTCGGGGCTCCCATGGAGCTGGTAGCCGTCGATGTCATGGGCCCACTGCCGGTCACAGAGCGGGAAAATCGCTACGTGCTCGTAGCCATGGACTATTTCACTAAGTGGACGGAGGCGTATGCAGTGCCAGATCAGAGCGCCCAGACGACAGCGGACAGACTGGTCACTGAGATGTTCTGCCGGTTCAGGGCACCGGAAGAGCTCCACAGCGACCAAGGGTGGAATTTCGAGGCGGAGGTATTCACTGAGGTTTGCCAGCGCATGGGCATCCGGTAAACGAGAACGACACCTCTGCATCCACAAAGCGACGGGCTAGAGGAATGGTTTAATCGGACACTGGCAGTACAACTGGCCATATTGGCCACAACTGGCCATATTGGCCACAACTGGCCGACAAAAGGACTGGGACTTACACTTGCCCCTGGTGCTCTGGGCATATCGCACAGCGGTGCAAGAGTCAACGAAATGCACACCGGCAGCTCTGATGTTTGGGCGAGAGCGGAGATTGGAGGTAAGCAAGGGATGGAATACTACAAGCAGCTACGTGAGAGACTGAAAGGAGTACATGAGTTGGCCCGGCAGGCTATGAGTGAAGCTGGAATACGTCAAAAGCGAGCGTATGATATGCGCTGTCGTGGCCAGGAGTTCCAGACCGGCGATAAAGTTTGGGTGTACTGCCCGGAGAGAAAGAAAGGCATTTCCCCGAAACTCACTAGCCAGTGGGTCGGGCCGTGTGATGTCTTAGAGAAGCTGTCTGACGTGGTCTATGAGTCTGACTGACGTGTGAGACTGATTAAGCGTCGGAGAGTTGTGGCTCTCCACCGTGATCGACTGGCCCCGTATCGACCCCTGGCCTCAGCTGAGGGCCGTGGGGACTCGGACACTGACTCTGTGGAACTTGGTGACAATGGGGCTGTGGCTCTAACACCGGTCACCTTGCAGCCTTCACCGGAAGTCACCGCCGCGACAGCGGGGCGCCCCCAACGCCAGTGTCGCGTCCCAGCCAGGCTCAAGGACTGCGTAGGGTAAGACTTGAGTCAAGGGGACATGGACTAAGTCTCGGGGGGGCTGTGTAGTGAACTGAGCCTAGCTGGTTATGAATGTGAGCTCCCATGGTGCTGTGTAGTGTATGTGTGTGGTTTGTTGGTTTTAGTGAGAGTAATTAGCTTGTGTTAGCTTGTATAGTCTTTCTTTAAGTTGTACCTCATGTGTTTACCCCGTGTATTGTATGTGACTACCCTGTTTGTGTATCGTGCTTGTTTGATTGACCTCCCTTGTGTTACCTGTGTAATGGTGTTCGTGTGATTAAGTGTGTTGGTTCAATAAAAAAACATTCTGAGACAACTTTGCAGTTTGTTACAGTATTATTAAAGAGAAAATGATGCCTGTCCTGCTTTTTTAGCATATTCATTTGTAAATCCTGTGTTTAAACAAGAATAAGATGACCCTTTTTTACAGCTTAGCCTATTTGAAGCATTCAAGGCATCCTTTAGTTAAAATGTAGCAGACTTAATTCTCTTTAGTCCAACAAATGTTTTGGATGTACAGTGCAACCGGAAAGTATTCAGACCCTTTCAAGTTTTCCACATTTTCTTATATTTCAGACTCATCTTGAAATGGATTCAATTCGGGGTTTTTTCTCATCAATCTACACACAGTACTCCAACACTCCACAAAAAAATCAGGTGTTTGGAGTGTTTTGTAAATTTATAAAAAAAATAAACGTATGAAATTGCCATTTACATAAGTATTTAGGCCCTTTGTTATGACACTTGCAATTGAGCTCTGGTGCATCCTACTTCTACTGTATCAAATGGTCCTTATGATGCTTCTACTTGATTAAAGTCCACCTGTGCCTAAATAAATTCATTGGCCATTATTAGGGCAGGCAGACATCTCTTTATAGGTCTCACAGTTGATGATGTATGTCAGAGTGAAAACCAAGCCACAAGGTCGAGACAATTGTCCGTATACCTGCGAGACAGGGTTGTGTAAAGACCCCAAAACCAAAAAATTACTAAAATAGCCTGTCCGTATGAGAATTTTACAAGCAATATTTATTAATAATGAAAATGTGTTAAATCATTTGCAAGAGATAAAAAGATCAAGTGGATCCCAGTTTCATTAAGGGCATCTAAGCAATCCTTAAAAACTGTAAAATAGCAGGCAGATCCAGTAAATGCCTATAGGCTAGAGTGAGGGATTTGGATTACATTTTGGCTACTATAGGAAGCCAATGGAGAGTAATTACAGTTTTTTGTTTACACACATTTTCAAAATCTATTTTTCATTTTCTACACACAAAACCCACAATTGCTCACACAAAATACAAAATGCCTCAAATCTCCAGGAAAATGACACATAACATTAAAAATGTCATAAACACATCTTTAAAAGCAAACATTTGCCTCACATTATAAACACTTTTGTCATAATATGACAAAAATTGGCATTTTGGATACATCATGTACACACTGTTGCTGAAAACCTAAAGCTCTTCTGTCTTTCATGGGCTTTTTATATGTATTTCCATACAAGAGTGAAAGGTACGGTATCTACAGAGAGAAGTTCAAATATACAGTAAAAATGCAAGCACAGATGTCATCTTAATTATGTCTCTTACAATAACAAAAATGTTCACTTAAAAATGCACCCCCCTTCTCCATCTTCTCATTACTTAATCCCTGCAACCATGTGAAACCACCAATTGGCCTGAACAGTCCAGCCCAGCTGCTCGCAGATGGTGATCTGCTGCAGGAAGTGACCTCGAGCCTCTTCCTCTCCACGCTCCTCTTGCAGCGCGGTGCGGAGGTAACGCATGTCCTGCGCCGCACTGAGCTCGGGGATCCCCGTCAACAGCATCAGGGAGAAGAGCGTCACAAGCAGCCTGGACTGAGAGCGCAGGGACAGGTAGGCCTCGATACATATGTCCTGGAGAGGAGAGGTGGCAGGGGGAATCATTCATATTCATATGCATGTAGCTGTGTGTGTGTGTGTGTGTGTGTGTGTGTGTGTGTTGTGGTGGTGGTGGTGTGTGTGTGTTCATGAGTGTGTGTATGCCTTAAATATGCCTTTAAAAAATTATACATGTAGTACATTTGCACATGAAGACCAAATCCCAAAGTATTGTGGGAGAATGTCCTGAGAAAATGATTATTTTTGGTCACACTATCAGTTATACACATCATTGTTTTGATTTAAATGCTTCCATGACCATTGTCCTTTTAAAATCACAAAATTAACCCATAAGACCTTTGGCGACACTCACCCGAAATCTCTGGAAGTAGAGGCTGGACCGACCCTTGACCCTGCCCATGACATAGAGGAAATCTGGGGTGAGGACGAAAGGGACCCGTTCCCTGTTCATCCCCAGGAAGCTCTTTGTGTTGCCCAGGATGTGGCCGAAATCGATATGGAAAAGATTGCCTAAGAAACATATATAGACAGTTGCAGACAGTTCTTATTACTGTAGGAACATTAGCCCTGAATATTTGTGTTTCATTTATCCATGAGTTAGTCCAATCAGACTGTCTACAGTTACCATCCTGACAATCATTTTCTGTTCAAATGGATTTCCGCTTGTGAATAAAAAATATTCTTTTAAACAAACCTCAGTGTCTTGCCCAAAGCATCTTAATGAAGAGTTACTGTTGAATGCATACATATGAGCAAATTTGCTCAAATGAATCAGGATAAAATCCTTGTAAATTTCACACAGAGCCGGAGCGCCCTATACGCACACTACGCAAGTTGACTGGGATCCCGCATATTAATCAAGGCCCCTCGCCTCCCCCTTGCACCAAACCAGCATGAGTTATATTGTTGATGAGAAGATGAAACGGCAGGGCATACAGTATGAGAACAGAAATAACTCCATGAGAGTGAATTGCGGGATCCAACCGGCGGTTAAACTTGTGTTCCTCTTCAGATTTGATGTGAACAAATAATAGCGATGTTAAGCTGATCTGTTAAGCTGATCTGCTGACTTGCATTTCCCAAGTCTTTTGCTAACATAGGCAATGAATCTGGGATAAGATTCAGACTAGCTCGTTCCACAGTCACACAGTTCAACAGTGTAGCTCAGCTGGTGGAGCGAATTCTAAAGCCCAGTCATGGGCTTTACCCAAGGAGCAGAAATGCTAATGAAAAAGAGATTTAAATCTACACAGTGCTGTATATCACTTTGTTAAAGCAAAGTCCTTTTAGGCAAGTCCCTCCACTCGGCGGCCATATACCAACATTTTATGGGCACTCATCGGGCACAGTCTATGGGTCGAACTGCGCGTGCGCAAGGCTTCACGACACCAATCTTGCTCCAGCGGCGAGATCACACCATATGATTGGCTCAATGTATTCACATCACATCACATGATTGGCTCAACGTATTCACATGTCGACGTTTTGCCGAAGAAGGGGTGGGATATGTGTAGACAACAGCCATATTGGCGTGACAAACTAGCCCCATGCATTTCTATGGAGTATTTTTTGAGTGATGTGTCTCCACATTAGAAAGTCTCTGGTTAAAGGCACCCTTAACAATATTTGCTCTCGGGGGTCCCCCTACAGTTGAGAAGCGCAATAATAAACACAAACGAAATATGCGTCTTTTGCAAAAAAGTATGAACATAACTCCGATATAATATAGAGGGAATGCACCGATAGCAGTCTGTAGAAAAAGATCTCCAAATTCCTGTAGCATTGCAGCTCTTTTCTGTTTCGATTTCGTATGGGGGGGATGGGAGGAGGGGCAGTTTCCTACCCGAGGAAAGGGGCCAAGTCAGTAATCGCCTACAGAGGGTCACTCAGACAATGGCAGAAGGGCCATTCGTCATGTTATGAACCTCAAAATATGTGCCATCAAAATGATTTTGGAAATGTTATGTTAAGGTCGAAAAACCGTTAAGGGTGCCTTTAAGTTAATTTACCGGTTTTATTGACTTCTGAGAAATAGGCTACACAATCTAGGCTTCTTGGCAAATACTTGTACCCTGGAAATCCAGAGTTCTCACGAGAGCACAATTTGAATTTGTTCAGCGAGTCACTCTGGCAATGAGTAATGTTGTTCATTACTTATGTCCCATGTATCGTGGGGTACCAAATCACATCGGTGTATCTGATATAGGCGGGACAGAGGCGAGCTAAACAGATGACAACAGCGCTGCAACGAATCAGTCAGTAAACATTGGTCATAGTGTTATCCAATTGCGTCGAAGTGCAGAATCAGTCAGTAAACATTGGTCGTAGTGTTATCCAATTGCGTGGAGTGAGATTTTCAAATGCATGCTTGGTGCCGTCCCTCAAGTTGGGCCATTGCATTAGTCATGGTACATTAAGGGATAATGATGCTGAGGTATCCCGATAAACAGAATTAATGGATTTCATTACTGAACAAAATATTGCCCCCTACCTTTATCAGTGATCATGATGTTATCATTGTGGCGATCTCCAATTCCTAGCACATATGTGGCCACACAATACCCTGCACATGAGTTGACAAACCTCTCCATCGCTTGGTAGTGCTGAAGACCAACCAGTGACAAGTAGACAGCATTAACATTTTACAGTACTCTTCAACTCTCTAAAATCAAATGATGGGGAATCAATGTATGTTTTTTGACCTGTGGATGTGCCCATAAAAAATGAATTGGTGAAAAAGTAATACATTCTGATTCTGATTCCAAAATGAGAATAGAATAGCAGGAGAAAAAGGCAAACAAATGAAACCTAAATCTCACTATTCCTTGAAGTGGACACTTGTCCTTCAGCCATTCAAACAGAGCGTCATTTTTGAATGCTCCTTTTGTGCCTCCTTGGCTCCTTTGGACCGCCGCAATCGTGACAGCATCTCTGACTATCTCTATCATCCCTAAGGCACAAACAAAATAAAGATATAAGTTATCAAATGCAAACATCAGTCTCTACGTTGTGTTTATGTGGTGTAAGAGGCTTGTAAGAAGCACTGGTACAGCTATACATAAAAGGATAGAGAGACATGAAACTTGCTTGGCAGCCTCGAGAAACCTTGAAAATACATTCACAAACAGTAAACAGTAATGCAGTGTTTGGGAACGATGGATTCAGAGTCATGCATGCCGCTGGAGTATGCATTGAATTTCCATTGTGTCTACACCTGCAGAAAGAAGCCTTCACATTGAAATACTAGCTTATTCAATATCAAGTGCCATACCTATGTTGTGCCCAGTGGATATGCAGCCATAAGGCACCAGGTTGAGGTTTAAGGATCTTTCCTGCCATATTGAATCCATTACTTTCAATGTCTGAAAAAATCAGAAATCAGATATGTCCTCATGTATTTGGTTAGCATTTTTCACTGTGATTACCCATGGCCCATTACCCATAAAAATGTATCCCTATGGCATGCACACACGCACACACACACACACACACACACACACACACACACACACACACACACACACACACACACATGTTGTCATAATGTTTATAATGTTTGCATTACAATTTTTGCAGATTGCTTACCCACTAAATATTAATGCTTAGAACAACGCTTACCACACACATACCTAAAAACACTTGCACAGAAACTGAACACCAATTAGTCTGAGCTGTAGAACTACACCTGTCAATTTAGCAATTGTGCACCTGGTCAATTGTGTACAATTTCATAGTTTTGTACTTGCCCCCTACTCCACATTTCTAAAACCTACTGTATTATTTTCAGTGTAACTTGCCTGCATGCAATGGAAGAGCCGTATAAGTACATTATTTGACTTGTAGTAGTAAACATTATCTCATATTTTTGTCCTCTTCATCTCACTCATTTTATTTAAAACTGTATTTCTTTTTATCTTGATAAAATTAAGACACAAATATTTCGGCATGCTGATTCCAAAATGAGAGAACAAAAATGTGAGAGAACGGATAGCTTTTAAATAATCCTTCACATACCTATTACCATAACAGAGCCTGCCTTTCATTTAGAGCTGATTATTGGAAAAGGTTTAAAGCACAAAACCAAATTAACAGTTGTTTAATAGAATGTGGGTGTGATGGAGCAGCGGTAATGTCATCGCCTGATAATCAGTTTGAATCCTGAACCCGCCATTGTGAGTCTGTGTTTGCTTTGGATAAAAGACCTAATACCAGTTAACTTTTAACCCTAGGATGCATTTTATCCTTGTGTTCCTCACCTGAATAACAAGCATATCCTGTCGGAGATCATCACCTTCTTTGAATATTATTCCCACAGGAGGACCAGTAGTGGCTTGTGAATCAACACATGAGAATTCAAGCCATAAGGGCTTCTTCTTGGAAGCCATTATTTTGCACCTGTTCAACTAATGAATGGCAAATGGTGAGGTTATTTTAAGAGATCAATTGATTGAAAAAAAGGCCTACATTTTGGTCAAAGACTTATCCAGCTTAGACTGGTTTTAGCAAAGGATATACTTTTACATACATATTCACAAACAGATACTAAATGAAAAGACACTTATAGGCTACTGTATGTTATATACACGTGTGAAGGATAAAGCACATGATACAATGCAGTGCAATTATGCAGTGCTTGTGTAAAACTTCAATGTTGTTAAGGAGTGAAACAGTTTGGACCTGAATTTGTCCAGCTCTGATACGTGGATCAAAGGGCACCTGGAAGTCAGGTGGGAAGTGGCAGCTCTGCAACAAGTCCTGAAGCTTCTGCGCAGCTTCAGGGATGAAATGACAACATGTATGAAATGACAACATGAATGAAATGACAACATGAATGGAAATCAAAATGTGAAGAAACATTTTGACATAATGTCAAAAAACGCCAAGATGCTCTGTGTGACATGCACAAAAGTTAGCATGCAAACCAGGTAGCGACCTAGCTCTCCTGTAATATCACTTTGGACCATGTGAGGACCATATGATGACCATATCACTTTCGACCATGTGATTAAATACAATACATGTGGCTGCATTCAAGAGAACTGGAAGCCTACTGAACTCCAGATAGCACCTTTAAATACAGTCATAGGCTACTGAATAAGGGCTTGGTTTGGTTTCAGAAATAAACATGTTCTTCTGTGCGCATTAGTCATTACAATTATAACTAATAGAGGAACAGAATGCACCACCGTTATGGTAAGCCATTTTAGGAAGGACAAGTGAAAGCAAGAGGAAGAAAAAAATAAACCTTCCCTTTTGTAAAACAGAGAGTTGGTTGTAAATGGGTCAATTATACCACATGTGTACTGTCATTTATGGTGCATGTGTACCTACAGAGTACAATTTGTAATCCCTTCAGAAATTCATCCATTAATTTTGTGTTTTTTCACTCTGTGGTACAACACCAAAAAACTCATTTCCAGTACACTGCAAAAACTGCTTATCTAACCAAGTGTTGTTCATCTTATATTAAAGGGAAACTTGGCAGGATTTCCCCCTCTGCTGGATAAATTGTGCATTATGCTATTTCAAACTGTGGGAAAAGGTAACGATAAAGCACATGGATTTGTTTACAAGCTAGTGAACGGTTAGCATAAGTTTGGTAGAACTATGTGGATGTTACAAGGTAAGAAACACGATTTAAAACGAGTTTCTTGTTTCTCACTTCTCTTTCCGGGACGGTAGTCTCAATGTTGCAAGGTTGGTTTTCCGCCTGGGGACGCTAGGCGCAGCGGGGAAAGTCACCATTTTCACCGGAACAGGTCATTTAACCATCCAAATGATTTCTAAACGGGTTTATTACGTTGAAATAGTTGCCAAGTTCCCCTTTAAAGGTCTATTTCAAGAAACCAACCATTTCAAACATTTGTTTGAGAGCATAATCACAGACAGTTGTTTGCACACTAAATTGTCTTACAATGCTAGTGCAAAGGGCACAGCCAGACTTCAAAAACAAAAGAGCGATTTTTTTTACCACTGACAACATTCAAAATAGAACGACATTTCTGTGGTAGTGTGGTGAGGTTGTCTATAGACAAATGTAATTCAGGTTTATAGGCCAAGTATATACATACAAGGAATTTGGTCTCTGCATTTATCCCATCTGTGAATTAGTGAAACACACACAGTGAGGTGAAGCAGACACTAACCCGGAGCAGTGAGCTGCCTTGCTACAGTGGTGCTCGAGGAGCAGTGAGGAGTTAGATGCCTTGCTCAAGGGCACTTAAGCCGTGGATGTGGGCATGGAAGAGCAGTGCTCAACCACTTCCCCCACCCACATTTTCCCTACTGGTCGGGGATTGAACAGGCAAACCTTAATCTTAGTCACTTTTAAACGTGATGCTAGAGAGCGAGATGCTAATGGTCTAATCGGATTCAATGATCTATGCTAGGCTGGAGCTAAAAGTGGTATCGCCAGACTCAGAGAACAGCTAGGTAAACCGGAGAAAGGTAAAAATCAATTGTTTTTTTCCAGTTTATGAGTGACGACAGGTCTTGTTGACAAACAATATAGTGAAAATAAAGACAGTTTCTTTAGAGATGATCTTTACCTGTTGGAGGGAGATCACTTTTGTCTGGATATAACCTCTTTACTGCACTTGCAACATCGTGCAAGTTGTCCACCACCAGAACTTGTTGTTGGAAACTCGACAGCATGGATTGACCACAACCCATTAAGTAAGCCTCCAGAATCACTGCCATGCGTTCACGAAAGAATGGACATCCTGCCACCTCACTCCGCAAAAACCAGAAAAAAAAGTGACCAATTCTCTTGCTCTGAGGAGAGGAAAATCCATAGAATGAGAGTGGTCTGTGTCTGTATCTCATAGGTCATGCTGATCCTCTTCTATGGAAGTTCTTATTTCAGTTTCTAACACTTTCTAACAACTACAGGAAGCCTTAGTTATGTATTAGCAAATGGTGAATTCATCATTTACAAAGACTTCCACATTAATGCATATCAAGATTTCAGTTGTTATTATGCAGTATCATGCACCTCAATCCTCGAATCCCACTTCAATTAATATGCTTACTCTGAGTGCTCTTCGGAGGAGGAATCTAGCCAGACAGCTATCATGATAGGGCTCAACCTTGAGGGTCTATAAAAGCAAAAATCATGTCAAAGTCCTGCAACAAAACACAACAGCATGCAGAATACGTTCAAAAGAACAAAAAGGACTTGTTTTCTTGTATGGCCCACTATTTTCTCCTCACATACAAAGCACTTAGTAATAACTTTGCCCCTCCATACCTCTCCGACCTCCTCAACCGCCACACTCCCACCCATTGCCTCAGGTCCGTCGATGCAAACACACTCAAGACCATCGGGACTAAGCTCCTGACCTAGGGCAACAGGGCCTTCTCAGCTGCTGCACGCCTTCCCCAACCGCATCAAACACTGGGGAACAGACTTCCCCACTTTTCCCCTCCTTTTTATTGCCCACCTCTCTATACCAGCTTGGCCTCTGCTTTATCCATGCACGGTGCACCTATGTGTTTCTTTTGTCTGTCATCTAACCTTGTCTATGTACCTTGTGTGCTTGTTGTACCTACGTAAGAAAACTGTAAAGCATCTATGAGTGTCTAGAAAAGTGTATAAAAAAAATAATGTATTATTATCAATACTATTATTATCTTTACATCTATAAATCAATATCCATATGTTGTGAAGCATAAATGTCAGTGACAACTGCAATATTACAGATAGCATGTACTGTATTAATCACTAACCTGAACCAACTGGAGAAGGTACCTTAGTACTTCTTCATTGGACAGCAGCTCCAGCCGTTGGACAGCCAGGCCTCTGACCCTTTCATCAGCAAAGCCCACGCTGAGAAGCTCCAGAGCCACTGGCAGCTCCAGGTCATGCGGTTCCCAGTGACCCAGCAGCCAGTGGATGTCCTGCACAGCGTCGGGCTTTAGCCAGTCAATGCTCCGCAGGAACTGAGGCAGGTTGGAGGTGTAGCGGACACTTTCCTCCCTAAACCTCCTGAGACGATCTCTTTGGGTTTGCGTGGAGGGCGACGATGTTGGTGATCCACTTTCAGGGACATCCGACTTTGAAGGCGATGCTGGGTTTGACGCAAGAAGAGAGGGTGGTAAGCTGGAATTAGATGACGACGACGAGACACTGGGAGGAGAAAGAGTATTGGGGACTCCTCTACTGTGCGGGATGACCACGGGAAAACTGTAACGGTCCAGGAGGAAGGTGATGGCCATGGACGTCGCCACGTCTGGGTTGGTCGCCGTGGAGAGCTTGTCAGCCTCGAAAGTAAACGCCTCCTCCTCTCGCTCAGGAAACGGCCACATGTGAAGAGTGTGAGGCCCCTGACTGAGCACAGACCTGTGGTCGATGAGCTGAAGATTCACAAAGTACAGCACATTTCCTTTACACCTCTGGAAGTCTGGCTCCTTGACTCCGCTGGTAGGAGATTTGGATTCCTTTGCTGTGGAGTTGTCGAAAGTGTTGATGGTAAACCCGAGCTTTGAGCCACGAGGGATGTTCTTTAGGAGGATGTCAAACTCAAGCCACGTGTTCCACATAACCTCATCTGTGAAAGGTTTAGCAGTGGAACCGATAGAGGACACTACCTTGTTGCCATAGATTATGGAAGCCTCAACGCAAATGAGTTGGGGCAGTTTGGCTGGGTGTTCAGGAATGTCAAACCCCAACAGTTTCACCCTAAACTTTCTCTCACAGTCCCACAGGGAGATCATGAGTATCTCATCCATCTCTTTCCCACCAAGAGCAAGGTCCTCATGAAAGCTGGAGAGGCTAGTGAGGTTGTCCACTAGGGGGAAGGCCTCACTTCTCACCTTATCCTCTGGAAGCAAAGCAACATCAGTGATTGTCAAATGAAGGTCTTTACACCTCTTCAGGCAGCTCCTAACCCAAAGGAAGTTGTACAGGGGGATACTTCCAACTAAGAACTCCTCCCTTCCACAGACCTTCAGCACTGGATCAGATGTGGACCAGTCAATAGAGGGGTCCATTTTAGACACAGTTTCCTGAAGTATCTTCAGAAGATGATCTGGAGAAATTTCAATGTCTATGTTCATGCAAAAGCCTTTGTTATCGAAATAGACGGCAATTGGAAGTTTGCGCTCATGCCACTCTTGGAGGTCTTTCTGAAGGGGTGTGGTTGTGGTCCATGGTTCAGTGGCATACGCTTTTGGGTCACGGCTTTTCAATTCCTCTCTGCGGGGGGCAGCAAACTTTCTGCGGGTAAAGCTCAGTTCACTCAGCCTGCTCCCTGCGGTAGAATTCAAGTCATATCCAATAAGCTTAGCTAAAGCATGATGGTAATTTTGCACATCTTCTGTGTCTGTTTTCTTTTCTGCGATAGATATCCGTGCCATCCTCATGCCATGGGGATCCAGAAACCAGGGCACATTTAGCGTTTGCAGGACCTGGCAATCATCATATATCTCATACAGGTCGTCCATTTTGGTGTACAGGAGCTGATACCTCTCAGGGTCCAAGAGTCCAAGAGGGTCGGGAAGCTGAGACCTCTCCTGCGCTAGCATACAGAGACGCAAGCGCAGTTGGTGCACATTGCACTGAGCTGGGAGTTTAACCACGAAGGTCTCCTGTCCATCACCTGAGTGATGAGTCTCTCTGGGAAACTCACAGATGAACTGAAGGGTGTTTTCAAGAGATCTGAGGTTGTCGCTGCAGACATACTGTGAGTGCGACTCCAAAACACATTGAACCTCCATGAAGGCTCTTTTAAACAAAGATAAAGAGAGAGAGAATTGTAGATTATTGTTAACGGTACACATACTTTCTAAAACTTTTTAGGGGCAGCCGTGGCCTACTGGTTAGCACTTCGGACTTGTAACCGGAGGGTTGCCGGTTCGAACCCCGACCAGCAAGGCACCCAACCCCTCACTGCTCCCCGAGCGCCGCTGTTGTTGCAGGCAGCTCACTGCGCCGGGATTAGTGTGTGCTGAGTGTGTTTCACTAATTCACGGATTGGGATAAATGCAGAGACCAAATTTCCCTCACAGGATCAAAAGAGTATATATACTTATACTTAAAAGTGTAGTTAAAAGTAAGATAAGACATGGAATAGGTATCACGTGTGCCCTAGCCCCTCTGTGTTCACGGAGTAGGACTGCAGAATCAGCAGTAGGCCCTGGGCCACTTTAAATGACTGAACCCAGGACTGGAGCACACAAATAGCTTTTAGAGACTTTATTCGGAGCAAATGATTAACGTTTCAATGCACAGGCTCTTCCTCAAAGTCAAACAGAGTGTTTGACAGAGTCAAACTCAAAAAAGCTATATTTGTGTGCTCTGGTCACACACACACACTCAAAAGCGCACCCACTCAGTTTCTTCTGTTAATTTACTGGAGATTAAACTTCTTACTGTAAGCTTGCAAAATAATAGAAAAGAAATGTGTTATGTTATGAGCAATAGCTGCCAGAAACGTATTGTAGTTTTCACAGGAAAAGTTTAACAGTGTAAGCATACAGTAGGCCTATGTTGTAAACTTACACCTTACAAGGAGTTTAGCTTCCTGATTGCTGGTGATGGCTTTTCAGGCTTTCAGTTGCTGTGCCTGAACTGCCATTAAAGCAACACCATTTTCTTTCACCTTAAAATGACATCTTCAAACTCATTGTGTTGCCAACCTGAGGGTATACTTGGGTACCCCTTAGTGCTGAATGGGAACCCACTCCACCCTCTTAATCAAATGAGATGCTGTAGTAGATTATAGATTCTTCTTCTATAGGCTCTATACAGTATATGCACAACTCCATTTTGGATTCGCTTGTACTAGCATTATCAACTTCCTGTTTATGTTAAAACATTAACATAGCAAATACGGCTTCTTTCTATAGTCATTGTCTTCAGGACCTCGTCTCATGGTAATGTGGACTGACTTTGTGAAAATGTTGTGTGCCACTCCCTCCAGCAAACAGGAAAAGGGTTTAAAATGTTCTTAACCTTAATCAAGCAACTGTTACTGAACTGGTAAGCCGTCTCACCCATTCTTCTCTATTCCTGATGAAGATCTGAAGTGATCGAAATGTTGCCTTTTTAAGTAAATAGATTTACTTCTGGAGCAAACAACAGTGTGCAGACCAACCTTTCTCTTATATCTGATACAGTTGTCTAGCACCAAAGGATTACTTTTTTGGATGTGCGCACCACCCCTCTTTTTTATAAGTTGGCTAATCAAAATCGTTTGACCCTATAGTGGCTGAAAATTGCACTGATATTTGGGGGCACTGTGGCGCAACTGGCTACAGCGGCCGCCGCCGTACTACATTCGGGTCCAAGTGCCCACGACTCGAGGATCCGGGATCGAGTCTGTCATTTCCCAAATCCCTCTCTCTCCCACTCACTTCCTGTCAGCCTCTTCACTGTGCTATCATGATAACGGCAAACAACCCCCCCCCCCAGACATGTACTTTAAAATTGCACTGATATTTAAGGACGACACAGCAACCTGCCATGTACCAGCAATCCAGTGCCTCGGATCCCTCTGATTCAGTAACAATGGATCATGTTGACATAATGAATAATGAATCAATAGGGGAGACCGGGGCTGGTTGTCTCACGGGTTGGTTGTCACATTGCTTATTCCAGGCATACTAGGTGATGCTGTGGTAAAATTTTGATATCAAACTGTTACCCTTTGATAGCTTACTCATTTGCACTAGGAATTTTGCTGAGCAGACACACAGCATTGAGGTGAGGAGACAATTTTTAAATTTCATGGGTCAGAGTAAATTTTCATGTTGGTGTTGTTTTTGTATTGAGAGCTTGTAGGATATTAGTAGTTCAAAAACAAAACACTCATTAAAAAGCCAAAGGTAGTAGCTTTATTTTGAGTCATATTTTAGCTATCAAGTTAAAGCCATGTGGCAGCTAGGTTAACATCTTTGTCAAGAGGTCAGTTGGGGATGGTTGTCACATAGCTTGTGGGGTTGGTTGTCACATGGGTTTGTTGTCACTGAGACACAGTTGTCACTGTGTTTGCAACTTTGTTTGCAACTTACATGATAATAAAGAGGTTTTAGCACGGAAAATGATTTCATTTTATTTCTCAACACAGTAGACAATTCAAGTAACTGATCACCTCCTTTAATCCCATTGTTTTAACATAAGGGGCATTGATGACAACTATCATAGGGGTGGTATTCATATTAAAACTTATTTGCAGTTTCTAGCTTAAAAAACTAAAAAGTTACACATCATTTTTTAAAATCCCATTTTATCACTGAAATCCCATTGAAACTCTATAGGGACAACCAACCCCATACCCTGTGACAACCAACCCCGTGATGGGGTTGATTGTCACATTGTGTCAGAGTGTCTTTGATGGTTAATTGCTCCCTGTTACAATACATTCTAAAAGTAAAAATTATACACATTTAAAGCCAAGACCCCAAGCTTTCATTTCATGTAGGAATTACTGCTGAAAGAGTTTTTGAAGATGAGCAATTCATGCATGAGTAAAAATTGTGACAACCAACCCCGGTCTCCCCTATTTCTGACAAAAAGGAAATTATAGCAGAAAGTAAAACGAGTACCTCAATTAAAACAACTCAGTCCTTTTTTGTGTCCAGACAAATAATATTTAATTCCTTGTGCTCTGTCTGTTTTCAGAGGAAAATAAATGAGTGTATTACTTACCTAGACCTTATCTCACTGCTCGCTGACAGGTTTTATGTTTGCCTTTCCAACCGTTCTCTTAAAGCCAGGTGAATGTTTAAGCATTTGAACTTCCCCATTTGTTCTTTGCTTCGATAAGAGCTGAACAACAAAGAGCTATTCATCTTTGATCCTTCCTCTTTCTTTGGTGACATAGAGATTCAAAAGATTCAAAGGATTCAAATGCCCCAAACAATCAAACATATGGATAACTTGCTTGATGTCCTGTGTATCTGTACTGTCACCTATGGTAAGAAAATCCGCTGAATGAATGTAACTGATTATGCAAAGAAATGCCAAATATATTTGTTTTACATGTAGTTGCCATAAACAATTGGACATAGGAATTTCTTCACATTTTTAAATATTTACCATAGAAAGCCTCAATAACTACACTTTACTTACAGTCAATATCCATAAAGGGTGAAGTAGGCCTATCACAATGTATTAGAAAACTTGTACAACATTGAGGTTTATGAGAGCATATGAATAGTACATCCATGCAATCACTTTGAGGCACTTACTGTATTACCCTTTATAAATAGATAATATCCTGGGTATGAGTAAAGTGCTCCCAAAACATGTTACTATGAATATGCACTGCCGTTCAAAAGTTTGGGGTCACGTAGAAATTTCCGGCATATGGTGTTATAATCGCAATAATACTTATCTTACTCTTTTGGAAAAAGAAAGATGTGCCCTCCTTCAAACACTGGCTGACAGAACTGACATGGAGTCATTCTGAAGGACAAGCTTAGGGACTTTGAGAAAGTTTGGCTTCCTTTGGGAGCTTATCTTGACAGAGAAGGCCATTAAGACACGAGTAAGCATACACTCCTGGGGTTGGAGGGGTGGGTAACCGAAGAAATGGGTCCTGAGAGGGGTTAACCCTTAAAGGAGTACCGTCACACCGGTGTGACGGGAATGTTGGGAAATTAACATTCTAAAGAATATCTGGGTTCATTGAATTCAACATAGAATTTTAGAACCTTCAATTGTTGCGGAACTTAGAATGTTCAAAAACCTACACCTTTAAGGGTTAAGGGTAGGTGGTGGTATTTATTTCCTTTTTATATCATTTGTATAATGTCTGTCACTGGTTCTGTTACTATTTGTATAATGTCTGTCACTGGTTCTGTTACTATTTGTATGTGTCTGTCACTGTTTGTTGTTAAGATCATTCTTAAAAGAAAGATGTAAATGCCAAGCAAACTTCATTGTTGAATGAAATTGTTTCACAATAAACATTTGAAACACTTAGAAATGTCCATTCCACTGTGCTTATATAATTGCAAAAGGGTTCTCCAATGTTTTCTCAGTTAGCCAGTTAGCCTTTTAAAATGGTATCAGATTAGTAAACAGAATGTGCCTTTGGAACATTGGATGAATGGTTGCTGATAATGGGCATCTGTATACTTGTGTATACTGTAGATATTGCATTAAAGATCGGCCATTTCTTTATACAACAGTAATTTACAACATGATGAAAACAAGGACATTTCTAACTGACTCCAAACTTTTGAACAGTAGTGTACATTTTCTGTACATGAATCTCACTCATCTTTTACACACACAAATGTGTGTGTTATCAACATGTTGGCCACATTAACAGCGCTGCAGTGGAGGCTGTGGAACACATGAAGGGGTTCATATGTTTGACCGCCTGACCTGGTCCCTGCATACCTCCTCCAACATCAAAAAAAGCCAACCAACGCCTACACTTCTTAAGGACACTGAAAAATCCAACTGTCCTCACCACCTTCTAGGGTGAACCATTGACACACCACATCACAGCTGATAGGACCATAGGGGTAACGCTGCCACCTATTGGGAACCTGGCCAAACAACGCTGCCTCTCAAGAGCAAATAAAATCATCAAGGACTACACAACCCTGCCACAGCTTGTTCTGTCTCCTGCCCTCAGGCAGGCGGTATCGCTGCCTAGGGTGTAGATCTGCGCGGTATCGCAGCCTAGGGTGTAGGTCTGCGCGGTATTGCCACCTAGGGTGTAGATCTGCGCGGTATCGCAGCCTAGGGTGTAAGTCTGCGCGGTATCGCCACCTAGGGTGTAGGTCTGCGCTGTTCCGCAACAGTTTTTTTCCAACTGCAATCAGACTGTTGAACAGTACCACACTGTAAACTGAGAAAATGTGAAACGTATGGCTGATGCATGCGTGTGTGTGTGTGTGTGTGTGTATATGTGTATGTGCAGAGATGTAGGGAAGGCTAAACGCAAGTAAACACAGTTTATTCACTTCTGAAACTTGAAACATTCAAAAATCACACTGTATTATCCACATTCACAATATGTACCCTCATCAATACCACTGGAATTATTATAAACATTGGACAATAGCCTCCACCATCATCAAACACGTTCTGAATGCCTTTTAAAAAAATCCGATACCGCATTGCGCAGTCCACCTCACCGAGATTGACAGATTTCATAGTTTACCCTCCTCTTATTTTACCACTACATCCCTGTGTATGTGGGTATGTATGGATGGATATGTGTATGTGTGAATGTGTATACTGTATGTATGGGTATGTTTGGAATAATAATAATAATAATAACAAATATAGCCGCAAGCGGCAATGGCGGGCCCGAGCACCTGCGGGCCGCAACCCGTGACATTTCAGAATCCAACAAAGCACCGACGTGGTGAATTTGTAAAATGTACATATTTGATGCGTGTGCTATTTGTTTTTGCATGTTATTTTCTGGCACATTTACTTGCTTGGCCAGGTGGGGGCGCAATGCAAGGCAGGCCCATTGTGTGTCATCATAATCATAATATAAATTAACCTGAGAAATTTCAGATTTTTCATTTTAAGCAAAGAACATTTGTGATACACTGTTTGGCCATATGGTGGCGCTATGCTAAGCATGTGAATTATACGTGTGAATATCATCACAATAATGATATCCAATATTTTATAAAGTTTCAGATCAATCACTTAAGGCATTGTCCATTTCTGGCACATTTCCTTCTTGGCGCTATGCCAGGCAGGACACCTGACGTGTGTGCCAAATTTCAAGAGTTTTCGACCATGTTAACCACCCTGAAAAACAGGAAAGCAAAAAAGTAGAATAACAATAATAATACTCAATAATAATAATAATAATAATAATCCTTACAAAAACAATAGGGCCTTGCGCCCTTCGGTGCTCGGGCCCTAATAATAATAATAATAATAATAAGCTTTATTTGTATAGCACCTTTCATACACAGAATGCAGCTCAAAGTGCTTTACATTTAGAGCATGTAACACAATAATAGAGTCAGTCAGTCATCACTTTTCACTTTTCTTCACTGCTGTGGCCGTTTATGATCCAATCAGCAACATATCAGAAATATAGAAAATAACATGTAACACAGTTATAGAGAAGATCATTCCCCTTTTTTGCTGTGGCCAATTATCCTCCAATCAGCAACATATCAAAAATATTATTATACTACTATAGATAGCCTATATAAAAGCTTTGCTAACAAATGCCTAGGCTAACAAATGCTTAGGCCCCGTTGATGCGGACTCTAAGCAGCCAGCCTTAGCATGTTCCTACCATATGTCGCAATTATTTGACTTTATACACAGACATTCAAGACTGGCAGCCTTAACCCTTTACCCCACAAGCACGCCATGGCAACTGTGGCAAGGAAAAACTCCCATATTCCAGGAAGAAACCTTGAGCAGAACCTGAGCCCATCTGCTTCTGTCTGGCTGCGCCCTCCAATGGCAGCAGATGTAGAATAATCTGAAAAAGTAGTCTACAGGATAAGATGAGTTAACTAAAGGCTTTCTTATACAGGTATGTTTTCAGATATTTTTTTAAAATATTTACAAACTCGCCTGCTTGATGTACAGAGGCAGGGTGTTCCATAGTTTTGGGGCATAATGGATAAAAGCAGCTTCTCCACTTTGCTTGTGGAGCACTTTGGGTACAATAAAAGATTAGAATTGGATGATCTAAGTTTCCTTTGGTGTTGATAAGATATCAAAAGCTCAGAGATATATGAAGGTGCTATGCCATTCAGAGCTTTTTAAGTAATTAACATAACCTTAAAATCAATTCTATAGGAAACAGGGAGCCAGTGCAGTTAGCCAACACAGGGGTGGTGTGTTCTCTCTTGGTCTTAGTTAAAAGTCTAGCCGCAGAGTTCTGTATGAGTGCCAATTTCTTTATATGTTTTTTGGGAAGACCAGTGAAAAGTGCATTGCAGTAGTCTAACCTGCTAGTGATAAAGGCATGAATTAGTTTTTCGGCATCTTGTTGAGTTAAAAAGGGCCGCACTTTGGCAATGTTTCTCAGGTGGAAATAGGCTGTCTGAGTAACTTTACGGATATGAGGCTTAAAACTTAACTCTGTATCTAAAATGACACAGAGGCTTGTTACTTTTGGTTTGACCTGGTGTGCCAAGTTCCCCAGATTACTAAGAACAATGTCTCGCTTTGGTTTTGGTCCAACCAAAAGTACCTCTGTTTTGTCATCATTTAGTTTCACATTTTTTTTGCTCATCCACTGATTAATGGAGGTTATCATGCAGTGGATACGTGTATACACATGTATATTTCTACTGTCATATTTTAATTGCTAGCTAACCTGCTTTTTTGTGGAGTGTTGGAGTATTTTGTGTAGATTGATGATATAGCAAATGTGTACATTTCAGAATTACGCAGATAAAATCTTGTGCAATAAAATATTTTTTCCATATGAAGGTAAATGACATTTTATGAAATCATGAAAAAATATGCTGAATTTATAGCCATTTAACTGTTACTGCCTTTTTAGTAACTGGTGATTTTCTACTTGTGGTTTAGTAGTATTTGGGATTTGCATGTGAAATATTTGTTTGCTCATAATAAAATGACACTCTTCTTCCTTTCATTCCTGCTCAATCTATGCTAAGCCTCACTCTTCTTAATTAGCGTGGAATGAATATTTGCACAAATTGGGCTGCAATGCTTGGCAAATAAGATGCTTACCATGCACATCTGTTACAAGCTTAAGTTACTGCAAAGACGTGCTGTTTTTAACACATGCACAGATACCCCCCCCCCACACACACACACACACACACACACACTAGTGGGCAGCTCATAATTATTTTACTACTGTTTTACACACAGCTAGGACTTACCTGTATTGAGATCAAATGTGGTGACCCTTCTATTGTTTCTGGAGAAAATTTTGAAAATGAAATCAAGGTCACGGTGCAAACAGTGAGTCAAGTAATTAACATTTATTTATCCATCTAGAAAGAAAAAAATAACATTTGTTGTTACTGAGGTATTTATTAAGCTTACAGATACTATTATCAATGGCTTTTCAAAATGACCTTTGTCAACATTTAAAATATATACATACAATGCTGGCAGCTGATACTATGCAGAGCAAACACATACATACACATATACAGTACACACACATGAGGGCCGTAGTCACCATAGACTTTGGGGGGGACGTGTCCCCCCCAATATTCAGATGTGACCAAAATGTCCCCCCCAATATTCGGACATATACAAAAAAATAAAGAAAAAACGCTATAGGCTACTACAGGAAACCAACAAGTCCCGCCATCTGAAATGCAATCAAACGTAAATAATACACAAATTACTGACCTATTCATGGTTTCAGAGGGTACACTGTGAGTGGTTTGTCCTGGAGGTTTTGCGTTTATCGTTTGAGGCGTGCGCTATCAAAAGCTTCCTGCACCCTACTGCGGTGCAGGCTGTCAACAATATCGCAAAAGATACCGGTACAATTCTCACAAAACTTGTTGGAAAGGTGTAGCACTGTCTAAGGAAACCCCATTCATTTTTGAAGCTGATCAGACTCAAAGGTAACTTTGAAGCATTTTCCATATTGTAGCCTCGCAATGATAGCGAAAGTGAAACGTAGTGTCCTTTCATTTGAATTTGTGCGTGCCTGTCATTCATTTCTTTCACATGTCTTACAACATAAATAATGCATTCATATGCTAGTAGTAATGTCAGAAATGAACCCGTTTATAAGCCTCTTAGAAATGGCTGTTGCATCTTGCATGTTACATTTAGATGCACACTCAATCGCGCATCCATGCAGGCAAAACGTAGCACTCAAATGTGGCGACGGCACAAAAGTTGAAAAAAACTTTTACAATGGCGGTGATAGCCTACAGTTAATGTGAATCGCGGACATTAACCAAAGAAAGGAATTTCCACCTCCATTCACCAAATAAAGGCTGTGTTTCTACATTTTAACACAAAACGTAATTTCTGTCAGAAACCAGCCTATAATGCATAGGGTAACTTGAGGAGAGTCAGACAGAAAAGGGACCTGTTTTAGTAGCCTTTGAATCCCATCCCTTTCAAACAACCTTAAAATTGTGTGATTAGCCGCCAGAATAATAAAATCAAAATACAAAATATGATTGGGCTAGGTCCAAACCTATGAGTAAGCATTCAGTGTAATATAGAGGTTATCAAAGATACTCTAGTTTGTATTTTCTTTTAAAATATACATTTTGGAGACAAATGGAGTCATACCACAGGTCTATATCCAGGGATGGATTATTGAATGGGCCTACTGGGCCCAAGAGCTCAGGGGGCCCTGAAGCCTAAGACTGTGTGAAGTTGCTTCTCCGCCCTTCTCTTCTATTTCCACAAAACTCACAAGTCGTCATAATATAAAGGGTCATTTTTTTTTTTTTTTAAGTCTTCCGGGGAAGTATGCCCCCGGGCCCCCCTATCTTAACAGAGGAGGGTTTTTTTGCATCTATGCCCAGGGGTTCATAATCCATCCGTGCCTATGTCGGTCAAAAGTTTGGTATATCCTAATTGACTGACTTAACTAATGACTTGTTTCTGATTTGAATAATATTTTTGCATGGCAGGAAATGTATTGAAATTCTGTTATTGAAATTCACACCGCACCACAGATTTGGTCCCCCCCAATGTTAACATCATGGCTACGGCCTTGACACACATATGCATGTATGCATACACTCACACACGCACAGAGAGAGAGAGACATAGATAGATAGAGAGAGAGAGAAAAAAGAAAGAAAGAAAGAAAGAGATTAGATTTATTTTCATAACAGTGTTCACATAGAACAATACACTACCGTTTTTTACAACTGCTACACACATTTGCATGGCTTGTTTTTTTTTCTCAGAACTCTACACACAAATCCAACTATTGCTCACACAAAATGCAAAATGCCTCATATCTCCTGCAAACTGAAATACAGCATTCAAAATATTGTAAACACATCTCAAAAGCAAGCATTTTGTAAAAGCATGTTGCACATTGTAAACACTTTTCTCATAATATGACATTTTTGGATACATCATGTAGGCCTACACACTGCTCAAAACCTAAAGCTATTCTGTCTTGGGCTTCTATATTTCCACAGTGAAAGTCATCTGCAAAGAGAAGTTGAAATATACACAGTAAACGTAAGCAATATTGAAAACAAAAAAAATATTTTTCCAAATAATGTCCTGTTGTGAATACAGTATGTTACAGCACACATGGAAAAAGCAAAGCAAAATACAACAACCTTTACATGTAGCTGGACAGAAACGAAACACACTGATTTCTCCAAAGACAGAAATGACTGCATAATTGTGTGTGTGTGTGTCTATGTGCCACTGTGGCATGATGTGTGTTATGAAATAGAGTCAAATACTGATAATTGGTTTTGCAGATATGGTATGGGTTATGGTGTTTGAGTGACAGGTTCCAGACATTGTGTGGCATTTAAACATTTTTGTAGATAGATAGATAGATAGATAAATATTTTATTCATCCCAAGGGACATTTTTGAAAATTTGTATAGCATTTGGTCATTCTTACAAAGACTCATTTTAAGCTGGTATAATGAGTCAGTTTAAACAAGCAAGAAGAGGTGATCTGAACTATCTATCCCAAAACAGCCTGAAGGTTGGAGACCTGATATCCAGCATGGTCCAGTTCCATTTATACATACCTCACATACTTGCAGTATAGTGACATGAAAACAACTTGACTGGACACCTTCCCTAAAATCAACTCATTTAAACAAGATTAAGAGCTGTCACCATTCAGAGCACTGATTCCATGAGTTTTAATCTCAGTCTCTCTCCTAGATTTACGGAGACTGAGTCCATGGCCCATCCAACTGATTAAGGTTTAGGTGGACCCCTCTGCATCAGTGGAGTTTTGCCCCCTCCCAGGGGAACATGCATGCAAGTCCAAACTTGTCTGTGCAGCAGATCATCCTCGAACATGCCTGGTAAACCTCTGGGTTTCGCATGCCATAGACTAGAGGGTTGATGCAAGGCGGCACAAGAAGGAGCACCACGAGTGCAATGTGGAGACTGCCAGCCGTTGGTGAAGGAGACCGGATGGGACACGCGTCGGATACCATGGACACAGCGCCCTCCAGCTCCCAGATGGCGTCCAAGATGATCTTGGCGAAGACGGGTAGCAGCTGGAGCAGCAACATTGCGCAGTAGAAGAGCACGGTGTTGCGCGCCCGTCTGTTCACCACGAGGCTGAGGTTAGCACCACTTTCGTTTCCGCGGGGGAAGACCACTTTCAGATCGCGGGGGAGTTAATTTTCCGTTCCACCTTAAATAATGCCATTTTCTACCTCGTCCACAAGGGGCCAGTGTTGACACAGGCATGTGCCTGTTGCAGATGAACAGGCATTGTTCACAGACGTTCAAAAGCCTGTATATCTTTTTTCTGTTGACTCCACTGCCGAATGTTTTGAGAAATGTTGCCTTTTGTGTTCTATTAAATAATTTGGTAATTTAGAGGGGGGGGGGGGGGTTATGTAGAGGGTGGCAGATTATGTAGTTTTTTCTTTATTTTCTGTGCTGGATCTTTTGATACATGTTGTGTTATGTTTTTTTCTATTAAATAATTTTGTTCATTTTACACTGGGGCTTTACAATGACTACATGTCATTTTGCATCGGACTTTTCAACACATTCTAAAACTACACTCTCTCCTCTTTCCAATGACACCCCACTTGTGAAATTCTATGGTGGAAAATTGCATTTTTAGCCCCTCTGAAAATATAATATGTATTTGTGAAATTGCAGAATTTCAACACTTGAACAGGGACAGATATCCCATGAAGGATTTTGCAAGGGATCTTTCACCACATTCTGAAACTACACTTCCTCCCCTTTCCAATGACACCCCACTTGTGAAATTCTATGGTGGAAAATTGCATATTTAGCCCCTCTGAAAATACAGTATATATTTGTGGAAATTGCAGATTTTCAGCACTAGAACAGCGACAGATAGCCCATGAAGGATTTTGCAAGGGATGTTTCACCACATTCTGAAACTACACTTCCTCCTCTTTCCAATGACACCCCACTTGTGAAATTCTATGGTGGAAAATTGCATATTTAGCCCCTCTGAAAATATAATATGTATTTGTGAAATTGCAGAATTTCAACACTTGAACAGGGACAGATAGCCCATGAAGGATTTTGCAAGGGATGTTTCACCACATTCTGAAACTACACTTCCTCCCCTTTCCAATGACACCCCACTTGTGAAATTCTATGGTGGAAAATTGCATATTTAGCCCCTCTGAAAATACAGTATATATTTGTGGAAATTGCAGATTTTCAGCACTAGAACAGCGACAGATAGCCCATGAAGGATTTTGCAAGGGATCTTTCACCACATTCTGAAACTACACTTCCTCCTCATTCCAATGACACCCCACTTGTGAAATTCTATGATGGAAAATTGCATATTTTGCCCCTCTGAAAATACAGTATATATTTTGTGAAATTGCAGAATTTCAACACTTGAACAGGGACAGATAGCCCATGAAGGATTTTGCAAGGCATCTTTCAACACATTCTGAAACTACACTTCCTCCCCTTTCCAATGACACCCCACTTGTGAAATTCTATGGTGGAAAATTGCATATTTAGCCCCTCTGAAAATACAGTATATATTTGTGGAAATTGCAGATTTTCAGCACTAGAACAGCGACAGATAGCCCATGAAGGATTTTGCAAGGGATGTTTCACCACATTCTGAAACTACACTTCCTCCTCTTTCCAATGACACCCCACTTGTGAAATTCTATGGTGGAAAATTGCATATTTAGCCCCTCTGAAAATATAATATGTATTTGTGAATTTGCAGAATTTCAACACTTGAACAGGGACAGATGTCCCATGAAGGATTTTGCAAGGGATATTTCACCACATTCTATAACTACAGTCTCTCCTCTTTCCAATGACACCCCACTTGTGAAATTCTATGGTGGAAAATGCCTTTTTTTGCCCCTCTGAAAATACAGTATGTATTTGTGAAATTGCAGAATTTCAGCACTAGAACAGCCATACTCATGTCAGAAAGGATTTTGCAAGGGATATTTCACCACATTCTGAAACTACACTTCCTCCTCTTTCCAATGACACCCCACTTGTGAAATTCTATGGTGGAAAATTGCATATTTTGCCCGTCTGAAAATATAATAAGTATTTGTGAAATTGCAGAATTTCAACACTTGAACAGGGACAGATAGCCCATGAAGGATTTTGCAAGGGATGTTTCACCACATTCTGAAACTACACTTCCTCCCCTTTCCAATGACACCCCACTTGTGAAATTCTATGGTGGAAAATTGCATATTTAGCCCCTCTGAAAATACAGTATATATTTGTGGAAATTGCAGATTTTCAGCACTAGAACAGCGACAGATAGCCCATGAAGGATTTTACAAGGGATGTTTCACCACATTCTGAAACTACACTTCCTCCCCTTTCCAATGACACCCCACTTGTGAAATTCTATGTTGGAAAATTGCATATTTAGCCCCTCTGAAAATATAATATGTATTTGTGAAATTGCAAAATTTCAACACTTGAACAGGGACAGATAGCCCATGAAGGATTCTGCAAGGGATGTTTCACCACATTCTGAAACTACACTTCCTCCCCTTTCCAATGACACCCCACTTGTGAAATTCTATGGTGGAAAATTGCATATATATTTTGCCCCTCTGAAAATACAGTATATATTTGTGGAAATTGCAGATTTTCAGCACTAGAACAGCGACAGATGTCCCATGAAGGATTTTGCAAGGGATATTTCACCACATTCTATAACTAAAGTCTCTCGTCTTTCCAATGACACCCCACTTGTGAAATTCTATGGTGGAAAATGCCTTTTTTTGCCCCTCTGAAAATACAGTATGTATTTGTGAAATTGCAGAATTTCAGCACTAGAACAGCCATACTCATGTCAGAAAGAATTTTGCAAGGGATATTTCACCACATTCTGAAACTACACTTCCTCCCCTTTCCAATGACACCCCACTTGTGAAATTATATGGTGGAAAATTGCATATTTAGCCCCTCTGAATATATAATATGTATTTGTGAAATTGCAGAATTTCAACACTTGAACAGGGATAGATAGCCCATGAAGGATTTTGCAAGGGATGTTTCACCACATTCTGAAACTACACTTCCTCCCCTTTCCAATGACACCCCACTTGTGAAATTCTATGGTGGAAAATTGCATATATATTTTGCCCCTCTGAAAATACAGTATATATTTGTGGAAATTGCAGATTTTCAGCACTAGAACAGCGACAGATGTCCCATGAAGGATTTTGCAAGGGATATTTCACCACATTCTATAACTACAGTCTCTCGTCTTTCCAATGACACCCCACTTGTGAAATTCTATTGTGGAAAATGCCTTTTTTTGCCCCTCTGAAAATACAGTATATATTTGTGGAAATTGCAGATTTTCAGCACTAGAACAGCGACAGATAGCCCATGAAGGATTTTGCAAGGGATGTTTCACCACATTCTGAAACTACACTTCCTCCTCTTTCCAATGACACCCCACTTGTGAAATTCTATGGTGGAAAATTGCATATTTAGCCCCTCTGAAAATATAATATGTATTTGTGAATTTGCAGAATTTCAACACTTGAACAGGGACAGATGTCCCATGAAGGATTTTACAAGGGATATTTCACCACATTCTATAACTACAGTCTCTCCTCTTTCCAATGACACCCCACTTGTGAAATTCTATGGTGGAAAATGCCTTTTTTTGCCCCTCTGAAAATACAGTATGTATTTGTGAAATTGCAGAATTTCAGCACTAGAACAGCCATACTCATGTCAGAAAGGATTTTGCAAGGGATATTTCACCACATTCTGAAACTACACTTCCTCCTCTTTCCAATGACACCCCACTTGTGAAATTCTATGGTGGAAAATTGCATATTTTGCCCGTCTGAAAATATAATAAGTATTTGTGAAATTGCAGAATTTCAACACTTGAACAGGGACAGATAGCCCATGAAGGATTTTGCAAGGGATGTTTCACCACATTCTGAAACTACACTTCCTCCCCTTTCCAATGACACCCCACTTGTGAAATTCTATGGTGGAAAATTGCATATTTAGCCCCTCTGAAAATACAGTATATATTTGTGGAAATTGCAGATTTTCAGCACTAGAACAGCGACAGATAGCCCATGAAGGATTTTACAAGGGATGTTTCACCACATTCTGAAACTACACTTCCTCCCCTTTCCAATGACACCCCACTTGTGAAATTCTATGGTGGAAAATTGCATATATATTTTGCCCCTCTGAAAATACAGTATATAATTGTGGAAATTGCAGATTTTCAGCACTAGAACAGCGACAGATGTCCCATGAAGGATTTTGCAAGGGATATTTCACCACATTCTATAACTAAAGTCTCTCGTCTTTCCAATGACACCCCACTTGTGAAATTCTATGGTGGAAAATGCCTTTTTTTGCCCCTCTGAAAATACAGTATGTATTTGTGAAATTGCAGAATTTCAGCACTAGAACAGCCATACTCATGTCAGAAAGAATTTTGCAAGGGACATTCTGAAACTACACCCTCTCCTCTTTCCAATGACACCCCCTATATGAAATTCTATCGTTAAGAATGGCCCTTGAAAATAAAATGTATTTGAGAAATGTATTATTTTCAGCACTAGATTTGGTCTAGACTTCCCATTTGTCATGGGAAATTTATTTTGGCCTATTTTTCTGATTGTACATTTTCAGCACTACATTTGGTCCCTATCACTTAAAAGTAATTTACCACATTTCTGTCATTTTTGGGGCCATTAGTGTTTCTACCTTGTCTTATTGGGGGGCAAGCATTGAAGCTGCGTAGGGACCCTATAGGGCTAGTAGGATTTGTTATTATGCTTCTTTCTAGTGCCATGGGAGTCCATGGCAGCACATACAAATGTACATAGAAAAAGTTCTCCAACTTTGCACACTTATTCTACTCAGGCCACTTATTCACTTCAGGCCACTTTTCACACCTATATGTATCTCCACAATTGGAGATACATATAGGAAGAAACCTTGAGTGGATACAAGACTCAAGGGCCTGACCCATCTGCCTAGGGTCAGTTACAGGGCAGTAAGGTCTGTACTGTATACATAATAAATGAATAGGTTAGTTAGGTGTACAGAATAGAACACAACAACCTGAGGTATGTTACAAAGAGTTAAAATGGTTACATAACCAGTACGATGTATGCATGAATCCTATTTAGTGTCAGGAAATTCAAATAGTCCAATGTAGGGCATGTATTGTCCATAGGGATTAGGAATTGTCATATGTCAAGTACTGGGTAGCTAGGCTGCACGGGCCAGGAATCCAGACAAGGGGACTGCAATAGGCAATGGTAAGTGTTACGGCCAGCTCGTTCCCAGACCGAAACATAAAGAGGGACACGAACAACAAGGTTCAAACCAAATATATTAATTTATTAAAGTAAAGCACAAGGTTACCAATAGCAAAATGTCTAGGGGGAAATGAATGGGAGTGGTGGCGTGCGTGTATGAGTGTATGAGTGTATGGATGTATGGATGCAAAGAAGCTAGTGAAGTAGGCCTAAAGACAAAGAAAGAGATGTAGAGTTAAAAATGAGGGGAGAGAGCAAAGTGTGAGAGAATCAAAGTGAGTGCCTGCAAGAAGTAAGAAAAATGCCTAATCAGAAAGATAGGGAACCCCTAATATAGCCCCACCCTAACCATAGGTGTAATCAATGAGGGTATTAGCCCAACCAGGCCCAGCCCTGCCCGTGCACTGACAGGAGAAGGCCTGAAGGGGCACAGGGTCATCACATAGGGCAGTCATCATAGGGATGGGACTTCAGGTGCGATGAGGGCCAAACACATGGATGGCTGATGACTGGTAATAGTTTATCTCACAAGTGAGGTAAGAGGGAAGAAAGAGAGATAAATAGTAGGTATTTATTATAAGTCATGATGGTTAGTATTAATAAGTATATCAATG
Organism: Alosa pseudoharengus; assembly: GCF_046254945.1. Lineage (NCBI taxonomy): Eukaryota > Metazoa > Chordata > Actinopteri > Clupeiformes > Clupeidae > Alosa > Alosa pseudoharengus. The sequence goes on along the minus strand of NW_027468881.1, from coordinate 31,828,315 downwards.
GTATTATATAGTGTTATACTATAGAGACAAAAGGCAAGAGAGGGAGAGAAGAGGGAGTTGAACTTGCCTAGGAGAGAAGAGGGAGTTGAATGGCAAGACAAAGACAAGAGGTAAGAGGGGGAGTTGAGAGAGAGAAAGAAGCAGAGTTGTACGGCGTGACACATGAAAAGTCCATGACAGCGCTATGCTACAGCAGCATACCTAAGGCATGGTGAAGGGTAGTCAGTTGCCACCATGACACGCATGACTAGGGCGCCAGTCACATGAGGACACAGCAGAGGTGGTCCATTCCAATAAAAACCCGGAAGTTCCACACTACACCATACCTAACTATGGGAGGCACTAAAGATATATGTTTTAAGTCTAGACTTGGAAATAGGGAGGGTGTCTGCTAATAAAATTGATGGAGAGAGTTATTTCCAGAGGAGGGGTGCGCTGTAGCAGAAAGCTCTGCCTCTACTGTTGGGATTACAAGAAGTCTAGTATTCTGTGATCGTAGCAGTCTAGGTGGGTAATATGGTACTAAAAGATCTTTAATATAGGTGCCCAGCCATTTATGGCTTTGTATGTTAGAAGTAATATTTTTAAGTCAATGAGACTTTTAACAGGTAGCCAGTGTAAAGATGCTAGGATGGGGGAATTGTGTTCATATTTTTTGTGAGTGCTTCAGTGTTGACTGACCAGTCCAGTGTATTGTACAGGGGCCTCATTTATAAAGCGTTCTTACGCACAGATTTGATCTTAGACCGTGCGTACGCTCAAATCCATGCCAGCGCTCAGATTTAATAAAACCGTCTTTGACTTGGAAAAGTGCTTATCTCCACGTCAGGTTCAAACTTGACGTACGACCATTTCCTTGTGGTAATGCCGGGGTACTGCAAGTAATCTGAGGTCTAAGTGCATGCATTTTCAAAATTCCAAGACCAACGATGTCTTTCTTTGCCCTATGCATGATCAATATCAGAAGATTTAAAGAAGTTTTTGGACGCAGCTTAATGTTTCATGGTTTGGCATAAAACTGCTAATGAGAACTATAGCACTTAAGAAAGTGAACAAACGTATAGCTTACTTATTTCATAATATCTATAAAAAAAACACCAAGACCTACGATAGAATGATTGAAACATTCTTACAGGTGATCTAGTATATTTAGTGTTCTCACCAATCTAATATTGACCATAAAATGTCCAATTGCCCTCGTTTAGGAGAGGAAAAGTACATTTGTGCCAGGGATGTAGTGGTAAAATTAGAGGTGGGTGAACTATGAATTCTGCAATTTTGGTGAGGTGGACTGCGCCATGCGGTATCGGATTTTTAAAAAAGGCATTCGAACATGTTTGATAATGGTGGAGGTTATTATGCAGTATTGGGAATAGGCCTATAGGATAGTATTGGATAATACAGTTTTGAATGTTGAAAGTGAATAAACTCTTTTGAGAGGTGAATAAACTCTAATAAGAGGTGGGTAGGCCTAAACTCTATTTCTGAAATGTCAGAGGTAGATAAACTGCGTTTACTCGCGTTTAGCCTCCACTACATCCTAATTTGCGCTCATAGGCCTATTCCCAGCTTCGTAACAGAAAGGAAAAATTTGAATGTAAGCTATACAATGTAGGTTATAGATATTTTATATCATATATAGCCTACACAACAAAGAAACAGAAGTTATCCTCTGAAAGCAGGGCATCTTCATATTTAGTGTTGCATCGGAGTTGCGTAAAGAGGTGCAGAGCACGCACCTGTTTGCTTTTTTTGACTGGCAGTGTCCAAGATCATATGACAATACGTGAGTTGAATAATGTAGGCTAAAGTATAAAGGTAGGCCTAAAGCAAACAATAAAGAACAATGTTTAAGCCATTGGACATTATTAAAAGAAAACGATAGCAAAGATATGCAGAATGAATGAATATGACCTAGGCTACTTTTTCAGCAAAAACATAGCCTATCCTAAAAGAAACGTTAAGCCTACATGACAAAACGCTTATAATTTAGTCCTCTGTTTTGTAGACTAAATCAGCATATTACCCAGGGTCATGTTGGAAACGTACAGTAGCCTACTGTACCATAAACGTACATGATTGCTGTAGGCCTAGAGGTCTTTCCTTAGGCCTACCCTTTTTTTTCTACAAAAAATAGGCCTAAAAAGTAGGCCTAAACATACTAAATGTTGCTTATTCACATTACTGCAAGCAAAAGAAATGAAAGCGAGCATATGCTAATGATATTGATGAGGGGGTGTTTACAAGGCGGAGACCTAAAACCATCCGGCTGCGCACAAGTTGACGTTCATTTGTGATTTATAATGGGCACATCTGGAAGGGTGGCGTACGCACGTTTTTTTGTGCGTACGTTCGTTTTCTCTGAATCACACGTACGATCATTTCAGAAATGATCTAAGATCAAATGAAGGATGGTTTCTACGCAACCCTTTTATAAATGAGGCCCCAGATGTATCCCCAGATACTTGTAAGGGACCGTTCGTTATTTATAAACGGGATCACCGGAGGGATTTTGAGTGCTTCAATCAAAAGTAGCATGACCCTCCCCTGCCTGCAATATAATTTTCAACGACCCTCCAGCAGCATTTTAAAAAATGACATGACCCTCTCCGGGCAATTGTCGATGTCTTCCGCCCACGCTCTTACGCGCTATGATAAAACATCAACATATGCTACCGTCCTAAAATCAACCTCTGCTTTCTGATCTTACACATCACACTTCACCAAGATGGTGGCCATTTCAGTAGATTTACTCCCTAACATTCTTGTGGAAACACAATAAGCATGGAAACTAAATGCACACTTCCTGCAACTGCATTAGCCTACTTGAAAAGTTACTCCTCTAGTAAGTATTCACATGAAATAAAACAATAAAGCATTGAGACCATTCAACAAAGCACACTGGGTAATAACAAATTCAACACATGAACTTGTTGCTATGGACTCGTCTCTAGGCTTCCTCAGTCATTGTAAAGCTGCCGAAGCTGAACATTATCCAAAACTCAATTTCTCAGACGAGCGTCAATTTGGGAGCTTGCTACACTCATTCCTTCTCAAATGACTTGAAAAGGCCGTTTGCACAATTTCACAAATAATCACAGGGACCGAAAAATACCTAACATGCCACTTTTCCTGGTTTATCATTTTAACGTTTCCCTGCTGTCTTGCCGTTTTAATATTTTCCCGTAGAATATCCCATATTACTGTAATACTCATAACATTAGTCCTGCATTCTGGCCTGTCTCTGTGTTGTCCTGTTGTTACCCCTTGCCCTGCCTTCCAGTGAAACAGATGTATTCAAATCATCGTTTTGCTTGCTTGAATGCGAACTCAGAGTGATGTTAACCTAGGCCTATTTAAGTTAACGACGTGGTTGTCGTGAGAGCAAGATTCATTAGCGCTTGCGGTGTTCGGTCGTAGGCTAAGCCTACGTGCGCACCTGCCAGGCTACTCGGCTAGACAAAGAATTCCCCCTGTATATTCACTCCAAGTTGGCCTACCATAACTTACCAACTACACTGTAGACCATAAACTGGCTATTTATATGACCAAATGTATTTGTTCAACTTTATGAAGCAGAATTACGCACTGCTACTTGGAACGTAGGCCTAACACATTTTTGTTGGCAGGAGAGAGAATGACAGCGATTAACAAATTGCACTTGTTGCTGGTTACCAATAAATACGATATATTTTTTTGCAAACAACAAAAACAGAAAGGATGGAGACAGCAAAGCTAGAGATGGGCAGGAACAAGGTCAATTGGTAGAAATGCTTGTCAAAACGTTAGGAGCTGGATGTGTGGATGAATGAAGCACAATTATGCTTTGTGTTAAGCATGCACACTGTTTAAAGTTAGGCTACACGGTAAACTACAAGTAAACCAAAGTTAAATTTAGCTTTTTAAGCTTGTGTGATGGTGAGAAGAACGTCACACAAAATGAGATTCTTTAACAAAACAAAACGCGGGGTCCAGTGATCTTCCGACTGCTTAAGTCAAAAAAGTGTGCATCCATTGACAGTTACAGCGACTATGACAAGAAGCACTGTAGTCCACAGAAGTGCTTGTACTGTTATTTCCGACGGCAGCATCACACCGAAGATGCACTCTCCCACCTCCTCCGTTGTTATTTCCGTGGTGTTTTTAAATCCGCGCGTTGCCATCATGACACTTTTGCCAACTCTGATTAGGTCCTCCTGCTGGACTGCCAAACGCACTGCCTTTAGCCTAGATATTACGTTCATGAAAGTTGAGATAAAAGTTTAGAGAGGTGGGAAGAGAAACACTGAGACTGACCACTAATAATTTAAAAGACAAGTATTAGCCTAAATAAATAGCACAACCTAAGAAATGGCTACTACACCTTGGTCAGGTGTAGTTATGCCAATGACGGGAGTTTGCAACACTCGCCAACAGAGTGACTCAAATAATATTTTCCTCGGCAGTCATAAAACTAATGCCCACCTCCATTTTCTGAAGGCAGGGGCTTCTACACAGTCGACATCAACGGAGTTTAATTCTGGATTGGAGAGGGATGAACCATAGGCTATCATTTCATCCCATTCATACATGGGCGTAGATTTGCGTGGGGACTTACATGTAAGGACGTGTCCACAATGTCAAATGACGACTGAAATGTCCCCACCAATAATCAGATTGAAATTATTATTATATTATTTCCCACTTCCTTCAATGACGCCTATACACTGTAAACCCCAACAGGTTCAATGAACTCAAAATATTTGATGAAACTGATTACCTCAAAATATTTAGCTATGTTAAAAAATATTTTAAGTAATTTCTACTTAAAATGAGACATTTTTTAATGCTCAAAATCTTTAAGGATAAGGATAAAATTAAAAAGAATAATGTGAGAAATAGATGTTTTAAGTTATTGTTACATTAGTCAGACAAGCTCTTAAGACTCCAAATCTTTGAGAAAATGAACAACATTAAAACAAATAATTTCAACAAACAAACATTTTAAGTAATTACTACTCTAAACTAGAAGTTCACATTCAATTTTTTAGGAAGTTGATGAACTGAAACATAATAATTTGACAAACAAACATTTTAAGTAATCACTACTTCAATTGTTGATAAGTTCAATGAACCTGATCATTTTAAAACCATTGTTAAAACTAACAAAATTGACACTGGAAATGGAGTTGATGTTTTTAAGTTATCACTCCTAATAATATATTCATGTTATCACCATGACTCATTCAGTTTCTCAGACCTAAACATTTTCACTTCAGTCTCTTATATTATTAAGTTGACTTCACTCTATTGAAACACATTTTTTGACTGTTTAGGTTTACTACTGTACCTCAAAATCAAAAATATTTTATTTGTTATTTGTTGTTTTATTCAAATAAAAAACTACTCAAAAGACAATGTCAATGCAGATTCCATTTATTTAAGAATTCCATTAGAATTCTAACAGAACAACATCCCCAACAATGCGGTTAATACGGAAAATCAAAGAAATAACAACCTTTTACCACTTCAACAAAGGTAATAATACTCAAATAACAAAATAATAGGCCAACATAAATAAAAGCGAAAAGCTCCATTGCTTGCTTGAGTATTAACATGCTGGCAGTACCAACCATGAGATTTGGAAAACAGACTGCTTACTCATCCATCATCAGCAATTTATTTTCAAGGCTAAGCAGCAGTCTAGGAGGTAACCGCTTCAGGTCTTCCAAACCCATTATAATCTTTTGAATGAAATTAAATGTGTAGGACAATTGCTTTGGATAATCGAGATGAAGTGTAGCTTAGAAATCTAGACGCGCCCCTAGCGGCAAATTACATTTGCTGCCAGGGCTAGTCTAGCAACTCTCCGTTGGCTTGTGAGCTCCAGAAATCGAAACTCAATCAGGCCAATGAAATCGTGTAGAGTCGTTAGGTGGGCTTAACATAATGATTGATGGCAGAGTTGCAACGGTTTGGCTTGAATTCCCTGCTACTTGAAAACAAATAAGATGGATGTTGCTGTTGGCGAACAGTGTGACACGAGTTAAGCTTTTATTAATTTGGCAAACGTTTGAACTAGCCAACTAGCTCCGCTGGTGGGAAATGCATGGGACTCATAGCGCTGCCGCTGTCCTATTGCGTGCAGAGGGAATTTGAAAGACACTGTGAACGGTGAGTGCCCAGACCCTACATTTTAATGTGGGTCTGGCTCGTCAGGCTAGATGAAGTGCATAAATTAAGCCAAATAGCAAAATTAACGTCTCTGACAACTCTGCTATATCACACACAACAATATCTCCGTCAACAACTATAGAATGGATAGCAGGACCAAACTTCACAAGCAGAGTATCTGCACATTTTTCAAGTGCAAATTTAAAGACTTTTAAGACCTTTTCAAGACATCTAAATGGAAAAAATAAGATTATACAACAGCAAAAAAGATAAACATGACAACACTGTTTTATGCAATGTTTTTTTACTAACTTTAACACCCATCCCATTTTGGATGTCTACAGAAGTTACCAAATATAGATTTTTGGGGAAAGAAAATAATTTATTGTGTGTGAATCACCTTCACAGCTATAAATGGCCAATTTTAGGGTCTGGACTCGTTGCTTTTGAAGCTGGCTGTACATATCTGGTTGTGCTACTGGCTGAGGCTGACTGTTCCTCACCTGTGTCTGTAGTAGCCTAGGCTACTTGCCAAAGACATGTGTACTGGACTGGATTCTCTTCAATATTTTTTTTCAAATGTAGACTAAAGCTATTTAAATATTTTAATAGGCCTACTTTATGTAATTTACTATGTGCATCTATTGTGCCATATGCAGCACAGCAGATCAAAGTTAATCCATTAGGCTACTTTACATTTTGCATACATTCTGTTGTATCTAAACCAACCAAAGCTTGACTGAAACATTGTAAAACCATTGACTTGTTTTAAAAAAATGTATGAGAAAAGTGAAATCCCCTATTAATTAAGAGACAGGTCCTCCTCGCATATTATTTTTATTAGAATATTATTTCTGCTGAAAAAACGGCTATGCGGTTTGCAAAGTACTGGGAAAGGCTGACAAGCAAGCCTATTCACTTCCCTGTTGGGTAGGCTAGGCCAGCAACACACGCTGGAGAGATGTAAACAGATGAACTTTACGTGTATTTCCTCCTGATTGCGAAAACTTTCTTTTTCTGTCAGTCCGTGGTTCCTTCATAAATTGCACAGCAAATTATCAGACAAGTGTAAGAAGCACCGGGCATAATTTGACCAGCAGTCTCCACTTCCATGGTTTATGAAACGCTATGCTGCTAAGGGATTGACATCATTTTCATTAAAGCAGTTATTTTAGAGTGCATTACACCTTTGGTCGGCAAGCTTGGGCTTGAGGATGCTTTGGTGTTGAAGATGCTTTGGTGTTGAAGATGTTGACTGGAAGTTGTTTCGTGGGGGAAAAAACAATTGGCTAATTGGTTAATATGGGTGTGTGTGATTGTGACAATAATAAGCAGAGAATGACATTGACCATTTTCTCTATCTCCTGTTGCTATGTCACTTTTCAAGTCCAGGCCTGTCTGGAGAAATGATATTTCGCCCACTCAATTAGAGGCACTCAGCGGCAGCTCAACCTAAACAGGGGGTGTAGTGGTAAAATAAGAGGTGGGAACACTATCAGTTCTGTGATCACGCTAAGGTGGACTGCGCCATGCAGTAGTGGGTTTTTAAAAAAGGCATTCAGAACATGTTTGATGAAGGTGGAGGGCAGACGCACATTGTCCAGGTGCATTGTAGGCTATAAATGCCCTCCGCTGGCTGCAGATAATTGCAGATTAACAATAAACAGTAATGCTAATCTGAGGTACCTGTCTAGTTTTATTCCATAAATATATTGTTTTTATAGACGTTATTGGCATGCGCGATCAAGAGCTTCCATGTACGCTTGTGGCTGTTGACATGAATCAAACATGTTCTGAATGCCTTTTTAAAAAACCCACTACCGCAGTCCACCTTAGGCCTACCACTAGGCCTACACTCTGCTTAGGTTGAGCTGCCGCTGAGTGCCTCACATTGAGCGGGTGAAATCTGATTTCTGCTGAAAGGCCTGCACTTGAAAAGTGACATAGCAACAGGAGATTAAAATAAATAGTCAATGCCACTCTCTGCTTTTTACTATCACAATCACACACCCCCATATCAACCAATAAGTCAATTATGTTCCCCCTCTGCAGGGGCAAAAATAATAAACAACTTCCAATCAACATCTTCAACACCAAAGCTTCCTCAAGCCCAATCTTGCCGACCAGGTGTAATGCACTCTAAAATAACGGCTTTAATGAAAATGTCAATCCCTTAGGTTCAGGGATATAGTGGAGGCTAAACGCAAATAAACTCAGTTTGTCCACCTCTGAAATTTGGATAAGAGACAGGCATATTTTTTCTTGCCCTTTTCACACCTTTAGTGATACACACGTTAAAAACATCTTCACTTTGCAACCACTACACTTCATCCAGTAGCCTTCTACTTCTTGATCTACAGAATGCAGATGACACCCGCACAGAACAAATGCTTCCCCCAAAATGTAATTGCGGATAAAAAAAATAATACACGAAACCGGATGGAGACATTTCACTCGCTCGGCGGTCCCATACAAAAATGTAATACCTCCCTTTTGAAAATTCAAGACATTTCAGACAATTTAAGACTTTTTTAGGTCATAAAAAACCGAAAGTTGTATTTAAGACTTTTTAAGGATCCGCGGGGACCCTGACAAGGGAGTCTGTATCACCCGAGACAGTGAGAATAGCTACAGCTGCATCGGAGAAGTCTGGCAGGTCAATTTCTTCTGCCTGAAGAACATGACAGTAATTAGTTAATGAGTAGAGTAGTCAATGAAAAACACTACATGTGTATTTAATATAATATGAAATACCAGTGAATGAAAAGTTCAGGTAAAATTCCCAAATATGACATTCTTGGTGAATTACTGTAGTATGATTTAATTGCTATTCTGGTGGCTAGGAAGATGGTTGTGGTTGTTGTCTTTTGGCTGCAAGGTAGTATCAGAGAGGGCTGAATAGAAATAGAGATATATAGAGAAGACAAAGTAAAAAAAGAAGAAAGAGTGAAAGAGGACACACAATTTAATCAAAAACTTACATTCCAGGTCTTAAAAAATCCATCTTCCCACAGGAAGATGGGAAGGTCCTGCAGAGTAATTTTCCTTCTGGTGTTGACATTGACATCTTCCTAGAAAGACAGAGGGATTGTGGGGTAATGGGAAGACAAATCAGCAGAATATTAATCCTATGCATATATTAAACAAGACTATAGTACAGGTGACATAAATACAAGATTAACTCCTTCACGCTCCTGATATGCAACCTCCTGCTCTCTTTCTATGAAATCGTGAGAGATGAATGTTCAGTGCATTAATAGACTGGAATGAGCAAATGCGTGAGTGGTGTATGCATGGTAATGGGCTGACCCTTGAAAACTGACTGTGATTTAACTAATAATGGCAAAGTAACTGAGCCTGTGTCTCGGAAGAGGCGTCACATGACCTGCATAGCCAACACATTTTGAAAATGCCACATAAAATAAGTCTAAGGTGTCATCCCTTCTTTGATACAAAAACATCACTCAACCCTAGCCTTTGTGTATCCCTGTGGAGAGATGCAAAGGGATAACATTATGCTAGGCTATTCTCATTGGTAAATAAATGCTTACAAAATATCACTATAACTTATAATAATATAGGCTACACGTTGGCTACATTGTGACACTAGTAAATGGAGGACAAGTAAGTTATCACTTACCATGATGTGATGGTGGTTCCTTGCACAGAACTGAAAACATGTCACACAGCCATCTGGTCCTGAGGGGAAAAATATTATGAACAGTATTATTTCACTTTTTTGAACAAAAGTCAGTCAGACAGTCTCTTCATCTCTCTGTATAGGCAGGCCTATCAGAGTCAGACGTTGCCATTGATCATGCTTAGACTATTGTCAGTAGTTCAGAGCTACAACTTGGCTTCCTATCCGTATTAACAAAACTGGAATTGACGTTAATATAAGACATATGCTATTGCTGCAGGGTTATTCTTCAACTATGGTACACTTTGACCTGGTAATTTTTAGAAAATGTAACATCTTTCAGTATAAAACTTTTTGCATGTTAATTATCTACTCTTTCTAGAAACTTGCCCTAATACACACTCAGTAGCCTACACAGTGAGCACACAGTGAGGTGAAGCACACACTAATCCCGATGCAGTGAGCTGCCTGCTACAGCCACGCAATGTATTCATTTTCCAGAAATGTTGTATGTTGTATTATTTTTACATGTTTAACTTAAAATATGTGTTGTGATGGAAATGACAAAGTGTGGTGGAGATGACAATGACATACATAGACAAATTTAAAAGCATTACTGTAAGATTTAAAACAAACAAGCAAATAAACTGTGTTTTTAGGGCAATGTAATTTCCACCACCAAAAACAAAAAAGTAGTAAATATTTTTTAGTTTTTCTTATTTCTTCCAAGGACAAGAAAAGTATCATAGTTGAAGTATTACCCTGCAGTGTTACTTTGCATTACATCTAGCAGCTAATGCGAACCATAGCTTATGGCAGCTTATGGTAGGCTCAGGGGTAGTGCAGGGCGGTATACCGGTTCACACCGTATACCGGTGTATATTTCCGCTATGATATGAATTTTTAATATACCGCCATACCGGTGTATTTGATTACACAACGTTTGGAACGCTGTGCCGCGCGACAGTGTTTCAGACGGGACTTTTTTCACACGCACGCATGGTGCCACTGCGAGGTATAGTGAGGGTAAACACAAAACACCTTAAATTTTTCCCCTGAAGTATGACCCTTAAGGCTTAATTTCTCCTTAGGTAAGGGGTTTATTTAAGGGTGTTGCACAGAAATAATACCTTAAATTGTTTCTTTAGTTAAGGAAAAACGTTAAGGGATACTGCATTGAAAAGGATTTACCGTCACGAAAATTCTATTGAGATTATTCAACAGCTGTAGCTGGCTAGTAGGTGATGTCGTTAGTTAGCAACCCACTGAACACAGTGAAGTTTAATGATCTTATCATTCATCTCACCTTAAGAATATTCGCTGAAATTATCCAGGTAGCAACTAAAGCGTGTTATAGACATGCACTGAGCAATACTAGCTGGCTAGTTAAGTGTGCTTGCAAAGCAGCACACTTATTGTTCTTCTTAAGTTTTATTATTATGACCGCCGCTAGCGAAGCTAGCGAAGTGGTCATATAGGGATTGTCAATTTTTTTTTTTTCCCGTCATCTCCATAATTTTGTCAACGATAACCGGGACACCGAACCACCAGGGCACATAAAATTTGGTGGGTATGTAACCCCACTAGACTTTTACGGGAAAATTTCATTTGGTCCCCGGGGGCCCCCGCTGGGCCCCCCGAAACCCAAAAAATGCAGTTTTTCCAAAATAACTACCTGAACCGTGGCACCGAGGATGAAGAAATTTTCATGGTATGTTGGTCTCAAGGGCCCACATCAACCTAGCCCATAATCACTCATTTGTGATTTGCACCCCCCCGGTAAAAAATGAAAATGCAATATCATTCTGCTTTAATCGCCCCTCTCCAGGGGCGATTCTAGACCTAGCGCTTTGCTGGGGCACAGGCCCCCAACTCCCAATACAAAAAAAAAAAAAAAAAATGGGTAGGCTACAAGCTTCAAAATCATTATTGTCACTGTCATTCTGTAGGACCAGCACTCTCTCCCTCAATTGTTGTAAGAACCACTATCCAGCAACATCCATCCAAACACATAGGCATAAGTAGGCCTATACTCACTGCATGAATTGAATAGGCTTTCCTACTAACACAAGGGAAAGCTTATTTTTTAGTCAAAATTGAGATACTTCCCTCCCAGGCAAGGGTGCTATAGTAATCCTGGCAATACTGCAGTTCTTTGTATCTTAAATAGCCTACTAAAGCCTTCATATTGACTTTTGGTGATAATTTCCAAAGGTAGCCTATAATCTACACAGAGTCTGTGTAGATTATTATAGGCTACATTTGCAAATGCAGCAAACTTATTTAAATTTGCCATTAAACCATTGATCAAATCACAGCACTGGCACCTTAACATAAATGTTAATGTTAATGTGGGCAATTATCATCCCTCGTCCTCCTCATCTCTCCTCACTGTTCCTCTCTTTCTGCCTCTGTTCAGGAAGAATTTTCTGATGTCCATCTCTGAATAGTTTATCAGAAGGCTATGCTTAGTTTTACAGTAGGACAGCTTCACAAACAGTATACTGTAGGCTACTTTTACAGGACTCTCTCTACACTATACGTAAATCATTATTAATTGTCCGCATGTGTGCATGCAGCCTATGCATGGTGTGAGTGTGTGTGTCAGGGAGAGAGCACAAGCTGGTAAACTGTTGCTAAATTTAGGCTACAAATTTGACGCTAAGCATTAAAAAACAGATGCTAATTATGTGGGCAACATTCTTTAACGTCGATCAACTTGTCATATTTTCTGTCAAACAAGTTGTGAATTTGTTGTAACATTAAAACAGGGGTCGACTTACTCTGCTGATGTGATGAGCATGAGAACGAAACACTCGGAAGAATCATGTGAACGATTTTCATTGGTTGTTGCGTTCAATCTTACCCAGCTATAGAGGTGCTATTTCCTGATTGGCTATTATGGCCCCTTTCTTTTTTTCCTTGTTTTTTTTATTGGCTGGTAAGTGACAGACTCGAGCCATGATTAAAGCAGGCACGGAGATGCGCTCATGAATGCCGTTTCCAGCGAGAGCAGCGCTAGAATTTTACTGGGGCACTGGAGACTTTTACTAAGGCACGTGCCCCAGTGAATAAGGTCTAGTGACGCCCCTGCCCCTCTCTTCAGTTAAGATGTTCAGAACTGCACCAATTTTTTTGTGTATGATTAACCTGACATTCTCTGGGGGTATGCCAAGTTTCGTAGAATTTCATCCATGGCGGGGTCTAAAAAAATTAAGTATTCTTCAAATACATCAATAATCAAATTGGCCTCCATCACTCAACCAATGCTAACGGTAACATTATTTTACCTACTCTAGGCTATTGATATAATTTAAGATTAACGTAGCCTACCTGCAGTAAAAACCAAGCATGTCCGATAAACATTCTCAGATTTATTTCGGCTTCAAGAAGAAATGGGAATTACATGTCATGCAGAAATCATCCTACCCTTATTAGACGTTCTCTGTGGTAAACTACAGTCTTGTCCTAGGAAGCATAGTGTCTTTCCAACCCACTTTAGATTAACTTCCAACAAAATTACGTCTCACTGCAACGATGCGCCATCTGGTGGACAAACGACTACGTGACGCCAATACTGGAAATGCAGCCAAATTATTATGATGAATGTTTGGTTTTCCTTTAATCCTACTGAATTTGTAATTATGTATCGGCCGTTGTAATTGCCGATACTGATGGTATGTGTGTGCCTGTGTGTGTGTGTGTGCGTGTGTATATGTGTGCACCACCATCTACAGGCCAATGAGTGTACAGTTACTAAGTGTAGTACACATAACCATACATGCGGTTATAGGCTACCAAGCAAATTGATAACAGCACTAACAGGAGTGAGTGAGTTAGCCACAACACGTTCGCTACGTGATGGTTTTCTAATGGAAAATATATAGGCTACCTGAAAGATAACCTGTCTATGATGCATCCTAAACACCGGGCTGGGACATTTAGCTCAAAGTCTCAAAAAGCATCTAAGTCAACGTTCATTCCCAAACACCCATATAGGCTACTTCAATCCTCTATTTTCAAAGGTGATTCAAGTAAGGAAGAGCATGGCTCAAAGTAAAGTAACTAGGACTGAAACTACATAAATTCGTCAAAGTGAATAATTTGTGTCAACTCGCCGCAATGTAGATTTATTAACGCACCCGTGATCTACATCTTCATTTAAACCAAATGTTTTTAGAGCGCACTTTGAGAGATGTATCCAGGGCAGGGCTGTACCTACACATATTTGTTGCACGTGCTACAAAAATCATTCTTTGCGATGGATGATTTAGTACCAACGTTACACAGGTCCAATACAGTTTTGCCTATGGCTATACCGTGAGACTGAGACGTTTTTTGTTTGTTCGAAGTGTGTTTAGGGTGTGAGAGGGGAGTCGATGTGCTTTGATTCCAGCTTGGTAGTAGTAGCAAAGATCCTTGATTACTAGCGCTCCGCTTTAACCCTCTCTGGTAGTAGTCTATGTGATTAAAAAACACGTGTGTGTGAAGTATTCAAACAATGATAACGCTTTCGGCTGCTTTAGCCACAGACCTTGAGCTACTGTACAGTGGGTTGGGTTCCATATAGAAGTGTCGCTTTCCGTGATTCACACAGCTGCGTGAAATGTATTACTACTGATATGCAAAACTATTAACTTTTCGCCAAGAGGTGGCAGCTTAAGTCCGCTTGATAGGCCTACTGTAATTGGTTCCCAAAGGAGATTTTATTTGGGTCGCCAGCATAGCGTAGTGACAATTTATGTTGTGTAATAGGCCTAGCAAAGGGCCTACCTTATATAGCCTATAGTTTGTTAAGTCACGGTTTTGTCATAACTCCCACTATGCATTTTTGCATTTAGAATAGCTCTGAAACCGGGGGCGAACACGTTGCAGGGGCGGGGGGCGCCAGTGCGTGGATATCTCAATCGCAAAATTAAACAATATTTAGGCTGGGTGAACTCAGTGCATTTGTGCCCCTTCTGTTATTAGAATGCTAAGCGGAGATTTAACATCATTCATTTCTTGTGTGGATAGAAGCTAGCTAGCTATGTCATAGGGAGGAGATGTTGCTATAACGTTATGGGATTTATGTTGCTTAGCGTAATGCCATGGTCATTTGATATCAGATGCTTGTACTCGTAACTTCGTCACTAGTAACTTTAGGACTCCTATTTTTTTTTTACTAAGAGTAATTCAGGAAGCATTTTAGCCCTAAAAGTAGCACCTGAGTCTGTGACAGCTTAAGCGAGGCCTCTTAATAAGACCGATTCACAAACAATGTTTTGAGGTGGCATTTCACGTCGCGGTGTTTTGAAATGCGTCTAACAATCACAAGGGAACAATTTTGCATTGTAGGCATAACTAAGGGATGCAGTAAAACCACCAACAACAACGAAAACTAGCCTACTCATTGTTTACATGTACATTAAATGTAACGTTTCATTGTGAATCAAATTAAAAGATTCTCCTCTTTGCAAACGTTGGCATAGGCATATGGTGACAGATTAATTTAATAATGTTGCTGCGTGAATCACGGTAAGCGCGAATGAAGTGGCCACTTCTTAATGGGATTCACTGTATGGAAGTAGGCTAAGTAAAATAGAGATGTTTAAAATAAGATAAAGTTAGGATATGCCCGCTTGACAACGGCAGAGATAACTGGCCTTTGGCCATAGCAACCATCCATTTAGAACAGGGGTGTCCAAACCAAAGATTCTAGAGCGCTACAAAGGGTTAACTTATAGCCTACAGGTAGAGAAAAGAAAAATGGTGATAATATAACGTTAGCTCAGTTAGTTTGCCTGCTAGCTCGCTTATCAGTAGGCTATACAGTCTCTCAATTGGAATTTATGTGATCTATTTACCAGTGCAATAGCTACTTCTGTCTAAATAATAGGCCTATTACATCTCCTTATTCAGTGTAAACTTGTAAAAATATCAATCGGGCCTTTCACACTGTCAGTTCTTGCAGTTTCTTTACCGAGAAAGAAAAAAAAAACAGCTGGCAACGTTAAAATCAGCTGTTCAGATGGGCTCATAGAATTGGAACTGTATATGAAATTTTGCGCTGAGCTTATTAAAATGGCGCCCTGTCAGGGTCAGAGCGTACTTCATGCCTATGACGTAACTGATCCATCTTGCTCCGCTCTAGAATCTTTGGTCCAAACTACGGCCTGCGGGCCAACTGCGGCCCGCCACGCACTTTAATCCGGCCCGCCGAGCATTTATTCGTTTATCATAGATCCGGCCCGCCACGCACTTTAATCAGGCCTGCCGTGCATTTAATTAATTAGGTTATCATAGGCCGCTCGCTATTCCAGCATAGACAACGTTGTGATTAACTTTAGGCTACTGCAAACTGCTTTACACTCTTTAGAGAGCGTTTACCATGTCAATGTCAAAACACCTTGTTACATCGAGATACATACTAGTATCTCCATTGCAGCAGATCTAACTACGTTATGCTACTCCATTTAATTGGGAACGCATTTGAGCGTGCACAAGAGGGAGATACTGCGACAGGTTCCAGCTGGCTTGTTATTGTTGATAATTGATATCTCCTTTTTATAAGAAACTTTTAAAAGGAAATCGTGATAGCAACAGTAGTTTCCACTACTGACCATTTATAAACTGTGAGTCATAGGCACAGCACTAGCCATAGGCTAGCGGAGCTAGCAAAAGAGTCTTAAAGTGACAGTGCACCATTTACAAATGAACAGTATTTCTTAAGAAATTAATTTTCTACAACAGAATTACTTTGTCATTTAAATTATACAAAACATTATATATATATATATATATATATATACACATTATTTTTTTGTTGTGTGGCCCGCCGGCCAATTTTCAAAACCCAATTTGGCCCTTGAGTCAAACCGTTTGGACACCCCTGATTTAGAACGACTGGCCTTCATAGCAACCAAGGATCTTAGCTGTGATTCATGTACAGTATGCATGCAATGTGATGCAAAGTATAGAAAGGTGATGAAATATACAGAGACAGGTCAAGAAATATAGTGCAATGTAGACAGTAGTATACAGTTGATTTACAGAAGGTGGTTTAGAGTAATATGAATTAAATATAAATATGTGCAGTGTATTAGCAGTTATCTCATAGAATAAGTAGAATAATGTATGTAGATGTAGCAGTAACGTTATAATAGTAGAAATAATAATATAGATATATGCAGTGTATTAACAGAATATAATAAAACAGAATAAATATGGATATTCAATATGACAAATATATAACAGATATGTACATAACATACAGCTATGTGCAGTGTGGAAACAGTGTCATTGTAGTGCAGAAACAACATCATAAGAGTAGTAAGAATAAGTCTATGTGCAGGATGAATAGTATGAAGATCAGTAGAATAACTATGTATAAATGTAATTACAGTAGGCCTATGTACATTTGTAAATAAATAGAAAACTATGGGTGGGAGGGATAGATTAATTTTATTTAATCGTAAAAGTAAATTGCATTCAATTAAATTGCAATTAAAAATCTTTCCAGTAGGCTTTAATGTCACGCAAAAAGTACAACCAAAGCTGAGCTTGATCAACTAGAACGTCTAAAGAACCAGAACTTGAGTGTAGTTTTTTGCTGGGTCCCAGGCCATGTTGGTCTGAGGGGAAATGAGAAAGCGGACAGTGCTGCTAAGCAAGCCCTCAATGAAAAAGTCACAGAATGTCATATCCCTGCCCCAGACCTTAAACCTATACTGAACTCTTACATCACAGATAAGTGGCAATCTGAATGGGATTAATGTACCAACAACAAGCAAGGAATGTGAATTTTGGCACGTTTTCATGATCCACTGGGTCGTTATGGGCCACACAAAATACAGTGTTGCTAAAATTACTCTCTATTGTGGCTATTAGAGACATGCGTTCATGAGTATCCAGCTACATTCAATGAGTTAAGTAAAATACATTCACACACACAAAAAAAACATCACTAATGTTGTGGACATTCCTTTATTCTGAGATACATCAATAGGCTCTCAAAACAATCCCAAACAGACATAAGGTCTTTATAGAGCAAATCTATATAGATTATTTGTCAAATAAACCAGTAAAACAGAATTAGGGGATGGAATATATAACATTCACACTCATAGCTCATATTTTTAAAATAAATCAGTGAAAAAGTATCCTGACAAACAAGCAACATTTTAATGCCTTAGTCATATTTCATAATTTCAATTTTTTCTCTAGGTTACCTGATAGCCCAGTTTGAGAGGTGCAAGACGTGTGACATTATTTATTTTTTCAGCCAATCACTGCTGTTGAGAAGAACAGGGAATTCCAAGGCACTCTCAATTCTCAAAGGTTAAAAAGCCTTTATTTTATTGGCTTGGTTACATTTAAATATAATAGTTATAGTAAAGACTCTATTCACTTCTTGGACCTTACCATCTTTAAAGATGAACAAGGGTCTTTACATACCTCTATATATAGGAAACCAACAGACAGAAACACCATTCTACATGCTAAAAGCTTCCACCCCAATTGGCTTAAAGAGAATGTACCTTTTGGGCAGTTCCAAAGAGTTCGAAGAATTTGTGACCAAGATGAGGTTTTTGATCGTAATTCTAAAGAGATGATGACAAGATTTTTGGAACGGGGATATAAGAACACCACGCTCCAGAATGCTTACTCTAGAGCAAAACACACTGACAGGTCATCTCTACTGAAAAGAAACACACACAAATAGACAAAAGATAGACCAATATTTGTCACTAAGTACAGCACAGAGGCTGAACAAATTAAACGAATTATAAAAAAGAATTGGGGGATTATTGAGAGTGATGGCCTACTGACCCAGGTCTTCCCTGAACCACCTCTGATAAGTTTTAAAATATGCCCTACTCTGCAAGACAAACTGGTCCACAGCTACCTCAAACCAGATTTCCAACAAACATGGTTGGGCACCAGGCCCAAGGGTTGTTACAAATGCCACCACTGTAATCATTGTTCTAATGTAATGCAAACCAAAACTTTCCAAGATGTTGTATCCCAAAAACAACTCATTATTAACCACTCCATTAATTGTAAAACCTCTTTTGTCATTTATAGACTGGAGTGCCCTGAATGCAATGTTGTCTATTTAGGAAGAACAAAACGATGATTACAAGATAGACTGGCTGAACACAAATATGCAATCCGCACTGGCAACATTAACTATCCCATGGCAAGACACTACATGGAACATCATAGTAGTGACCCGTCCACCTTACAGGCCTGTGGGATTGATCACATTCCACTAACCTTGAGGAAAGGTGATAGACAGAGACAGTTAAATCAGAAGGAAACCTTCTGGATTTATAAATTGCAGGCCACTAAATATCCGGGCCTAAATGAGGACCTTGACTTTAGAGTCTTTATTTGATGCTTTGTTTGTTTGTGTGTGTTTTGGGTTCACTCTCTACATATTTGTTTTTAATTTGATAATAATGTGTCTGAATGTTGACTTTTCTGTATGCATGGATGTATATACGACATTTATTTCTCAGGGATGTAAGGATGACACCTGCTGGTTGTTGTATACTCTTACACTTGTCACCTGACTAGCACATCTGCAATGTGGAGAGTCCTGATTGGTTGACTTATTATTTAAAAAAACCTCTCCTTTCCTGTTGAGAACTGTTTGACTCCCTGATGAAGGCTTGTTTGCCGAAACGCGTCAGAGTTTTTTAAAAGGTTTAAATGTAACCAAGCCAATAAAATAAAGGCTTTTTAACCTTTGAGAATTGAGTGCTTGGAATTCCCTGTTCTTCTCATCTACATTCTCCCATCCAAAGAGCACCTCAAACAAACAAACTTGAGTCCAGGAAGCGCTCCTAGACAGACATTTTGTCAATCACTGCTGTTGTTTTATTTTATTGATTTGATTTTAGTCATGGAAGCTAAATTCGAAGGCAGGCCACAGGTAAAATCCAACGAACCGCATTCACCCCGCAAGGCAATAGTTGAATAGAGCTTTTGAGGTATTGCCACTGCTCCAACACTGAAAGGCACTGTTAGAATGCTTGGATCAAGCCAGGTTCAGCATAGCGTATGCCACTGTCTGCTCACATTGGTGACCGGACCAGGGCAAGCACACTTTCGCAGGTCCCGCCGGAAATGCAGACTAGTTGGAAATGATCCTGACTGTCATCAGTGCACCAAAATGAACTTTTTTGTTAATGTTTTGCCTAGCGAACCGAACCGAAGCTCATGGCAGGCTAACAAGACATCCACATCCACATGAAGTTAATGTTAGCCTAGGCCTACCACTAACGTCATGTAAACCACACAATAACAATACATTTCTGATAGGCCTATTTGACAGAGTAAGCATATTGTAACGATTTGATAGCGACACACACAGTTGTCCAATCAAAAGGTGTATTTGCTGAGAACGAGAGCGGGGACACAGACACAGAACACAATACACAAGGGGCAGGTCAAGCACACACACACACTACACATACAGGGGAGGATGCAGCCCACCACACAAAAAGGATCACACACGAGGGAGAACTAAAAGGGAAACATGTCACAATAGAGACGCTAACATTACACTCAAAACTAAGGAGAATTAACGACATAAACCCCCCAAATGTTCGCTCTCGAATCCCAGGATGCCCTGCGCGGGAGAACGCTAACACTGTCTTGTGCGCCGACGTTACACAGCTCCCCCAACAAGCCATTGCCGTCCTCGGCAATGCCCACGAGGTAGCCACATGCTAACGTCGTCGCGCGTCGCCCGCCACTCAGTTCAGTGCGACAGTACCGCCAACTCACGTGGGGTGCACACGCCGCAGGAGCTCACTCAACGGGGCGCCACGCTGCTAGCAATCCAGTACGGGCGTGCTAGCAGCCACGTGGCCGACCCGCTCGTCACCAGCTCCCTCTAAGCAGCCGCCCTCAGGCTGCACTTTCCGCGGCGTGTCACCGCGGCACTCCTCCTCTCCTGGCAGGGCCCTAGGTGGCCTTTTCAACCGTCGACACTGTACCAAGCACCGGGGTTCGAGGGGGGTCAGATGAAGCTGCACCAACGCCACTCCGCTCCGTCGTTCACCGACCAGGACAGACAGGCACCGACTCCGCAGCAACCGGACCGCGCTGAGCTCTCCTGCTGCAGCTACCGTCTTCGGCGTCCTTCCCCGTGTTGCCTCCTCGCAGAGCCGTCCTGTTCCGCTCCCTCGCGGCCTCAGCGAAGGCACGACCCCTGAGATGGCCATGCTAACGAACTCCACCCCACAAACTTTTTTCAAAAGGCGCCGGCCAACAGGCCAACTAGAACGGGCGCCCACACAGCACGGTGCCTCTCACACGCACCCAAACGTTTTTTAAAGTTCAGAGGGCCTTTCCGTCGAAGCTGCCCCACCGTCGTGAGTTCGCTGCCCTCAGCGGCTCCGCCAACCGTCCATCGTCTAGGAACCTCTTCCTCGCCGCACTCCCTCGGCTCTGCTCACGCGTCGCGGCTCGCCGTGGAGTCAGCGCCCAGGCCAGCGTTGTCTTCTCCGCGACCGCTTCTTCCGGCCAGATCTCCTCCCATGGCAGCAGGCAGGTCCCGGCGACAGCTCCTCTCCTCCGGCGGCAGTAACGATAGAAGGCCTCAAGCTCCTTAGCAACCCTTACAAGGGCTCTCTCTGGATCCTCTTATGTGGGCCTCCACGCAGCGGTGAGGTCTCCCGCTCCAAGCTCCTCTCGCTGAGCGGAGGCCATGTTCAAAAGTCGCTTCTGACACCAATGTAACGATTTGATAGCTACACACACAGTTGTCCAATCAAAAGGTTTATTTGCTGAGAACGAGAGCGGGGACACAGACACAGAACACAATACACAAGGGGCAGGTCAAGCACACACACACACACTACACATACAGGGGAGGATGCAGCCCCCTACACAAAAAGGATCACACACGAGGGAGAACTAAAAGGGAAACATGTCACAATAAAGACGCTAACATTACACTCAAAACTAAGGAGAATTAACGACATAAACCCCCCAAATGTTCGCTCTCAAATCCCAGGATGCCCTGCGCGGGAGAACGCTAACACTGTCTTGTGCGCCGACGTTACAATATTAACAGAGAGGTTTTATTTTAAATTGTATCATTTTCAAAAAAGTATAATTATTGCAAGTTGCAAAAGTATAATTATGTGCAAGCGCTCACATGCGCTACACAAAGAGTTAAATCATTTCTCACTTCAGTGCTGCAGATCTCATCTCGTACAGATCTTGTAATGTGCAGTAGCCTATAAGGGTAAATCGCGCTGATTTGAAGTTACCTATAATACCTACCACTGAGCCGCAGTCTCCTGCTCAGCATTGCGCAGCGCTTCAGCTTCACTTCACTACAAGGCATATGAAGTGCGTCCAAATTCAGTGTTGTGCGTGAACGAGTTCAAAAGAACGCGTTCATTGAACACGCTCATTATTTCGTGAACGTTGAACTGAACGCAACACATTTTTTAATAAAGAACTTAAACGTGAATTAGTTCACATTATGTGTCATGAACGGCAGACATCACTGTAAATGAACGTTGGAATTTGTTTTCCATTGAAAACTGAGTGACATCTGTTTTCTCTTTTGAAACGCAACGAGAGAAAGTTCCTCCCTCCTGTATTCTCGCTGGTGCCGCTGGTCATGTATCACCAGACAGAAATGGTTTTGACATTGTGTGCGCAATGCATTGCGGGCAACGTAGTGTCCGGCTGAGAATAGTTGAATAGCATACTGGCTTCCGCACAACGTTACCCGTGATGAATTGCAGCAGAGCGGGGTAGGCATAGCAACGCCGCGTAGCACGCAACGACGAGAGCGCGGAGGGCTGGAGGAGCGAGAGAGAGAGAGAGACAGACCAATGACGAGAGTGAGAGAAAGCGCTGCAATTTTTTAAAAAAAATGGCTAGTGGAAGTGATGGCACGGAGACTGGTCTACCTTGTCTGTACTGCTGCAAGTTTCATCACCTGGTAAACCCACAATTGCAGTGTCATGAGCAAATGTCTACAATGAGCAGCTTCAAAGAACGTATAGTGATTTCTAGCTCGTAGTGTGAAAAAAGTATTTATTTGAATATCTCACGAAAAAAGTAAAATGAACTGAACTTTGAACTAGTTCAGAACTAAAATTGTGAACTTTGAACGTGAACTGTTCACTTTGAGCATGTATGAACTGAACTTGAACTAGTTCAGAAAAGCTGTGAACTGGCACAACACTGCCAAATTCACCCATTCTTCTCTGTTGAACTCCTCGAGAAGTAGGCTACTCATCACACATGTGTCACATGAAAGAGCCTTTTCTCAGCTTTTAATCGGTGCTAGCTAGCCACTATTTGCTGTGATAAACAGTTTGCGAGAAAAATAACTAATTATTAAATTAGAGATTTAATTATTATCTGGGCCCATCTCCACATCCATTCGTCTCGGTGGAATATCGTAGGTGTAGGCTAATGTCCATTTTAATGTCCAAGTTCCATGGGCCGCGAACAATAGAGTCAGGTTGGATTAACGCACCTCTTTGTTTACGTTGCAATAATAATTCATTGTCCGTGTACAAAACATAGGCTAATCATGAATGAAAGGCCGTTGTAAATTAGTCCATAGATATGATCTTAACGAAAAACTGTTTAAGTGTTAGTAAACTAGAGAGTGGTAAAAACAGTGTGATTCACCCCACTCCAGGCCCGGGGTGGGTAATCGGGAGAATTCCCGGTGGGCTGCTTCACTTTTAGGGCGGTCGAGGAAAAAAATATTGACATTTGTCACGTTAGTCTAACTTCTCGGCTACACGTTCCGCATTCTGTGCATGGCACCGTTGCCTCTGCATGGGTTGTAGCCTACCGTGTGAGGGAGCTCTCCCCTCCCAAAAAGAGTTGGGTCCATATAGCCCGTCTTTTACAACAAGTTTTCTCAGATACGGATAGCCGGGCCGGCCCCAGGGGCGGACCTGCCATTAGGCATGGTCAGGCAATTGCCTGGGGCCTCGGCCACCAGGGGGCCTCGTCATCCCCGTATCGTATTTCGTTTTTTTTTTTTTTCAAATCACCGCATCCAAACAATATATTCTAATCCATAATAAGGATTTAAAAAAATTGCCTCATGATTGCTCATAAACTCATCATAAAATCAAATGACTGCAGGTCTGCTTCCTGTCACCATAGCAGCAACTAGCTAGTCTGAACGAGGTCTTGGTGAGGTGAGGTGTGGAGTTGAGCGATTGACAGCAGTCATGACGTTTCCAGAGTGGAAGTGATAAAAGAAAAGGGAGGAGGAAGAATTTAGAAAGAAATTGCATAAATGAACCAACTTCGAAGAATTCTTCCACGGAAGAAAGTAATTTGGATAGTGATGCAACAACATCTGCTGAGCTGGGTGGTGTAGCTAATGCTAGCTGCAGCAGCAGCGATGCACCACCACCGGCAACTCAAACTTGCACTACATATTCTTCTACTGATGATGATTATGATGTTGATCTAAGTGAAACAGTCTTGAGGGACAAGATCACTGTCACTGCCGAAGTCCGCACTGGTGCTGGTGGTGCTGCTATGGACACCATTTCAGTAGCAGAGGCTTTGGGTGCAAACAAAACCAGTAACGTGAGTAGCCCTAACACGATACCTAGCACTGCAGTTATCAGTGACGACCCTGCGTTATGGCCAGACACCGTAAGAGATGCAGAGCGAGTTGAAATCGTTAAAAAAAGGCCCTGTGCTCGGAGGGGCCTCGGGATCCTTTGCCTTGGGCCTCAAAGTGTCCAGGTCCGCCCATGGCCGGCCCTACAGTAGCCATAAGCGTCAGAAAGGATGGATGGTAGAAAGAGGCCAGGAGAGACTGAAACGGCCAGGTAGATGCTGCTAAATGTGCCAAGCTTCTAGATTAGGCCTACAGACAAAAGTGGCAACTGGTAAAGAGAGATAGCCTATAGGCAATGATTATTAGCAGTTATTGGGCTAATATTGGCCGTTTGTAGCGTTGTCAAGCTATTTGCAAGCAAAATATTAAATTACTTAAAATATTAGCCTTTTGTATCCGATTCATAGACTTTGCAGTATGCAAATATTAATAACAAAACTGAAGTTTGATCTGTGTAGTCCTATGTGGTAAAAATTGTAGCCTCTGAGCAGCAGATCAACCTGTCGACCACTGAAATTATGAGCCCGAAATTAGTGATGAGGAGGCCATGACTACAGGGACAAGTAGAGAGGATAAATTAAAGTTATTTAATGTAAGAAAGAGCAAAATATTTATGCTACATGATGAACCTATATGTCTTGTTTGCTTAGAAGAGGGTGTAGTAAAGGAATAGGCTAAATCACCAAACAACAATATAGCCTACCCATGCAAAAAACATGTAGCCTAAACATTAGTTCAATATGCCTCTTTGTGGAAGTGTGGGATAGGCTACATTTCAAAGGCTTTCTTTATTTCTATCTTTCTTTTTTTCTGTTTTTGTTAACTTGTGGAATAGTGGAATATTTTTTGTTAACTTCTCAGTTGAAGTGAATTATTATATAACCTTTACACATTTGTTGAACCATGGTACTAATAAAAACTACAGGATAGTAAGAGCTGAAATGTTGCTTCATTTATCCAATTTCCACCACTATGGAAAACGTGGGCCGGTCTTGGGCCTGAAACTCCCGGGCTGAAAAGTGGCCCCACTCCGGCCCTGCCCCACTCCCATTATCCGTCGGCCTCAAACTAATACCTGTGCCCGACGTCATATACCCTTTGCCCCCTCGTGTCACATCAAAGATGGCAGGCCATAACATCAAGCAGGGAAATGTAGTTTAAAACCATTCCATGTTACAAAACCAAATAATAATTTTCAATGAAAAGTACAAAATGGCTATAACCAGTGTTGTGCCATTTCACAGCTTTTCTGAACTTGAAGTTCAGTTCATACATGCTCAAAGTGAACAGTTCACGTTCAAAGTTCACAATTTTAATTCTGAACTAGTTCAAAGTTCAGTTCATTTTACTTTTTTCGTGAGATATTCAAATAAATACTTTTTTCACACTACGAGCTAGAAATCACTATACGTTCTTTGAAGCTGCTCATTGTAGACATTTGCTCATGACACTGCAATTGTGGGTTTACCAGGTGATGAAACTTGCAGCAGTACAGACAAGGTAGACCAGTCTCCGTGCCATCACTTCCACTAGCCATTTTTTTTTTAAATTGCAGCGCTTTCTCTCACTCTCGTCATTGGTCTGTCTCTCTCTCTCTCTCGCTCCTCCAGCCCTCCGTGCTCTCGTCGTTGTCTGCAACTATTCTCAGCCGGACACTACGTTGCCCGCAATGCATTGCGCACACAATGTCAAAACCATTTCTGTCTGGTGATACATGATTTAAGCGGCACCAGCGAGAATACAGGAGGGAGGAACTTTCTCTCGTTGTGTTTCAAAAGAGAAAACAGATGTCACTCAGTTTTCAATGGAAAACAAATTTCAACGTTCATTTACAGTGATGTCTGCCGTTCATGACACATAATGTGAACTAATTCACGTTTAAGTTCTTTATTAAAAATGTGTTGCGTTCAGTTCAACGTTCACGAAATAATGAGTGTGTTCAATGAACGCGTTCTTTTGAACTTGTTCACGCACAACACTGGAATTTGGACGCACTTCATATGCCTTGTAGTGAAGTGAAGCTGAAACGCTGCGCAATGCTGAGCAGGAGACTGCGGCTCAGTGGTAGATAGGTAACATATTATACGGCTCTTCACAATGCAAGTAGAATGCTCCATTGACTTGAATGGGATTTCCGAAAGTTCTAGCGGTCATTATTTCTTGGGAAAGGACCTCTGAAAACAAGAATGACCGCTGTCAATGGCAACGGGTTTTGTGCTTCTGATACGTCTTTCATATCACTACGCAAGGACTGGAACTTCATTCAAACGTGAAAGCAGACGGTTGATCAGCTGTGTTCTAAAGAATGTTTGATTCAAGTTCAGCAGCGTGTGTTGTTGCGAACTATTTGTTTCTCAGCAAATGCCACGATGAATGGTAACAAATAGGCTAGGTTATGTAGGCTAAAGTGATATCGTGGGGAGTTTATTATTTCGTTTTGGCAAGTAGCCGTATAATAAGCGGGATAATGTATAGAACGCTGGTCATTACTGTGAAAATAAGTCCCTTCAGGGCGGAACAAGACCCCTCCGCTACGCGTCGGGGTCCGGTTCGCCCTGTCGGGACTTATTTTCACAGTAATGACCGGCGTTCTATACATTATCCCTTACTTCAAATCAACGCGATTTACCCTTATAGGCTAGGGGAGACCGGGGCTGGTTGGAACAGGGGCAGGTTGAAACACTGTTAATATCCAGGCTACTAGAGGGAGATGCAACGAAATTCCAACACTAAACTGACGGCCTTATTGAGTAGAGTAAACTCATGTATGTAACTGGTCTCCAGGTCATTAACCCTTTAGGTGAGAACAACATTTTAATTTTGTAGTGTCAAAACTTAGAATATGCACCTCCCACTAAATACATCCTAGAAGGGTAATAGTTAGGGATATAAAAAAAAATATTCATTATAATTGATTGCTAGGGGACTCATCTATATCTTAAAATGAAGTTTGAAAACCTGAGGTGACTGATATTAGCAGGCTAACAGCATTTGTGCAAAAAAGTTTGACCTAATGTGGGCGGGGCAGGTTGGCACACTGATTTTGGGGTTGGTTGGCACATACATTCCCTATGGCTATTTTGTGACAAATCTATAAACTTTGTATTTTACACATAAAAACATCATCAATCTTTATTTTAGCATTGTTATTGTAATTACTGAACATAGTTTTACATTTGGAAGCATTTCAGACATTTTTAAACATTTGAAGTAACGAGCACACGTGCACAACACCACTTTAATCATATATAACTCAAAACAAGGGATAATTTGTTGACATTGAATGTATACATTTTGTAGCTGAGATCCCAAGCTTTCAGTTAATCACAATTTGACAATTTCAACGCATTGTAAGACGGAGAAATATAGCCGAGAGTCATGGGCGGATTATGAACTTTCGGGCCCCTGGGCCCAGATGTATTAAGGGCCCCCCACTTATTGTTGTATATGTGGGAGGGGGGGTTGGGGGTCCTCCCCCAGACATTTTTACATTTTTTTGATGTGATTTCCTGTATTCTGGTGCATTTTGGGGATGGCCAATACTAAATTTAATCAGATTCATAGTCTTCATCCTGATTTGTTGATATTGAGGCAATGATTCCATGCAAAGGCTTGGGCTTCAGGGCCCCCTGACCCCTTGGGCCCCTGGGCCTGGGCCCGCTAGGCTCGTGCAGTAATCCATCCCTGCCGAGAGTGAAAAGTGTTCCAACCAGCCCCGGTCTCCCCTACTGCACATTACAAGATCTGTACGAGATGAGATCTGCAGCACTGAAGTGAGAAATGATTTAACTCTTTGTGTAGCGCATGTGAGCGCTTGCACATAATTATACTTTTGCAACTTGCAATAATTATACTTTTTTGAAAATGATACAATTTAAAATAAAACCTCTCTGTTAATATTGTAACGTCGGCACACAAGACAGTGTTAGCGTTCTCCCGCGCAGGGCATCCTGGGATTCGAGAGCGAACATTTGGGGGGTTTATGTCGTTAATTCTCCTTAGTTTTGAGTGTAATGTTAGCGTCTTTATTGTGACATGTTTCCCTTTTAGTTCTCCCTCGTGTGTGATCCTTTTTGTGTGGTGGGCTGCATCCTCCCCTGTATATGTAGTGTGTGTGTGTGCTTGACCTGCCCCTTGTGTATTGTGTTCGGTTCGGTTCGCTAGGCAAAACATTAACAAAAAAGTTCATTTTGGTGCACTGATGACAGTCAGGATCATTTCTAACTAGTCTGTATTTCCGGCGGGAACTGCGAAACTGTGCTTGCCCTGGTCCGGTCACCAACGTGAGCAGACAGTGGCATACGCTATGCTGAACCTGGCTTGATCCAAGCATTCTAACAGTGCCTTTCAGTGTTGGAGCAGTGGCAATACCTCAAAAGCTCTATTCAACTATTGCCTTGCGGGGTGAATGCGGTTCGTTGGATTTTACCTGTGGCCTGCCTTCGAATTTAGCTTCCATGACTAAAATCAAATCAATAAAATAAAACAACAGCAGTGATTGACAAAATGTCTGTCTAGGAGCGCTTCCTGGACTCAAGTTTGTTTGTTTGAGGTGCTCTTTGGATGGGAGAATGTAGATGAGAAAAACAGGGAATTCCAAGCACTCAATTCTCAAAGGTTAAAAAGCCTTTCTTTTATTGGCTTGGTTACATTTAAACCTTTTAAAAAACTCTGACGCGTTTCGGCAAACAAGCTTTCATCAGGGAGTCAAACAGTTCTCAACAGGAAAGGAGAGGTTTTTTTAAATAATAAGTCAACCAATCAGGACTCTCCACATTGCAGATGTGCTAGTCAGGTGACAAGTGTAAGAGTATACAACAACCAGCAGGTGTCATCCTTACATCCCTGTGAGAAATAAATGTCATATATAAATCCATGCATACAGAAAAGTCAACATTCAGACACATTATTATCAAATTAAAAACAAATATGTAGAGAGTGAACCCAAAACACACACAAACAAACAAAGCATCAAATAAAGACTCTAAAGTCAAGGTCCTCATTTAGGCCCGGATATTTAGTGGCCTGCAATTTATAAATCCAGAAGGTTTCCTTCTGATTTAACTGTCTCTGTCTATCACCTTTCCTCAAGGTCCGTGGAATGTGATCAATCCGACAGGCCTGTAAGGTGGACGGGTCACTACTATGATGTTCCATGTAGTGTCTTGCCATGGGATAGTTAATGTTGCCAGTGCGGATTGCATATTTGTGTTCAGCCAGTCTATCTTGTAATCGTCGTTTTGTTCTTCCTACATAGAAAACATTGCATGCAGGGCACTCCAGTCTATAAATGACAAAAGAGGTTTTACAATTAATAAAGTGGTTAATAATGAGTTGTTTTTGGGATACAACATCTTGGAAAGTTTTGGTTTGCATTACATTAGAACAATGATTACAGTGGTGGCATTTGTAACAGCCCTTGGGCCTGGTGCCCAACCATGTTTGTTGGCAATCTGGTTTGAGGTAGCTGTGGACCAGTTTGTCTTGCAGAGTAGGGCATCTTTTAAAACTTATCAGAGGTGGTTCAGGGAAGACCTGGGTCAGTAGGCCATCACTCTCAATAATCCCCCAATTCTTTTTTATAATTCGTTTAATTTGTTCAGCCTCTGTGCTGTACTTAGTGACAAATATTGGTCTATCTTTTGTCTATTTGTGTGTGTTTCTTTTCAGTAGAGATGACCTGTCAGTGTGTTTTGCTCTAGAGTAAGCATTCTGGAGCGTGGTGTTCTTATATCCCCGTTCCAAAAATCTTGTCATCATCTCTTTAGAATTACGATCAAAAACCTCATCTTGGTCACAAATTCTTCGAACTCTTTGGAACTGCCCAAAAGGTACATTCTCTTTAAGCCAATTGGGGTGGAAGCTTTTAGCATGTAGAATGGTGTTTCTGTCTGTTGGTTTCCTATATATAGAGGTATGTAAAGACCCTTGTTCATCTTTAAAGATGGTAAGGTCCAAGAAGTGAATAGAGTCTTTACTATAACTATTATATTTAAATGTAACCAAGCCAATAAAATAAAGGCTTTTTAACCTTTGAGAATTGAGAGTGCCTTGGAATTCCCTGTTCTTCTCAACAGCAGTGATTGGCTGAAAAAATAAATAATGTCACGCGTCTTGCACCTCTCAAACTGGGCTATCAGGTAACCTAGAGAAAAATTTGAAATTATGAAATATGACTAAGGCATTAAAATGTTGCTTGTTTGTCAGGATACTTTTTCACTGATTTATTTTAAAAATATGAGCTATGAGTGTGAATGTTATATATTCCATCCCCTAATTCTGTTTTACTGGTTTATTTGACAAATAATCTATATAGATTTGCTCTATAAAGACCTTGTGTCTGTTTGGGATTGTTTTGAGAGCCTATTGATGTATCTCAGAATAAAGGAATGTCCACAACATTAGTGATGTTTTTTTTTGTGTGTGTGAATGTATTTTACTTAACTCATTGAATGTAGCTGGATACTCATGAACGCATGTCTCTAATAGCCACAATAGGAGTAATTTTAGCAACACCGTATTTTGTGTGGCCCATAACGACCCAGAAAATGGATCATGAAAACGTGAAAATCATTCCTTGCTTGTTGTTGGTACATTAATACCATTCAGATTGCCACTTATCTGTGATGTAAGAGTTCAGTATAGGTTTAAGGTCTGGGGCAGGGATATGACATTCTGTGACTTTTTCATTGAGGGCTTGCTTAACAGCACTGTCCGCTTTCACATTTCCCCTCAGACCAACATGGCCTGGGACCCAGCAAAAAACTACACTCAAGTTCTGGTTCTTTAGACGTTCTAGTTGATCAAGCTCAGCTTTGGTTGTACTTTTTGCGTGACATTAAAGCCTACTGGAAAGATTTTTAATTGCAATTTAATTGAATGCAATTTACTTTTACGATTAAATAAAATTAATCTATCCCTCCCACCCATAGTTTTCTATTTATTTACAAATGTACATAGGCCTACTGTAATTACATTTATACATAGTTATTCTACTGATCTTCATACTATTCATCCTGCACATAGACTTATTCTTACTACTCTTATGATGTTGTTTCTGCACTACAATGACACTGTTTCCACACTGCACATAGCTGTATGTTATGTAGCCTACATATCTGTTATATATTTGTCATATTGAATATCCATATTTATTCTGTTTTATTATATTCTGTTAATACACTGCATATATCTATATTATTATTTCTACTATTATAATGTTACCGCTACATCTACATACATTATTCTACTTATTCTATGAGATAACTGCTAATACACTGCACATATTTATATTTAAATCATATTACTCTAAACCACCTTCTGTAAATCAACTGTATACTACTGTCTACATTGCACTATATTTCTTGACCTGTCTCTGTATATTTCATCACCTTTCTATACTTTGTATCACATTGCATGCATACTGTACATGAATCACAGCTAAGATCCTTGGTTGCTATGAAGGCCAGTCGTTCTAATCTAAATGGATGGTTGCTATGGCCAAAGGCCAGTTATCTCTGCCGTTGTCAAGCGGGCATATCCAACTTTATCTTATTTTAAACATCTCTATTTTACTTAGCCTACTTCCATTTTACTTAGCCTACTTCCATACAGTGACTCCCATTAAGAAGTGGCCACTTCATTCGCGCTTACCGTGATTCACGCAGCAACATTATTAAATTAACCCTATAAAAAACCCTCTGGCACCTGGATGGCCTCTTGGCCTACCTCGAGAGGTCTGATTCTGCTGACACACGTCTGCTGACTGCTGCACAGAGCCATGAACAGACCCTGGCGGAGATGAGGGCGATGAGGGAAGATAGAAGTGCCCTCATCCAGTTGTTCAGCAGGATGGTGGAGAAGCAAGTGAGGCGGGAAGATTTGTGAAGATTTTTTGACTATTTTTTGACTTTACTTTTTTTGTAACATTTGGTACTATTTTTTAACTTAAATTAACCTTTTGTGTTGTAATCTTATTTTGCACTTTTGTTATTGTTGTAACTTTTTTATTCAAAATAAACACATATTGTGTAACTTATCCAAGCCTGAGTGTTTATGTCACCCAAGTATGTTTAGTTACAAAGGCACCTCACTGCAGTCATGCAAAGGATACCTTGCATTGTTATCACACCCATAAATCATGAGCCATCACACCCGCAGATACTGTGAACCATGTCAGTGCAAAGTTGTGGCCAAGGATTTCATAATGGTATGTATCTACATAAGAGTGCCATGACAATGCCACTGTATGGCCCATTGAGTCTGGAATGTGAACTTTCCATTTCCCCCCATTAAATAGACTGGTCTATAATGACAGAAACATTAATTGTAAGTAGGTGTGATGAAGCTGGAAGGATTTCATAATGGTATGTATCTACATAAGAGTGACATGACACTGCCACTGTATGGCCCATTGAGTCTGGCATGTGACCTTTTCTGATGCACACACAGAGTTAAGTGCTTATGCCTTTTAAAACTAAGGGGCAAATGGCAGAAATGGCCCATTTTCAGTCTGGAATGTGACATTTTCATACACATTCATTGGAATGGCTTTATATGGTTCTACAATGTGATTACTGTGCGACACAAGCCTTTCCATGTCCCCCTCATTATACTGATTTATAAATAAAGAAACATAAAATGTAAGGTTTAACACTTTTATTACAAAACACAGGAATAGTGTCAGCAAGACACGTCATATACGTAATACAACCAACACAATGTTGATAGAAGCATATATTTAACTGTCTTTGGTTTTGCCCAAACTTTTCTAGAACACCACTTCTTAGTCGTTTTCATCTTCCTCTTTTGGACATCCAAGACGGTGTTATTCACATCCAGCTTCTAAAATGCATTTTCTTCTAACGATGTTAGAAGATATGCGTTGCATAGAATACTAGAAGCAGATCAACACTCACAGACAACAGTCACGTCGCTATTGTTTTTAGCACACTGGTAGCTAGTTGCTAGCCTTCGAGTTAAAAATGCATTTGCAAACAAGTCTGTACACGACCAAACATACTGAAATGTGAACGTACCGTTTTCGTATTCTATTTTCTACTTCTGTCGCCTCTTTCTGGAGCTCCAGGAGCTTGTTTAGATGAGCTATGAGCTTGTTCTCATGTTCTAGGAAAACGTCCAGCATTAGCATGGCAGCTGCTGCACTGGTGGCGTCCATGTTCTTTCCAACTCGTCCTGTAGCAAA
Source organism: Alosa pseudoharengus (assembly GCF_046254945.1). Taxonomy (NCBI): domain Eukaryota; kingdom Metazoa; phylum Chordata; class Actinopteri; order Clupeiformes; family Clupeidae; genus Alosa; species Alosa pseudoharengus. The sequence goes on along the minus strand of NW_027468881.1, from coordinate 31,794,700 downwards.
AGCCCAAAGACGCATTTGGAACACTATAAGTGGCAATTACGTCACGTTTACGCGTCAGAGCAACTCGGGCGGCGGATTTACATGACATCTCGAAAGCAGCATTACACTTGCCCCTGGTGCTCTAACCATAGCTAGCTAGCTTCTAGCAGACATCCCAAGTCTCCCGGAAGTTCAGGGAGTCTCCCGCATATTGATAGCGGCTCCCTGACGCCCGGAAATTAAATAAAATCTCCTGGAATCTAGAGTGAGCGATCAAGAGCGAGCATGATGCGAGACTGCGTGTGCATCTGAGTGTAGTGTGCACACGAGGGAGAGAGAGAGAGAGGGGTGGTGCGTGTGTGCCTGAGCGCATCCAAGACAGAAAGCATCCTGATTGGCCTGTTTCGCTAAATCAACCAATACGTTTTCAGTGTAGGCGGGCTTTATTATCTCCCGAACTTAATTAATCAGTTCAGTGTATACTAGGAATAGGAGCGTCATAGCAGAGTCAGTGCCTCAAAAAAAGGAAAATGTAGGCTACTCATAAGAGTAAAAAATAATGAGGCTAGTATTGCACGCTGCCTGTTTGTAACAGTGACTTTAGCATTGCCCATGCCTGGTTAAATGATTGCAAAAGACATGTTGAGGTGAGTTTAAGTGCCAATTTAGGCTATTCAGGCATAGCCTACTAGATGGCTAGTTGCCAAGGCTACATGAAAAAAACAAACTACCAAATTCTAAAATTACCTCCCTGAAATGACTTTTTGCAGGTTGGGATGTCTGTTCTAGCCACACAAGAAATGAATGATGTTAAATCTCCGCTTAGCATTCTAATAACAGAAGGGGCACAAATGCACTGAGTTCACCCAGCCTAAATATTGTTTAATTTTGCGATTGAGATATCCACGCACTGGCCCCCCGCCCCCTGCAACGTGTTCGCCCCCGGTTTCAGAGCTATTCTAAATGTAAAAATGCATAGAGGGAGTTATGACAAAACCGTGACTTAACAAACTATAGGCTATATAAGGTAGGCCCTATGCTAGGCCTATTACACAACATAGCCTAAATTGTCACTAGGCTATGCTGGCGACCCAAATAAAATCTCCTTTGGGAACCAATGGCTTACAGTAGGCCTATCAAGCGGACTTAAGCTGCCACCTCTTGGCGAAAAGTTAATAGTTTTGCATATCAGTAGTAGCCTAATACATTTCACGCAGCTGTGTGAATCACGGAAAGCGACACTTCTATATGGAACCCAACCCACTGTACAGTAGCTCAAGGTCTGTGGCTAAAGCAGCCGAAAGCGTTATCATTGTTTGGATACTTCACACACACGTGTTTTTTAATCACATAGACTACTACCAGAGAGGGTTAAAGCGGAGCGCTAGTAATCAAGGATCTTTGCTACTACTACCAAGCTGGAATCAAAGCACATCGACTCCCCTCTCACACCCTAAACACACTTCGAACAAACAAAAAACGTCTCAGTCTTAGGGTATAGCCATAGGCAAAACTGTATTGGACCTGTGTAACGTTGGTACTAAATCATCCATCGCAAAGAATGATTTTTGTAGCACGTGCAACAAATATGTGTAGGTACAGCCCTGCCCTGGATACATCTCTCAACGTGCGCTCTAAAAACATTTGGTTTAAATGAAGTGGTAGATCACGGGTGCGTTAATAAATCTACATTGCGGCGAGTTGACACAAATTATTCACTTTGACGAATTTATGTAGTTTCAGTCCTAGTTACTTTACTTTGAGCCATGCTCTTCCTTACTTGAATCACCTTTGAAAATAGAGGATTGAAGTAACCTATATGGGTGTTTGGGAATGAACGTTGACTTAGATGCTTTTTGAGACTTTGAGCTAAATGTCCCAGCCCGGTGTTTAGGATGCATCATAGACAGGTTATCTTTCAGGTAGCCTATATATTTTCCATTAGAAAACCATCACGTAGCGAACGTGTTGTGGCTAACTCACTCACTCCTGTTAGTAGCCTAGGTTATGGTCATAAGCAAATGAGATGACAGTCGAAAGATGCAATTAGTGCTGTTATCAATTTGCTTGGTAGCCTATAACCGCATGTATGGTTATGTGTACATTTAGTAACTGTACACTCATTGGCCTGTAGATGGTGGTGCACACATACACACGCACACACACACACAGGCACACACATACCATCAGTACCGCCAATTACAACGGCCGATACATAATTACAAATTCAGTAGGATTAAAGGAAAACCAAACATTCATCATAATAATTTGGCTGCATTTCCAGTATTGGCGTCACGTAGTCGTTTGTCCACCAGATGGCGCATCGTTGCAGTGAGACGTAATTTTGTTGGAAGTTAATCTAAAGTGGGTTGGAAAGACACTATGCTTCTAGGACAAGACTGTAGTTTACCACAGAGAACGTCTAATAAGGGTAGGATGATTTCTGCATGACATGTAATTCCCATTTCTTCTTGAAGCCGAAATAAATCTGAGAATGTTTATCGGACATGCTTGGTTTTTACTGCAGGTGGGCTACGTTAATCTTAAATTATATCAATAGCCTAGAGTAGGTAAAATAATGTTACCGTTAGCATTGGTTGAGTGATGGAGGCCAATTTGATTATTGATGTATTTGTAGAAAACTTAATTTTTTTAGACCCCGCCATGGATGAAATTCTACGAAACTTGGCATACCCGCAGAGAATGTCAGGTTAATCATACACAAAAAATGTGGTGCAGTTCTGAACATCTTAACTGAAGAGAGGGGCGATTAAAGCAGAATGATATTGCATTTTCATTTTTTACCGGGGGGGTGCAAATCACAAATGAGTGATTATGGGCTAGGTTGATGTGGGCCCTTGAGACCAACATACCATGAAAATGTCTTCATCCTTGGTGCCACGGTTCAGGTAGTTATTTAGGAAAAACAGCATTTTTTGGGTTTCGGGGGGCCCAGCGCGGGGGGGGAGTGGCCCCCGGGGACCAAACGAAATTTTTCCGTAAAAGTCTAGTGGGGCTACATACTCACCAAATGTCATGTGCCCCAGTGGTTCGGTGTCCCGGTTATCGTTGACAAAATTATGGAGATGACGGGAAAAAAAAAAAAACTTTAACAATCCCTATGTGACCACTTCGCTAGCTTCGCTAGCGGCGGTCATAATAATAAAACTTAAGAAGAACAGTAAGTGTGCTGCTTTGCAAGCACACTTAACTAGCCAGCTAGTATTGCTCAGTGCATGTCTATAACACGCTTTACTTGCTACCTGGATAATTTCAGCGAATATTCTTAAGGTGAGATGAATGATAAGATCATTAAACGTCACTGTGTTCGGTGGGTTGCTAACTAACGACATCACCTACTAGCCAGCTACAGCTGTTGAATAATCTCAATAGAATTTTCGTGACGGTAAATCCTTTTCAATGCAGTATCCCTTAACGTTTTTCCTTAACTAAAGAAACAATTTAAGGTATTATTTCTGTGCAACACCCTTAAATAAACCCCTTTACCTAAGGAGAAATTAAGCCTTAAGGGTCATACTTCAGGGGAAAAACTTAAGGTGTTTTGTGTTTACCCTCACTATGCCCCGCAGTGGCACCATGCGTGCGTGTGAAAAAAGTCCTGTCTGAAACACTGTCGCGCGGCACAGCGTTCCAAACGTTGTGTAATCAAATACACCGGTATGGCGGTATATTAAAAATTTATATCATAACGAAAATATACACCGGTATACGGTGTGAACCGGTATACCGCCCTGCACTACCCCTGAGCCTACCATAAGCTGCCATAAGCTATGGTTCGCATTAGCTGCTAGATGTAATGCAAAGTAACACTGCAGGGTAATTCTTCAACTATGACACTTTTCTTGTCCTTGGAAGAAATAAGAAAAACTAAAAAATATTTACTACTTTTTTGTTTTTGGTGGTGGAAATGACATTGCCCTAAAAACACAGTTTATTTGCTTCATAGTAGGCCTACTAAAGAATCTAGTAGAAAAAACATCATAATTACATAACATATGGCAGGGACGCATTTTTTTGTTTTCAATTTTACAGTAATGCTTTTAAATTTGTCTATGTATGTCATTGTCATCTCCACCACACTTTGTCATTTCCATCACAACACATATTTTAAGTTAAACATGTAAAAATAATACAACATACAACATTTCTGGAAAATGAATACATTGCGTGGCTGTAGCAGGCAGCTCACTGCATCGGGATTAGTGTGTGCTTCACCTCACTGTGTGCTCACTGTGTAGGCTACTGAGTGTGTATTAGGGCAAGTTTCTAGAAAGAGTAGATAATTAACATGCAAAAAGTTTTATACTGATAGATGTTACATTTTCTAAAAATTACCAGGTCAAAGTGTACCATAGTTGAAGAATAACCCTGCAGCAATAGCATATGTCTTATATTAACGTCAATTCCAGTTTTGTTAATACGGATAGGAAGCCAAGTTGTAGCTCTGAACTACTGACAATAGCCTAAGCATGATCAATGGCAACGTCTGACTCTGATAGGCCTGCCTATACAGAGAGATGAAGAGACTGTCTGACTGACTTTTGTTCAAAAAAGTGAAATAATACTGTTCATAATATTTTTCCCCTCAGGACCAGATGGCTGTGTGACATGTTTTCAGTTCTGTGCAAGGAACCACCATCACATCATGGTAAGTGATAACTTACTTGTCCTCCATTTATTAGTGTCACAATGTAGCCAACGTGTAGCCTATATTATTATAAGTTATAGTGATATTTTGTAAGCATTTATTTACCAATGAGAATAGCCTAGCATAATGTTATCCCTTTGCATCTCTCCACAGGGATACACAAAGGCTAGGGTTGAGTGATGTTTTTGTATCAAAGAAGGGATGACACCTTAGACTTATTTTATGTGGCATTTTCAAAATGTGTTGGCTATGCAGGTCATGTGACGCCTCTTCCGAGACACAGGCTCAGTTACTTTGCCATTATTAGTTAAATCACAGTCAGTTTTCAAGGGTCAGCCCATTACCATGCATACACCACTCACGCATTTGCTCATTCCAGTCTATTAATGCACTGAACATTCATCTCTCACGATTTCATAGAAAGAGAGCAGGAGGTTGCATATCAGGAGCGTGAAGGAGTTAATCTTGTATTTATGTCACCTGTACTATAGTCTTGTTTAATATATGCATAGGATTAATATTCTGCTGATTTGTCTTCCCATTACCCCACAATCCCTCTGTCTTTCTAGGAAGATGTCAATGTCAACACCAGAAGGAAAATTACTCTGCAGGCCCTTCCCATCTTCCTGTGGGAAGATGGATTTTTTAAGACCTGGAATGTAAGTTTTTGATTAAATTGTGTGTCCTCTTTCACTCTTTCTTCTTTTTTTACTTTGTCTTCTCTATATATCTCTATTTCTATTCAGCCCTCTCTGATACTACCTTGCAGCCAAAAGACAACAACCACAACCATCTTCCTAGCCACCAGAATAGCAATTAAATCATACTACAGTAATTCACCAAGAATGTCATATTTGGGAATTTTACCTGAACTTTTCATTCACTGGTATTTCATATTATATTAAATACACATGTAGTGTTTTTCATTGACTACTCTACTCATTAACTAATTACTGTCATGTTCTTCAGGCAGAAGAAATTGACCTGCCAGACTTCTCCGATGCAGCTGTAGCTATTCTCACTGTCTCGGGTGATACAGACTCCCTTGTCAGGGTCCCCGCGGATCCTTAAAAAGTCTTAAAAAATGTCTTAAATACAACTTTCTGTTTTTATGACCTAAAAAAGTCTTAAATTGTCTGAAATGTCTTGAATTTTCAAAAGGGAGGTATTACATTTTTGTATGGGACCGCCAAGCGAGTGAAATGTCTCCATCCGGTTTCGTGTATTATTTTTTTTATCCGCAATTACATTTTGGGGGAAGCATTTGTTCTGTGCGGGTGTCATCTGCATTCTGTAGATCAAGAAGTAGAAGGCTACTGGAGGAAGTGTAGTGGTTGCAAAGTGAAGATGTTTTTAACGTGTGTATCACTAAAGGTGTGAAAAGGGCAAGAAAAAATATGCCTGTCTCTTATCCAAATTTCAGAGGTGGACAAACTTAGTTTATTTGCGTTTAGCCTCCACTATATCCCTGAACCTAAGGGATTGACATTTTCATTAAAGCCGTTATTTTAGAGTGCATTACACCTGGTCGGCAAGATTGGGCTTGAGGAAGCTTTGGTGTTGAAGATGTTGATTGGAAGTTGTTTATTATTTTTGCCCCTGCAGAGGGGGAACATAATTGACTTATTGGTTGATATGGGGGTGTGTGATTGTGATAGTAAAAAGCAGAGAGTGGCATTGACTATTTATTTTAATCTCCTGTTGCTATGTCACTTTTCAAGTGCAGGCCTTTCAGCAGAAATCAGATTTCACCCGCTCAATGTGAGGCACTCAGCGGCAGCTCAACCTAGGCAGAGTGTAGGCCTAGTGGTAATTCTGTGATCACGGTAAGGTGGACTGCGGTAGTGGGTTTTTTAAAAAGGCATTCAGAACATGTTTGATTCATGTCAACAGCCACAAGCGTACATGGAAGCTCTTGATCGCGCATGCCAATAACGTCTATAAAAACAATATATTTATGGAATAAAACTAGACAGGTACCTCAGATTAGCATTACTGTTTATTGTTAATCTGCAATTATCTGCAGCCAGCGGAGGGCATTTATAGCCTACAATGCACCTGGACAATATTGTGCGTCTGCCCTCCACCTTCATCAAACATGTTCTGAATGCCTTTTTTAAAAACCCACTACTGCATGGCGCAGTCCACCTTAGCGTGATCACAGAACTGATAGTGTTCCCACCTCTTATTTTACCACTACACCCCCTGTTTAGGTTGAGCTGCCGCTGAGTGCCTCTAATTGAGTGGGCGAAATATCATTTCTCCAGACAGGCCTGGACTTGAAAAGTGACATAGCAACAGGAGATAGAGAAAATGGTCAATGTCATTCTCTGCTTATTATTGTCACAATCACACACACCCATATTAACCAATTAGCCAATTGTTTTTTCCCCCACGAAACAACTTCCAGTCAACATCTTCAACACCAAAGCATCCTCAAGACCAAGCTTGCCGACCAAAGGCGTAATGCACTCTAAAATAACTGCTTTAATGAAAATGATGTCAATCCCTTAGCAGCATAGCGTTTCATAAACCATGGAAGTGGAGACTGCTGGTCAAATTATGCCTGGTGCTTCTTTCACTTGTCTGATAATTTGCTGTGCAATTTATGAAGGAACCACGGACTGACAGAAAAAGAAAGTTTTCGCAATCAGGAGGAAATACACGTAAAGTTCATCTGTTTACATCTCTCCAGCGTGTGTTGCTGGCCTAGCCTACCCAACAGGGAAGTGAATAGGCTTGCTTGTCAGCCTTTCCCAGTACTTTGCAAACCGCATAGCTGTTTTTTCAGCAGAAATAATATTCTAATAAAAATAATATGCGAGGAGGACCTGTCTCTTAATTAATAGGGGATTTCACTTTTCCCATACATTTTTTTAAAACAAGTCAATGGTTTTACAATGTTTCAGTCAAGCTTTGGTTGGTTTAGATACAACAGAATGTATGCAAAATGTAAAGTAGCCTAATGGATTAACTTTGATCGATCTGCTGTGCTGCATATGGCACAATAGATGCACATAGTAAATTACATAAAGTAGGCCTATTAAAATATTTAAATAGCTTTAGTCTACATTTGAAAAAAAATATTGAAGAGAATCCAGTCCAGTACACATGTCTTTGGCAAGTAGCCTAGGCTACTACAGACACAGGTGAGGAACAGTCAGCCTCAGCCAGTAGCACAACCAGATATGTACAGCCAGCTTCAAAAGCAACAAGTCCAGACCCTAAAATTGGCCATTTATAGCTGTGAAGGTGATTCACACACAATAAATGATTTTCTTTCCCCAAAAATCTATATTTGGTAACTTCTGTAGACATCCAAAATGGGATGGGTGTTAAAGTTAGTAAAAAACATTGCATAAAACAGTGTTGTCATGTTTATCTTTTTTGGCGTGGTATAGTCTTATTTTTTCTATTTAGATGTCTTGAAAAGGTCTTAAAAGTCTTTAAATTTGCACTTGAAAAATGTGCAGATACTCTGCTTGTGAAGTTTGGTCCTGCTATTCATTCTATAGTTCTTGACAGAGATATTGTTGTGTGTGATATAGCAGAGTTGACAGAGACGTTAATTTTGCTATTTTGCTTAATTTATGCACTTCATCTAGCCTGACGAGCCAGACCCACATTAAAATGTAGGGTCTGGGCACTCACCGTTCGCAGTGTCTTTCAAATTCCCTCTGCACGCAACAGGACAGCGGCAGCGCTATGAGTCCAATGCATTTCCCACCAGCGGAGCTAGTTGGCTAGTTCAAACGTTTGCCAACTTAATAAAAGCTTAACTCGTGTCACACTGTTCGCCAACAGCAACATCCATCTTATTTGTTTTCAAGTAGCAGGGAATTCAAGCCAAACCGTTGCAACTCTGCCATCAATCATTATGTTAAGCCCACCTAACGACTCTACACGATTTCATTGGCCTGATTGAGTTTCGATTTCTGGAGCTCACAAGCCAACGGAGAGTTGCTAGGCTAGCCCTGGCAGCAAATGTAATTTGCCGCTAGGGGCGCGTCTAGATTTCTAAGCTACACTTCATCTCGATTATCCAAAGCAATTGTCCTACACATTTAATTTCATTCAAAAAATTATAATGGGTTTGGAAGACCTGAAGCGGTTACCTCCTAGACTGCTGCTTAGCCTTGAAAATAAATTGCTGATGATGGATGAGTAAGCATTCTGTTTTCCAAATCTCATGGTTGGTACTGCCAGCATGTTAATACTCAAGCAAGCAATGGAGCTTTTCGCTTTTATTTATGTTGGCCTATTATTTTGTTATTTGAGTATTATTACCTTTGTTGAAGTGGTAAAAGGTTATTATTTCTTTGATTTTCTGTATTAACCGCATTGTTGGTGATGTTGTTCTGTTAGAATTCTAATGGAATTCTTAAATAAATGGAATCTGCATTGAAATTGTCTTTTGAGTAGTTTTTTATTTGAATAAAACAACAAATAACAAATAAAATATTTTTGATATTGAGGTACAGTAGTAAACAGTCAAAAAATGTGTTTCAATAGAGTGAAGTCAACTTAATAATATAAGAGACTGAAGTGTCAATGTTTAGGTCTGAGAAACTGAATGAGTCATGGTGATAACATGAATATATTATTAGGAGTGATAACTTAAAAACATCAACTCCATTTCCAGTGTCAATTTTGTTAGTTTTAACAATGGTTTTAAAATGATCAGGTTCATTGAACTTATCAACGATTTAAGTAGTGATTACTTAAAATGTTTGTTTGTCAAATTATTATGTTTCAGTTCATCAACTTCCTAAACAATTGAATGTGAACTTCTAGTTTAGAGTAGTAATTACTTAAAATGTTTGTTTGTTGAAATTATTTGTTTTAATGTTGTTCATTTTCTCAAAGATTTGGAGTCTTAAGAGCTTGTCTGACTAATGTAACAATAACTTAAAACATCTATTTCTCACATTATTCTTTTTAATTTTATCCTTGTCCTTAAAGATTTTGAGCATTAAAAAAAGTCTCATTTTAAGTAGAAATTACTTAAAATATTTTTTAACATAGCTAAATATTTGAGGTAATCAGTTTCATCAAATATTTTGAGTTCATTGAACCTGTTGGGGTTTACAGTGTATAGGCGTCATTGAAGGAAGTGGGAAATAATATAATAATAATTTCAACCTGATTATTGGTGGGGACATTTCAGTCGTCATTTGACATTGTGGACACGTCCTTACATGTAAGTCCCCACGCAAATCTACGCCCATGTATGAATGGGATGAAATGATAGCCTATGGTTCATTCCTCTCCAATCCAGAATTAAACTCCGTTGATGTCGACTGTGGGACCCTGCCTTCAGAAAATCCTTGCAGTCCAGCAGGAAGACCTAATCAGAGTTGGCAAAAGTGTCATGATGGCAACGCGCGGATTTAAAAACACCACGGAAATAACAACGGAGGAGGTCGGAGAGTGCATCTTCGGTGTGATGCTGCCGTCGGAAATAACAGTACAAGCACTTCTGTGGACTACAGTGCTTCTTGTCATAGTCGCTATAACTGTCAATGGATGCACACTTTTTGGACTTAAGCAGTCGAAAGATCTCACCTGGACCCCGCGTTTTGTTTTGTTAAAGAATCTTATTTTGTGTGACGTTCTTCTCATCATCACACAAGGTCCTACAGTAACCTACTGTCTGTTTCAGAGGACCACGTTGCCTTTAGGGAACTGGTGTTTTATCCAGTATTTCCTGAACACAGTCTGCATTTTCTGCTCACTTCTTACCATCACTTGCATGGCCATGGAACGCTATTTATATGTGTGTCAGGTCATCCACTACGTGAGAATCCTCACCTTTCGTCGCATGTGTGTCATTGTGGGGACCAACTGGCTGCTGTCTCTATGTGTGGCGTCTGTCACTATCATCCTTCTGCATCTCGGGCGAGACCAGGATACCCCGTCCGCGCGGCACAGCACTTTCGGACTCTTGTGTGAGCCGGACACGCTGGAAACCTCCTTGGGCAACCCTCGGGCACTGGCTGTTTTTCGGAAGCTGTCGGTTTTCACCGTGACTATAGCTTGTCTGCTGAGCTACGCATTCTCCTACCTGCGTATGTACCAGGACGCGAGCAACGCGTTGCAACCGTTCCAACAGGTGAACAGACGGGCGCGCAACACCGGGCTCTTCTACTGCGCAATGTTGCTGCTCCAGCTGCTACCCTTCTTCGCCAAGATCATCTCGGACGTCATCTGGGAGCTGGAGGGCGCTGTGTCCATGGTATCCGACGCGTGTCCCGTCCGGTCTCCTTCACCAACGGCTGGCAGTCTCCACATTGCACTCGTGGTGCTCCTTCTTGTGCCGCCTTGCATCAACCCTCTAGTCTATGGCATGCGAAATCCAGAGGTTTACCAGGCATGTTCGAGGATGATCTGCTGCACAGCCAAGTTTGGGCTTGCATGTTCCCCTGGGAGGGGGCAAAACTCCACTGATGCAGAGGGGTCAACCCAAGGGCGCAGGAGGCACGGGGGACGTGGGGGATATGTCCCTCGCAGTGCTGAAGAGATGTCCGTCGTCGTCCTCACTTTTGATAAGGAAACGCACTTTTAATATAGGTACGCTAAATAAATAATAACCTATAGGGATTGCGCTAACTATGTAAAACTCCCCATTCACAGCATCACATCACTAACATCTACAGTGTAAGACTGCACAATCTCATATTCACTCTTTTCGATATCTGAAGCCAATTTGTCTACTAACAACCACCATAAAATAATCCAGGCTACTTGCTTAGTGTAAATCCTCAAATTATGGCTGGGGTCTTTTGCAAAGCACAGCATCTTTATTTAAGGCAAGCTGGTAGGCTATTCGAGGCAGGCTTTTTTTTAATTTCTAACCTGCATTTAGACATGCGTTTCGTTTGGAGCGGCATACTGGTAGGCTATCAAAAGCATAACATTTTCGGTTTAGTTTGGGATTTAATTTACTTTTGAACTGTTTGATTATATTGCTAAATGCTTAGACTGATGGGCACTGAAATCTGGGAGATATTTGATGGTTCACGGTTATGTTTCATGCAGTTGAAAAAGTGTCGGGATTGTGACATTGAAGTGAAACAAGCGCCGCTGTTTATTGCGAGACAAGGCAGCCATTAATTGAATAGGGGTTGTGCTGTAGCCTATAGAAACCTTTTTGCGTAGCCAAGTAGCCTAAATTGAGTTATTGTTTAATTATGCATGATTTAGTACTTTTTATTAAATTCGTAGGATGGAATGCACTGTAAACCCCAACAGGTTCAATGAACTCAAAATATTTGATGAAACTGATTAACTCAAAATATTTAGCTATGTTAAAACATATTTTAAGTAATTTCTACTTAAAATTAGACTAAATGTCTTTTTGGCACTAATTAACAGTTATTTCTTGCATCATTTAAATGTTAAATGTTTATTTGCAAACCATTGTTAATAGAAAAGTTAATGACTTATTATTATTTAACTAATTGTTATTAAACTGTGCTTCTGCCTATCCCAATATGAACCGTTCTCCATAGGACCCTTAGATAGATAGACAGATAGATACTTTATTGATCCCCAAGGGGAAATTCAAGAAAAAAACACGGAGCTACCTTGACATGCTGCCAGCGCCGGAACCGCTTGCAATAAAGTTGGTTAAGCTTAATTAATATATTAGTAGTATATAGCTATAAGCGTGGGGCCCCTTATAATAAAGTTGGTTCAGCTTAATTAATATATAAGTAAAATATAACTATCAGTATGGGGGACCCTTATAATAAAGTTGGTTAAGCTTAATTAATATATTAGTAATAGCTATCAGTGTGGAGCCCCTTATAATAAAGTTGGTTAAGCTTAATTAATATATTAGTAATATATAACTATCATGGGGGACCCTTATAATAAAGTTGGTTAAGCTTTATTAATATATTAGTAATATATAACTACTCAGACGGTGAAGGGACTGAGACCAAAACTGGCTTATCACATTTATTCCTTTAGGAAAAGTTAAAACAAAACAACAAGTAGTTGAATGGGCTATATTACATGCATCATTCCTATACCATCACTGTCAGCCCTTCTAGCAAGGGAGACATGCGACATGGAATGTTCAGGTGCACAGAACGACAGTTTATTAATATTCTGAGGCAACGGTGTAGGTTTGTTCTGAGCTTTGGTGGGGACACTACCTACTAACCACTCCCCCCCCCCCCCCTCCCGAAAAAAAAAACACTCAACTCTTTCACCAACCACTATAGATATATAAAATGAAAATGTGCTACTGTCCAACTTGATCTAACTATACTGTGTAGCCTACATAATCGGATTTTATGTAGGCTATATTTAACATTTAGCATTTATTTTCTATTTGGTCTGTTATGAAATCATGCATTGACCCATTTAGGCACAGCTCAGTTAAATTTAAATGCACGTTTAAAACTTAAATACATGCCTGCTTAGCATTTTGTGAAAATAAATCATTAAGGCTACATTGACAAACTCTTAACCGTGAGCTGCCTGTATATTCTCTGATTGTTATATTTACAGATATCTAGGCAATGTAAGCACAGCTCAGTTCTAAGAAATGCTTAAAGCCGAAAGACCATGTTGAATTTTGCTACAATTTATTTCAAAATCGGATTACTCTGGAACAATTTAGCCTACACCTTTTTGTTCGGTAAGGTCTGCTGTTTATTCTGATATATGGTTTGTCATGTGTTGCGAGTGTGTAGGCCTACTGTTATAGCAATTTCGTAATTATTGAAAATTATTATTTGGTTTTGTAACATGGAATGGTTTTAAACTACATTTCCCTGCTTGATGTTGTGGCCTGCCATCTTTGATGTGACACGAGGGGGCAAAGGGTATATGACGTCGGGAACAGGTATTAGTTTGAAAGTTTGAGGCCGACGGATAATGGGAGTGGGGTGAATCACACTGTTTTTACCACTCTCTAGTTTACTAACACTTAAGAAACAGATTTTCGTTAAGATCATATCTATGGACTAATTTACAACGACCTTTCATTCATGATTATGTTTTGTACACGGACAATAAATTATTCTTGCAACGTAAACAAAGAGGTGCGTTAATCCAATCTGGCTCTACATTGTTCGCGGCCCATGGAACTTGGACATTAAAATGGACATTACACCTACGATATTCCACCGAGACGAATGGATGTGGAGATGGGCGCAGATAATAGTTATTAAATCTCTAATTTAATAATTAGTTATTTTTCTCGCGAACTGTTTATCACAGCAAATAGTAGCTAGCTAGCACCGATTAAAAGCTGAGAAAAGGCTCTTTCATCTGACACATGTGTGATGAGTAGCCTACCAACACATTTTGAAAATGCCACATAAAATAAGTCTAAGGTGTCATCCCTTCTTTGATACAAAAACATCACTCAACCCTAGCCTTTGTATCCCTGTGGAGAGATGCAAAGGGATAACATTAGGCTAGGCTATTCTCATTGGTAAATAAATGCTTACAAAATATCCCTATAACTTATAATAATATAGGCTACACGTTGGCTACATTGTGACACTAGTAAATGGTGGACAAGTAAGTTATCACTTACCGTGATGGTGGTTCCTTGCACAGAACTGAAAACATGTCACACAGCCATCTGGTCCTGAGCGGAAAAATATTATGAACAGTATTATTTCACTTTTTTGCACAAAAGTCAGTCAGACAGTCTCTTCTTCTCTATCTATATAGGCAGACCTATCAGAGTACGTTGCCATTGTTCATGATTAGGCTATTGTCAGTAAGTTCGGAGCTACAACTTGGCTTCCTATCCGTGTTAACAAAACTGGAATTGACGTTAATATAAGACATATGCTATTGCTGCAGGGTTATTCAACTATGGTACTCTTTGACCTGGTAATTTTCAGAAAATGTAACATCTTTTAGTATATATTTTTGACATTTTATTCCAAAAGTCTAACTGTCATTTCCAGTATAAGTATATAAGTATATATAGCCTACTCTTTTCATCCCGTGAGGGAAATTTGGTCTCTGCATTTATCCCAATCCGTGAATTAGTGAAACACACTCAGTACACAGTGAACACACAGTGAAGTGAAGCACACACTAATCCCGATGCAGTGAGCTGCCTGCTACAGCCACGCTCGGGGAGCAGTGAGGGGTTAGGTGCCTTGCTCAAGGGCACATCAGAGTTCGAACCAGCAATCCTCCGGTTACAAGTCTGAAGCCCTAACCAGAAGGCCACGACTGCCCAATCACATGTTTCCAAAACACAACAAAACGTGTGTTTTCAAGCAAAAATAACATCTACTGTTCCAAATGTATTTTATTAAATATTACACATATCAGCCAAAATATTCAATTGATTAATTTTCCAGAAATGTTGTATGTTGTATTATTTTTACATGTTTAACTTAAATTATGTGTTGTGATGGAAATGACAAAGTGTGGTGGAGATGACACGACATACATAGACAAATTTAAGATTTAAAAGCATTAAGATTTAAAACAAAAAAATGCGTCCCTGCCATATGTTATGTAATTATGATGTTTTTTTTCTACTAGATTCTTTAGTAGGCCTACTATGAAGCAAATAAACTGTGTTTTACACAGTTTCGAACGTTATCACTCGATTGTATGGGCGTTATCACTCGTAATCAGCCTCATAGTTATGGGTTAGAAGGGGCCATCGACCTTCTAGCAGGTTCAGAAGGCTGTTATCATCTATTCGCATGGTTGATACTCCGATACGAACACATTAGGATCCCAGAATCTATCACGTGACACACTCAACCACAAAAAAGCGGAAACGCTGCATAGAGCGAGCCATGGAGAAAGTTAGGGACGTCAATTTTGTAAATAGCCTAATAATTGTGTTGTTTTTTGTTGTTTGGAACAAAATATAGGCCTACTTATCTGACCAACACTCCTTCATAGTGTACAAAGCCTAGAATCGCGCGAATTTAGTGCAATTTCTCAGTACAATTCAAAGGCTTGTAAGTAAAAGTCGTGGACAAATACGTGATTAGGTAAATAAATCATTGTTGACACGTTATGGTTAAATTATCGAAATGAGTAGGATTGTGCTATAATCCTGATAAACATATTAGGTGATGTTGTTTGACATTAAATTGTCTAGTCTTGTCAGTCTCACATTATCAGCTGTTCTTTGAGTCTGGGTAATTCATGGGACAAACTGTTATATCCTATAGGCCTACGACCGTTTTTCTGAAATATATAGCAATACAACATAGCCTATTGCATTCATTCCAAAATATTGCACTCAATCCAAAATATTGCATTCCTGCAGTGTACTACGTAGTGCAATGCAGCTTTTAATGTCCAAAATACAGTTTTTCCTGAATATGAACTACAGATATTCCTCCAAAACTACAGTGTTGAGACCTGAAGTTGTAGAGTTGTATTTTATAGTAGGCCTATTGTAGTATTTGAATATTTACCCACAACAGTTTTACCCTTGTCTCACCAATATACATTATCTGTATATTATCTGTAAAGGTGTCCTGATATTTTATTTAGGGATGGTCCTGCAAACTTTTCTAAACATATCTTAAATTTCTCCCATCTACTTATGTTTTCACAGATCCTTGCTCCTGATATCCTGATGTAGAGGTTGCATTTCATTTCATTATATAACTCCAACGCACACCTACACAAAGGAGCTGTTAAAGGGGTGTCCTGCTACAAACAACAAGACAGCCAGCATGTAAACAAGACCTTGTTTGTCCACTTCCTGAAGGGGCTGAAGCATGCTGGCCTTGACACCTCAGTCCTTGCTCCCATTTACAGCTGTGTTGTGGAACACATTCTCTCATCCTATGGTCTACTGCAGCGGGTGGTTATATCTTTCACACAAACATACGGGTATTTGTGGGCGTTTTTGCAAGGTAACCAGGTACGCCATGTTTTTGGAGGTGCAAACAAACGCTGCATTGCCATTGAGATCACATAGTAAGGAGCTGGCTCAAGGGTTATTTGTCGTGTTTAGTTGTATAATGAAAGCACAGCTTTTATAGCCATCCATGCGTCTTTCCTTCTGGCTCTTTGGCTATGAATTTGGTAGCTATAGCGGACTATTTGACATCTTTAGAACACTAAGCAGGTGGAGGTGTCAAATGTTGAGTTTCTCCAGTCTAGATTTTTTGACGTTAATCACTCCTATGATGTATTGCTATTGTCTATCCAAAGTAAAATACCTGTTTCGAAGTTAGCTGATGGTCAAATCAACCAAAACTCCGATTGTTTGCACCTCCAAGTGGTGTGTGACGTAGGTCTGTGACGCGAGTTTGTGTGAAAGAATCGGTATAGACGACAATTGACAGCAATCTACTCATTATCAATGACCTTTACACCAGTAGAGACATATGAGGTTTTCTACAGGTATTTTGCTAAACATAGCGGTTGTTAGGTTATTGCTAGGGTAACTGAGAAGGTTGCTATGGTGTTATGGTATATATGGTGGTTGCTATGCATGTTTCTAGGGTAATTATGTTGGTTGCTATGGTGGTTGCTAGATTGGCATTTTAGTGGTGGTTGCTAGGTTGTTAATAGGGTAACTGATAAGGTTGCTAGGGTAGATATGGTGGTTGCATGCTAAATTAAGTGGTTGTTATGCTGGTTGCTAGGGTAATTGAGATGATTGCTAGGGTAGTCATGTTGGTTGACAATATCAAAGTGGTTGCTAGGTTGGCATTGTAGTGGTGGTTGCTAGGTTGTTGATAGGGTAACCAAGAAGGTTGCTAGAGTAGATATGGTGGTTGCTATGGTAAATAAAGTGGTTGCTAGGGTAATTGAGATGGTTGCTAGGGTAGTCATGTTGGTTGACAATATCAAAGTGGTTGCTAGATTGTTGCTAGGGTAATTGAGATGGTTACTAGGGTCGATATGGTGGTTGCTATGCTAAACATAGCGGTTGCTAGAGTAGTGGTGGCTAGCTTGTTGCTAGGGTAACTGAGAAGTTTGTTATGGTGTTGCTAGGGTAGATATAATGGGGGTTATGCTAACAAAACAGTTGCTATGCTGGTTGCAAGGTTAATCATGTTAGTTCCAATGGTGTTTGCTAGGTTGACATTATGGTAGTAGTTGTTAGGTTGTTGGTAGGGCAATTAAGATGATTGCTAGGGTAGTCATATTGGTTGACAATATCAAAGTGGTTGCTAGATTGTTGCTAGGGTAATTGAGATGGTTGCTAGGGTTGATATGGTGGTTGCTATGCTAAATATAGCAGTTGCTATGGTAGTGGTGGCTAGGTTGTTGCTAGGGTAACTGAGAAGTTTGTTATGGTGTTGCTAGGGTAGATATAGTGGGGGTTATGCTAAAAAAAACAGTTGCTATGCTAGTTGCAAGGTTAATCATGTTGTTTGCTATGGTAGTTGCTAGATTGGCATTTTAGTGGTGGTTGCTAGGTTGTTAATAGGGTAACTGATAAGGTTGCTAGGGTAGATATGGTGGTTGCATGCTAAATTAAGTGGTTGTTATGCTGGTTGCTAGGGTAATTGAGATGATTGCTAGGGTAGTCATGTTGGTTGACAATATCAAAGTGGTTGCTAGGTTGGCATTGTAGTGGTGGTTGCTAGGTTGTTGATAGGGTAACCAAGAAGGTTGCTAGAGTAGATATGGTGGTTGCTATGGTAAATAAAGTGGTTGCTAGGGTAATTGAGATGGTTGCTAGGGTAGTCATGTTGGTTGACAATATCAAAGTGGTTGCTAGATTGTTGCTAGGGTAATTGAGATGGTTGCAAGGTTAATCATGTTGGTTGCAATGGTGGTTGCTAGGTTGACATTATGGTAGTAGTTGTTAGATTGTTGGTAGGGTAATTAAGATGGTTGCTATGGTGGTTTCTAGGTTGACATTATGGTAGTAGTTGTTAGGTTGTTGGTAGGGTAATTAAGATGGTTGCTAGGGTAGTCATGTTGGTTGACAATATCAAAGTGGTTGCTAGATTGTTGCTAGGGTAATTGAGATGGTTGCTAGGGTTGATATGGTGGTTGCTATGCTAAATATAGTGGTTGCTATGGTAGTGGTGGCTAGGTTGTTGCTAGGGTAACTGAGAAGTTTGGTATGGTGTTGCTAGGGTAGATATAGTGGGGGTTATGCTAAAAAAAAGCAGTTGTTATACTGGTTGCTATATATTTTCTGAAAGCCCATAGCCTCTAGATGTCAATTAATATGAATCAAGACATGTCCTACCCTTCTACGTACTTTGGTGTATCATAAGGCGTACATAGGCCCATATTGTAGATCGAGAAACAAATTGTTCAGTTGATACATTTTGGCCTACACTGTTAAGGGACAGCTGAATTGACCACGTAAACCATATATTTTCTGAAAGCCCATAGCCTCTAGATGTCAATTAATATTAATTAATACATGTCCCACCTTCCTACTTATTCTGGTATATCATAAGGCGTACATAGTTCCATATTGTAGATCGGGAAACAAATTGTTCAGTTGATACATTCTGGCCTACACTGTTAAGGGACAGCTGAATTGACCACGTAAACCGTATATTTTCTGAAAGCCTATAGCCTGTAGATGTCAATTAATATGAATTAAGACATGTCCCACATTTCTACTTACTTTGGTGCATCATATAAGCTTAAACAATACTGCTATTTTTGCTCTTAGACTATAAAAATCCATAATCACATTAAAAACGCTAACTGGTTACAATTGTTTTTGAGAGCGAATTTCTTTTTTACTATTCTATTGTCATCCTTGTTTGGGACTTGAGTACTTCATTATCCCCTTCATGTGTCAATGTAAAATGTACATTAAAGCATCTTTGATAGAAAAGGACCCTCACTGATTTTTTTCCATGTTAATAATTACTTAAAAATATACAATTGTCTTTCACTTGTACTGGTTCTATATGTTCTGACCACTGACTGACTGCACCCTAATTATAATCAGCAAGGTCAAGGCTTAAATTAGTCTCAGATAAGTCTGTTTTTATCCCATGCATTATATATGCTAATGTTGTGAAGTAATTGGTGTGACCCTACAAAGGCCTGTCTGACCTATGACCTATTAACCTAAGCTTAGTAAATATGAGATCGGAGTTAAATTACCAGGGGGTCAAGAGCGTGCAGATTAGCTTCGGCATGTTAGCATACGCCATAGCAAGTATGGCGCCGCATGGAGCATTTGGAACCAGCTCTGTGCACGAAAGTCCATGTTGGGCACGAGCTCTCATGTAACATCTTTGGATGACACAAAATATACGTGTGAAATGGAATCAACCCTCACATATTCACTGACTGTAGCAACCCCTACAAATCCTTTTTATTTTTATCTTTGGCTCCGCCTCCTGGCAACACACAAGCAGCTAGAGGTCTCAAATTTCTAGTTTTAACCCCTTTATCAATATATGTGTCACATGTTGGTATTAGTTGATAATAACTGGTGTAACCCTTACACCCCTTACACCCCTCACCATTACAACAGATCAAGTGTCAGTCCAACTTAAGAAATTGTGCAGCAATAAAGCAGCGGGGCCTGACAGACTGTGTCCAAGGCTACTCAAGGCCTGTGCTGCTGAACTGGGGGAGCCACTGAAGCACATCTTCAATTTGAGCCTACGCCTTGGACAAGTTCCAACACTGTGGAAGACATCATGTCTTACCCCTGTCCCTAAGAAGCCACACCCTAGTGAGCTTAATGACTACAGACCTGTCGCTCTTAGGTGACCGTGATTTGTTCAAGTAAGAGTTGTTCCTGGACCAACATTCTAATGACGGTCCTGGACCAACAACTCTTTAACCAATCACAGCCTTGTGATGTCATCAATGTGAGCCTTCTGCTTCTCCCATTGCCATTTTGAAATTTCCCTCCAGAAACAACCAGTGGATCAACAACTTGTATCTCAATACAGGTAGGTCCTTGCATATTTGTGTGTAAATTAGTTGTAAAATAAAATAATTCTGAGTGGAATCTGAATATATGCACCTTAGATTTTTTTTATTTTAATTTTAGCTGAATTGGTTCCATGTTTGTCTAATGTTAGCTGCCAGGCTAGGGACCATACATTTACTGTAATACATTAGCTTCCTAATAGGTAATTCAGTGGCTATGCATCTTTTAAATAACTTATTTTCGAGGGGATACAGTAGGCTAGTTGAAGTAGCTTTGAAGCTCATTTAGCAATCTTGGTGCCGCTGTTATTATGTTACTAGGCTAGGGAACATACATTTATGCTACTAAATTAGCTTGCTAATAGGTAGATGCAGCATGCAACTATGTCAAGTGCCAAGCCGGTGTTATGTTAGTTCACTGGCTAAGGAGCACACTTTTGGACTACTAATGTAGCTTGGTAATAGGCTAAAGCAGTAGCTTTTGTTTGTACATGGTCCTGGAGCGATGTTGCCATGTTGGTCTTGGACAGCCATTAGAATGTTGTTCCAGGACCGACTTTAGAATGTTGGTTCAGGGCCGTCTTTAAATGTTGGTCCAGGACCCACATTGTCATGTTTGTCCAGGACCGTCTTTACAATGTTGGTCCAGGACCCATATTGTCATGTTTGTCCAGGACCGTCATTACAATGTTGTTCCAGGACCCACATTGCCATGTTTGTCCAGGACCGTCATTACAATGTTGGTCCAGGACAGACTTTACAATGTTGTCTTTACAATGTTGGCCCAGGACCGTCTTTACGATGTTGGTCAGGGACCATCTTTAGAATTTTGGTCCAGAGACCCAATAGTTGATATAGCTTTGAAGCTCATTTAGCAATCTTGTTGCCATGGTAATTCGTGCTAATGTTAGAAAAAATAGCTTGCTAATAGGCAATAGAGATCCTTTATACAATAAGCTGCAAAATATTTTTTCTGCTTTGTTTATTCCAGGTCCATCATAGGAAGTTTGTCCAGGTACATCACAGGGAAGTTGGTTCAGGTCCATCACAGGGAAGCTGGTCCAGGTCCATCACAGTGAAGCTGGTTCAGGTCCATCATAAGGAAGCTGGTCCAGGCCCATCACAGTGAAGCTGGTCCAGGTCAATCACAGGGAAGTTGGTCCAGGTCCATCATAAGGAAGTTGACCCTGGTCCATCACAGTGAAGCTGGTCCAGGTCCATCACAGGGATGTTGGTCCAGGCTCATCATAAGAAAGTTGGTCCAGGTCCATCACAGGGAAGCTGGCCCAGGTCCATCATAAGAAATAGCACTCTGCAGTCTGCACACACTCTGCTCTGGTCTGGACCCAAATGAATGGTCAATAGCCTTGTGCAATGGCAGCAACGTCTGCTACACAAGCGATACATCACTGTTTCAATTTAATTTTCTCCTCATTCTTCTGTTTATACTATAATTTAAGGGGGTGGGACATGGAACAGCAGTTTAAGAAACATGAGTTTAGTAGGGGATTGACTTTTGCCATGTTAAGCTATGGAGACTGACGGAGTGTGGGTCGGTAAGACTACTTTTTTGGAAAAATATACTGAATTATATTTTATGTGTCAAAAATATATATTTTTGTCATATTTGTCAATACTAGTGCAGTGCCCGTTCAAACATGCTATTCCTGTAGCCCAATTACATGCCTGCAGGTAGACCTGCTTTAAAAATAGGATAGGGAAAAACATAATTCCAGGTAAGCATTCAATAATGAATAGGCCTACAGATAATATAATAAATGTGAGTGAGCAGAATTTAATCATGGCTACATGTGTCATAGTCAAAGTTTTTTTTTTTTTTTTTCCCCCGTCATCTACTTCCTGAATTTTTGGTCAACGATACCTGGGACACTGAACCACCGGGGCACATGAAATTTGGTGGGTATGTAGCCCCACTAGACTTTTACGGAAAAATTTCGTTTCGTCCCCGGGGGCCACTCCCCCCCCGTTCTGGGCCCCCCGAACCGCAAAAAAAGTTTTTCCTAAATAACTACCTGAACCGTGGCACTGAGGATGAAGAATCTTTTATGGTATGGTATGTTGGTCTCAAGGGCCCACATCAACCTGGCCCATAATCACTCATTTGTGATTTGCACCCCCCCGGTAAAAAATGAAAATGCAATATTATTCTGCTTTAATCACCCCTATCTTCAGTTAAGATGTTCAGATCTGCACCAAATTTTATGTGTATGATTGACCTGGCATTCCCTGGGGGTATGCCAAGTTTCGTAGAATTTCATCCATGGGGGGGGGTCTAAAAAAAATTAGGTTATGTGTACATTTAGTGACTGTACACTTATTGGCCTGTAGATGGCGGTGCACACATATACACATGCACACACACACAGGCACCCACATACTATCGGTATTAGAACGGCCGATACATAATTACAAATTCAGTAGGATTAAAAGAAAGCCAAAATAAATATTCATCATCATCATCATGACTGCATTTCCAGTATTGGCGATAAGTAGTCGTTTGTCCACTAGATGGCGCATCGTTGCAGTGAGACGTAATTTTGTTGGAAGTTAAAAGTAGGTTGGAAAAACAATGGACGCTTCCTAGAAGGACTGTTTACCGCAGAGAACGTCTAATAAGGATAGGACGATGTCCACATGAAATGTAATTCCCATTTCTTCTTGAAGCCGAAATAAATCTGAGGATGTTTATCGGACATGCTTGGTTTTTACTGCAGGTACGTTAATGTTATAATATCAATACCTAGGTATGTTACCGTTAGCGTTGGTTGAGTGATGGAGGCCAATTTGATTGATTGCATTTGTAGAAAACTATAAATGCGGTTATACCAAGCAAATTGAAAGCAGCACTGTAATTGTATCTTTCGACTGTCATTTGTTGCACATGCTACAAAAATCATTCTGTGCAATGTAAGATTTACCAACGTTACACCGGTCTGATACAGTTTTGCCTATACATGCGTGAGACTGAGACGCCTGTTTATTAAGTATCCAAACAATGACACCTTCATTTCATTATGGCTGCTTTAGCAACACACCTTAAGCTACTGTGTAGTGGGTCCCATTTAGAAGTGATTACTTCATTCGCGCTTTCCTTGACTCATGGAGCTGCGTGAATTTTATTACAACTTTTCGCCACGATATGGCAGTTTAAGTCCGCTTGATACTGTAAGGCGTGAGCCATTGGTTTCCAAAAGAGATTTTATTTCTGTCGCCAGCATAGCCTATTTATGACAATTTATGTTGTAAATAGGCCTACCTTATAAGCCTACCTGTAGCTTAGGGAAGCTAACAGCTTTCTATTAGGATCTAGTTTGTTAGAGTTTTGTCATAACTCCCTGATGCATTTTTGCATTTAGAATAGCCAGAGCGTGGATATCTCAATCGGAAAATTAAACAATATCGGGTGCCTATGGACTAGGCTGGGTGAACCTGATCCAGCCTGATCCTGAACCAGCCTGATCTGCCCGCTATTTATTTTTAGATTTCTTAAAAGATTGAGCTTGGTCGGTGAAAGCCAGACTAGCCATGGACCTCAGTTACACAATGCAAGGGAACATGAATCAGCCTATATTTGCACGAACAATAACGGACAACAGCTCTTCAACTTTGGCCCGTTAAAATGTGTATGAACAGTCTAGCGACGCATTTCATCAAGGCCCATTTGGACATGTCAGTTATTTGCACCACTGGTTAGATGTAAAACAGCATTTCGTTTCAGACTACTGTTACTTAATTTGTGCATTAACAATAACGTTTCAGACTACTGTTACTTAATTTGTGCATTGACAATAAAGTATCACATGAACTAAAGATGACTAAAATCTTATGTAGAAGAAGAAACATTCACAAAAAATCCATCCATCCAAAAATGACCTTTGTTTTTGATAGCTGTTGAAAACGGCATGGAACTGACAGAGATGTTTTTTGTTTATAAATAAATAAATAAATAAATAACATTATGCTGATACCTTTTGCTTTTCCCAAATACAATGTAGCCTACAGGTGTAAGTGACCTTTCATTAATCCAGTTGCAATGGATGAACTGTGATGAACTGCCCTACTTGTGATTGTTTAGAGATTTTAAAGGTTTTATAACAATGCTACATCTTCTTTGGCTATTCTACAATCTATTCACCTTTTCAGCACCAGTAGGCTACTTTCTGTGCAGCCGCACACACACACTCAGGCATGCCAGACAAGCATACACAAAAGTTTCAAGAGTGGGAGATGGAGTAAAATATGGAGACAAATTGAAGTGTGATTTCTTTTCGCGGAACGGATGTACAGGACTGAGCGGCGGTCATATTTTGTACCGCTATGCGGTACATCTAGTTATTTTACAATCTCAGAGAATCATATTTATTGATTGCAAAAGAGTTTGGGAAGATTGTGGAATGACAGTGGCAACATAGAATAGCATTCACAATTTATTGGAACATTGTAACATAATGTGTCACAAAAGAACAGTTAACATCGCTATAGAGTCAGGGACATCAGTATAACTTTACCCAATATAGCCTTTAACTTTTTCTTTTTGGGTAATCTTTGAACTGTTGAGTCACATTTCCTATTTGGAAACAGTGGCTGATCTTGCATACATTATTTGGGGACTTGCTGACTGCAGATTTACAGTAGAAACCGATATACTGTGGTTTGTTTATGAGGCACTTTGAAGCTTGCCTAGTAATGTCCATCAAAAGGAGGGAGTGAGTGGACAGTGTGAGCCACATGGCAGTCCCATGTTTGAGGTGGGCTACACGCTTCACAATGACGGCAAAGAGTTGTTATCAGACATTCACTAAGACTTATTACCCAGCCCAATCTATCTAATAAAACCTTTTGGAAGTACCATTAATGATATGTTATAAAATATTATAAAATATACCCGACCGAGGACCAGATATTTTAAAATTAAATAAAAGAAAACCGAATATTGATCCTTCATTTAAATTTCCAGTATTATCGTTATGTGGTATATAGGAAGTGGAACCAAGTCAAGCAGCATGCGTGTCTTGCCGCAGAAAGCTGCGTTGTCTGATGGACAAAGCACATACTGATGACAACTCTTTGCTGTCATTGTGAAGCGTGTAGCCCACCTCACGGTTATGGAATGGAAACATCATGCATATCGATGATTCTGCCATTTTTATAGCTGTAACAGTAAGTGTTCACATTAATATAATGTTCCCCATACACAATTTTCACAATATATTTTGAAATATATGTACATATTCAAAATTGACAGAAAAAAACAATTTTGACACTTAAAATATATTTCAATATATTTTTCCAAATAAGTGGCCTTAACGACCCACACTCAGTCAGTATCCATAGCTTAACATGGTAAAAGTCAATCCCCTACAGTACTAAACATCTTTCTTAAACTGCTGTTCCATGTCCCACCCTCTTATATTATAGTATAAACAGATTAATGAGGAGAAAATTAAATTGAAACAGTGATGTATCGCTTGACCATCCATTTGGGTCCAGACCAAAGCAGAGTGTGTGCAGATTGGTATTTCTTATGATGGACCAGGGCCAGCTTCCCTGTGATGGACCTGGACCAAATTTCTTTTGATGAGCCTGGACCAACATCCCTGCGATGAACCTGGACCAAATTCCCTGTGATGGACCAGCTTCACTGTGATTGACCTGGGTCAACTTCCTTATGATGGACCTGGACCAACTTCCCTGTGATGGACATGAAGCAACTTCTCTGTGATTGACCTGGACCAGCTTCACTGTGATGGACCTGGACCAACTTCCTTATGATGGACCTTGACCAACTTCCCTGTGATGTACAGGGACAAACTTCCCTATAATGGGCCTGGAATAAACAAAGCAGACAAAAATATTTTGCAGCTTATTGTATAAAGGTTTAAACATGGCAAGTTTCTCAGAAATGTAGCAAAAAAGGAAAACAGTCTAACGACAACTGACAGATTTGTATTTCCTATTAGCAAGCTATTTTTTGTATTTTACCTAGCCTAGCAGATAACATTAGCACAAATTACCATAGCAACAAGATTGCTAAATGAGCTTCAAAGCTAATTCAACTATTGGGTCCCTTCTTGGTAATAGGCTAAAGCAGTCACTTTTATTTGTTCTAGAGCAATTCCATGGAAACTTAATTTTTTCGTAACATCCATAACGCCAATAAAATGTGATGGTATGGTATGATATGAATGATTACATGAAATGCTATTTTTGGCTGAAGAATGTACATGAGAAAAAATGCACAAAAAATTTTATCATTCACATCATACAAATGCCAGTGTATGATGTGTTCTAAAGACAGTCTTGGACAAACATGGCAATGTGGGTCCTGGACCAACATTGTAAAGACGGTGCTGGGCCAACATTGTAATGATGATCCTGGACAAACATGACAATGTGGGTCCTGGACCAACATTATAAAGAAGGTCCTGGACCAACATGACAATGTGGGTCCTGGACCAACATTGTAGAGACGGTGCTGGACCAACATGACAATGTGGGTCCTGGACCAACATTGTAGAGACGGTGAACTAACATAAAACCGGCTTGGCACTTCAGTTGCATGCTGAACCTACCTATTAGCAAGCTAATTTGGTAGCATAAATGTATGTTCCCTAGCCTATCCACATAACAATTTTTGGTTCGCTAAAGGTTCCACAAAAATTTTTATCATTCACATCATACAAATGCCAAGGCATTTCACTGGCGTTATGGATGTGACAAAAAGTAAATTTTCCGTGGAATTGCCCTGTACATTTTCCAGGAGTGACATCACCATTTTGGTCCAGGACCGTCTTTACAATGTTGGTCCAGGATCAACATGGTGATGTTGGTCCAGGATTAACATTGTAAAAACGGTGCTGGACCAAAATTCTAAAGACAGTCTTGGACAAACATGGCAATGTGGGTCCTGGACCAACATTGTAAAGACGGTGCTGGGCCAACATTGTAATGATGATCCTGGACAAACATGACAATGTGGGTCCTGGACCAACATTATAAAGAAGGTCCTGGACCAACATGACAATGTGGGTCCTGGACCAACATTGTAGAGACGGTGCTGGACCAACATGACAATGTGGGTCCTGGACCAACATTGTAGAGACGGTGCTGGACCAACATTGTAATGACGATCTTGGACAAACATGACAATGTGGGTCCTGGACCAACATTGTAATGACGGTCCTGGACAAATATGACAATGTGGATCCTGAACCAACATTGTAAAGACGTACCTGGACCAACATTGTAATGACGGTCCTGGACAAACATGACAATGTGAGTCCTGCACCAACATTGTAATGACGATCCTGGACAAACATGACAATCCTGGATCCTGGACAAACATGACAATCCTGGGTCCTGGACCAACATTGTAATGACGATCCTGGAAAAACATGATAATGTGGGTCCTGGACCAACATTGTAATGACGGTCCTGGACAAACATGACAATGTGGGTCCTGGACCAACATTGTAAAGACGGTCCTGGACAAACATGACAATGTGGGTCCTGGACCAACATTGTAAAGACGGTCCTGGACCAACATTGTAATGACGGTCCTGGACAAACATGACAATGTGGGTCCTGGACCAACATTGTAAAGACGGTCCTGGACAAACATGACAATGTGGGTCCTGGACCAACATTGTAAAGACGGTCCTGGACCAACATTGTAATGACGGTCCTGGACAAACATGACAATGTGGGTCCTGGACCAACATTGTAAAGACGGTCCTGGACCAACATTATAATGACGGTCCTGGACAAACATGACAATGTGGGTCCTGGACCAACATTGTAAAGACGGTCCTGGACCAACATTCTAAAGTCGGTCCTGGAACAACATTCCAAGACCAACATGTCAACGTCGCTCCAGGACCATGTACAAACAAAAGCTACTGCTTTAGTCTATTACCAAGTTAAATTAGTAGTTCAAAAGTGTGCTCCTTAGCCAGTGAACTAACATAAAACCGGCTTGGCACTTCAGTTGCATGCTGAACCTACCTATTAGCAAGCTAATTTGGTAGCATAAATGTATGTTCCCTAGCCTACCCACAT
This sequence comes from Alosa pseudoharengus, assembly GCF_046254945.1. Classification (NCBI taxonomy): domain Eukaryota; kingdom Metazoa; phylum Chordata; class Actinopteri; order Clupeiformes; family Clupeidae; genus Alosa; species Alosa pseudoharengus. Next base: position 31,766,133 of record NW_027468881.1, on the reverse strand, counting down.
AACAATTTTTGGTTCGCTAAAGGTTCCGGGAAGGTTCGCTGAAGGTTCCGGGAACGTTCGCTACAGGTTCTCTCTGAAGGTTCGCTCACGGTAGCGCAGGAAAGTTTTCTGAACTTTCTGATACCGTCAGTGCAGGTTTGCAGTTCCTTCAGCGAACCTTCCCGGAACCTTTAGCGAACCAAATATTGGCCACTACTAGGCTACTACTACTAGTAATAATAATAATAATAATAATAATAATAATAATAATAATAATAGGCGATGATGATGATAATAATAATAATAATAATAATAATAATAATAATAATAATACAAGGATACAAGGATACAAGGAAGTTTATTGTCACATGCATATAGTTACTGGAAGTAAGAAATGCAGTGAAATTAAGTATGGTGTCTATTGGTGCATTTATGGGGGGGTAAAAAGTGCAGTAGAAGAGGGGTTTAGTAGATTAAGTGGCAAGGGCTGCATAAGAAAGGTGGGGGAGGATTGCGATTGGGGGGGGGGGGGCACCAACAAGGAGCACCCAAGAGCAACAGGGGCAAGGAAAAACTCCCTTACCAAGGAAGAAACCTTGGGCATATCCACGGCTCAAGGGGCTAACCCAACTGCCAAGGGTCTTGGTGTGTGTGTTGGGGGGATGACAAGGGAGATGGGATAGTGTGCTGTGTATGTGGGGAGAGGGCAGTGTGCAATATGTGTGTTGGAGAAGCTTCCTCATGAGACAATGTGCTGTGTATTGGGGGGCGGGGGCAGTGTGCTGTAAGTATGTTGGGGATGTGTGTTGGAGAAGCTTCCTGATGAAATAATGTGCTGTGTATGTAGGGGAGAGGGGGGGGGCAGTGTACTGCAAGTATGATGTATGTGAGTGATGACAGTGAAGATGTGTGTGTGGGCGGGAGGGGAGTGGAGCAGTGACTGTGTGTGTGTGTGTGTAGTGTGTGTGTGGGTAGGTGGGGGCAGTATGCTGTAAGTATGTAGAGGATGTGTGTTGGAGAAGATCCTGAAGACAATGTGCTGTGTATGTGGGGGGGCGGGGGCAGTGTGCTGTAAGTATGTTGGGGATGTGTGTTGGAGAAGCTTCCTGATGAAATAATGTGCTGTGTATGTAGGGGAGAGGGGGGGGGCAGTGTACTGCAAGTATGATGTATGTGAGTGATGACAGTGAAGATGTGTGTGTGGGCGGGAGGGGAGTGAAGCAGTGACTGTGTGTGTGTGTGTGTGTGTATAGTGTGTGTGTGGGTAGATGGGGGCAGTATGCTGTAAGTAAGTAGAGGATGTGTGTTGGAGAAGATCCTGAAGACAATGTGCTGTGTATGTAGGGAGGGGGGGGGGCAGTGTGCAGCAAGTATGTAGAGGAGGCTTACTGTAGCAAGCAGTGTGCTGTATGTATGTGAGGTGATGACAGTGATGATGTAAGAGTGTGTGTTTTTTTTTTGTGTGTGTGTGTTGGGGATGGGGGGGGGGGGGCAGAAAGGCTAGGCAATCAAGGACATGGGTAGATAGATGGAGGAGAAATCAAAAATAATAAATAAAAAGTTCTATAGAGATGTGCAAAAGTTGGAGAAAGTCAGATATGTGTTTGTGTGTGTGTGTGTGTGTGTGTGTGTGTGTGTGTGTGTGTGTGTTTTGACGTGTGATGAATAAGAAAATAAATAAAAGGTCTGCAGCATAGGGAGAGGGATGTAAAAGTGCTAAAAGTCATGTAGGTGTGTGTGTGTGTGTGTGTGTGGGGGGGGGTCATGAGTGCTGAGGAGTGGATGAGTGCAAAGTCAGTATAGTGTGAGTTCAGAGTTGGGAAATGTTTGAGAGTGCTGAGGAGTGAATGTGTGCAAAGTCAGTATAGTGTGAGTTCAGAGTTCGGATGGCCTGGGGATAAAAACTTCTCCTGAGTCTCTCAGTTCTGGCTTTGTGACTACATAGGCGTCTTCTTGATTTCAGCGGTAGGAATAATCCATTGTTAGGATGAGAAGAGTCCTTCAGAATCTTTTGGGCTCTTAGGAGTACTCTTCTGGAATAGATTTCTTGTAGAGCAGGGAGTTGAGTTCTTATAGTACGTTCAGCTGAGCGCACTACTCTCTGCAGAGTACTACAATCTCTAACTGTGGAGTTCCCATACCAGGTGATGATGCTACCAGTTAGAACACTCTCAACCGCTGAAGTGTAGAAGGCCTTCATGATGGATGTAGAAACTTTGAATTTCCTTAGCTGACGAAGGAAGTAGAGTCGTTGTCTGGACTTCTTCAGAACATGTTGAGTGTTAACAGTCCATGTTAAGTCTTCAGTAATGTGGACACCAAGGTATTTAAAACTTGTGACTCTCTCTACAGGTTGCCCGCTGATCATTAGTGGGGTGTAACTGTAGTTCTGCTGCTTCCTTCTGTAATCCACTACCATTTCCTTGGTTTTATTGATATTCAGTGTCAAGCTGTTAGATTGACACCACTGTGCCACCTCATCAACCTGATCCAAGTAGAGCTGTTCATTGTTGTTACTAATCAGGCCCAAGATCACTGTGTCATCTGCAAACTTGATGATGGAGGTATGACTACTGTTGGCTTTGCAGTCATGTGTGTAGATGTTGTACAGCAGTGGACTCAAAACACAGCCTTGGGGAGCACCAGTGCTGATGGTTAATGAGTCAGATGTCAGACCCCCCACTCTAACCACTTGTGAACGGTTGGTGAGGAAGTCAAATATCCAGTGACACATTGTAGGCGATGATGATGATAATAATAATAATAATAATAATAGGCGATGATGATGATAATAATAATAATAATAATAATAATAGTAATAATAATAATAATAATAATAATAATAATAGGCGATGATGATGATAATAATAATAATAATAATAATAATAATAATAATAATAATAATAGGCGATGATGATAATAATAATAATAATAATAATAATAATAATACTTAACTTCCAGATGTAATATTGGCGACTTATTCTAGCCACCTTATAAGACAGGCTATATGTTCACAACACTAGATTTATAATGGTCAATGAATGAACAGACGGCATGTAAAACATTGAATGTTTTATTAAGTATTCGCTGGAATTGCAGACGAGAATGACGCACAATTTATTCGGGCAACACTTGTTTCAATCCGAGATAATCCGGGAGTCCTTCTGCCTTTGGATGATGGGTCTTTCAATGCAGCTCCTGCGAACGAGAGAAGACATGACACTAAATATACGTGTTCTTTTCAAATGCACATATTTGGGTTACCTGTTTTCCTTGGATCAAAATCACACTGAATTACTGGACGAGAGATTGGCAGGTATGTTAATTGTCCAATGCTTTTGAAAACATGTTCCGCACCAAAAGGCTACATCGTTATGCAGGCATACTGTTTTAAGCACGTGTGTGTGAAACAGTGCATTTTCCAAGGCATGGTTTTGGCCTAGTATTTGATTCATTGTTTACAATGTAACGTTACGTGTGCAGTAGCAGTACCTGAGCTGATATGGTCTCTAGAATCCAGCGACACGTCTGGCCTCCACTCCATGTGTTGGTCTAAAAGACACAAAAAAGCCAGTTGTCAAACAATTCGTGATATGCATAGCTATACACAGGTAGTATAACTGTAACTTTTTCAGAAAATGTAATTTAACAGCGAATGGCAGTAGCCCATATTATATTTTAAGCCTGTAAAACATGCATGATCTGAAACGTACTGTATGATCTGAAACTGACTACATGCTATATGGCTGGCTAGTAAATGCATAATGCTTAAAACATAGTCTTACCGTTTTCTTTACCAAAGCAGGCCTCTGTTGTGTGTTCACTGGTGGGATTAGACATGGGCGACATCTGACCAAAGTGCTCATTTTCATGTCCTTTCCAATAGCATCCATAGGAGGACAACGAAAATCAAATGTGAGTATTGAATCACAAGTGCACACTGAAAAGACAAACGTTTTTCTATTTCGATAAAAGGACACAATTTTTATAGACTGATATTGATTAATTTTCCTTTGCAAGATTTGTTTAAAAGCAGTAATAGTGCGTACACAACTTACATTAGAGGTTGAACGTGCAGGGATCCATGAAGGTCTTGAACACTGAAACAAATAATGATAGTTTTAATTTTCCACACAGGAAATCAGATATTTATAAGTACGTTCTCAATGAATTTGACCCATTATGAGTTGGCAATACTTATCAGCCTGGAGCAGAGTTGATTGGTACTTCTATCCCGACATAGATTATTGTGTTATACGGCTTTGTGGATGATTGAGTGAAGCGTGCATGACGTTATTAACTTGGCCTATACCATCATTAATGTAGCCAATGTCTTTGTAGCACTAGGTTGTAGCTAGACCTGTCGTCAGATTAACTAAAGCCTGCACCTTTCGTGGTCATCAGTTGTCATTATGACTCTTATCTTGTTGAAATTTAGTTTGATGTGTTGGTTAGCACTAATAGAGGATTGCCCTTGAATATCGATAGCAGATAACCTACCAGCTGCTTGGTTAAATGCTAACGTTAACGTTAGTAACGTTATCGTAAAGCCACCAATTACCAACCCTTTCGTTCGAAAATTCTAAAACAGCGATGTTTTCTAATACTTCAAAATAACATTTGATAAATGAACCTTATATTTTTCAGTAGCCATAGGTGTGTAGATTTGAACAAAATCTAGTTTGGTTCTTGGTTTGTGTAGAAATTAATATTAAGTGACACATAACGTTAGCAGCTAACGTTAGCACTTTCTAGGCTAAGAAAGAGGTTTGGAAATACCTTAGTTAGCTCTCAGCGCAAAACGTAACGTAACTTACCAGTGGTGGTGACAGTGGTCTTTAGCGGTGATTTGAATAATTATTTTCTCTGAGATAAAGATCTAAAAATAGCAGTGTCTATATGTAGATGAAAGCAGTGCAGACCGTAGTCAGCAGAGAAGTCTTACTTCAGTGGCAGTTAGTGAAGTAGCTGCTAATGTTATTGTCGCGAGCTTCTAGAATTTAGAATGCTTTTCTAAATCAGGCTTGTTGACCTGTGTGATAGGCTAGTTCAAGTTGGTAATCAGAATTTTATTTAGGCCTATACTTACGTACAAAAGGAATTTGATTTTGGTAGGTGTTAACTCTATGTACAGTCAACAAATAAACATGTACTAGTATAATACACCAGGGCTTCCAATCGATTAAACAAATAATCTAATTAATTATACTCTTGTAGATTTTTATTCACATAATTACTAGGCTGTTGCCTTTACTATCCAGTAGGTGGCAGTCCAGGATAAGAAATAGAGCAGTTCAAGAAAATATTAAACTAAACAGTAGGAAAACGAGACAAAGAAAAGTAATGCTATTGGAATTGAAATAAATGTAAACACCTTCAACAAACTTTTGAAGACTTTTAGTTTCTGTAATTAATACAATAGTACACTAGTGTACACATAGACAAATAGTAATATGGATCGGCTACATACTGTAATAATAATAATGTAGGCACATATCAACATAATATACAAAAAATGCAAATAAGACATAGGATTGGGATGTAAAGTAGGCCTACACATGGATTGGGATGGAAAGTGCAAAGTAATATTGCCCGCCAGAGGTTAGGAGGTTAAAGAGAGTGTACTCTCAGGATGTGTAATCTGTAATTGTCAAGTACTCCTAAATAACAATTAACCAGCAATGAGTTCTTCTTCTTCTTCTTCTTCTTCTTCTTCTTCTTCTTATTATACACATGTGCCAGCTCAACTTAAACAAATACAGTATTTGTTAACATTAGAAATTAAAATGAAATGTTTGTCAATAAGTCAACAACAGTAAGAATCAGTAGCCTTGGACATAGAAGAGAAAAAATAAAGTGGCAAGTGCAAGTGGTGTTTGGCCCATATCTGTGAAACAAATTGAGTGGAAGTGAGTGTGTGTGGGGTGGGGTAACCAGTTAAATGTGTGATCTGTTTTCTTCACAGGTCTTCATGAGGAGGAAAGCCTGTGGGGTAAGTTCTGTCAAGGACTCCTATAAGATGCGCGGATGTGATCCCATACCATGTTTACCTAGAAGATCAGCCGCAGCATTAAAACAATTAGGTAAACCATTTACAGGTAACATTAGTCAGCTTAGATACAGTTGTGATGGAATGCACACACCACAGATCTGGTGTCAATATAGTTGTAAAATGCATTGAATGTCTTGTATAGTTTAATTGTGTTTGCGTGTGTGTGTGTATACTAATTAACTAAATAAATAAATATATATAATTGAAGCTTTGAATAAATTGAAGTTTTGTTAACCATGTTAAGACAGTTCTAAATAGAAAATAAAAATTAAATCCTTTTGTAAACCTAACACTTGTGTCAGTGTCTCTTTATTATTGTTTCCATAGTAGAATGTTATCGTGTTGTTAGCTTATGTTTGTGTAGGAGTGCCATCTAAACTAGGCCAACATGGTTTTTAGCATTGTGTTGGCATGCGTTTGTGTTGGACTGCCATCTAAACTGCATTAACAGGGGTGTTAGTATGTGTTGGTGTAGGACTGCCATCTAAACTGGACCAACATGGTTGTTAAGTTAAGTTAGACTGTAGGAGATCTCTGCATTTTATCCATCCGGGGGCACACGCACTCAGAGCAACAAGCTAACTAGAAGCACACAGAAAAGCAGACATAGTCTGTATTACATGTATAGCTTTTCTCTTCCCTCCACACAATCGATTTGGCTTATTCAGAGTCTTATAATTAAGACATCCCATATTTACCTATGCATCCTCAAAGAGAACCTTTAGGGAACGTTCATAGAAGGTTAGCTGAATGTAAAAAAAACCTTTAGGGAACCTTTAGGGAACGTTCCCTAAAGGTTCTTTAAAGGTTCAAAATATTTCCCTTTAGGGAACCTTTAGGGAACGTTCCCTAAAGGTTACCCAAAGGGAAATATTTTGAACCTTTAAAGAACCTTTAGGGAACGTTCCCTAAAGGTTCTTTAAATGTGCAAAATATTTTACCTTTAGGGAACGTTCCCTAAACGTTCCCTAAAGGTACCTTAAGGGAACCTTTAGGGAACGTTCTCTAAAGGTTATGTGTTTGCTGGGTAGCCTCTAACATAATAACAGCGGCAACAAGATTGCTAAATGAGCTTCAAAGCTACTTTAACTACTGTATCCCTTCGAAATAAGTTATTTAAAAGATGCATAGCCTAGTGATGGCAGTCTGACACTGAAGCTTCGATACGTGCTTCAAACCATTAACTACAATTCCATTTGAACCACTGCTCCGAAGGTTGCTTTGGTACGGAAAAATCATGTGACATATGACGTTCGAAGCAGAAACTGCTTCATTCTCTGAATGTATCACCTGAGTGGTTTGCAGCGCCACCGCCTCGCGAACCAATCGTGCTGCCACTGCAACGGGCAGGGCCTCGTTTCTAGTCAGAATTATAGCGCGCTCAAAGCATAAACACTTTAGGCTAATGCACAACATTGCGTTTGGTTCGTAGCCTCTACTGTGACAAGCATAGTTTGCAAGGACCTACCTGTATTGAGATACAAGTTATGGTAACCCACTGGTTGTTTCTGGAGGGAAATTTCAAAATGGCAATGGGAGAAGCAGAAGGCTCACATTGATGACATCACCAGGCTGTGATTGGTTAAAGAGTTGTTGGTCCAGGACCGTCTTTAGAATGTTGGTCCAGGAACAACTCTTACTTGAACAAATCACGGTCACCCAAAGTTAACAGTCATACTAACTTATGGAAAGTCACAACAGCAGAGAAAGCTATAATTTACAGCTGGAAGTAGCACTGCTTGTACTGTGGAAAGGACTGCATGGGCAATATTGAGAGAGATATTTGTCAGGTCATGACTATGCTAGTGGAAGTATTTCACTTATGTAACTGCTAAGCACATTTGCCTACAGTAATTGCAATCAGATACTTGATTCTTATAAGGAGGGGTATTAAACTCATTGTGCTGTAGATAGGGACTCCCCATGTCAAAAACAACCAAGTCTATGTTGTGAAACATAAAAACAAATTCACTATATTTACAGTAATTGAATTGAACATGGCATGTTGATTAGCATGTCTCCACCATCTATAACTTAGTATGTCAGGGGATGAAACTGACCTTAACCTTTGACTTCATGGCCCTGAGTCCCTAAGTTCATCTAACTAGACAATAAATGTACTAGAGTTAATGAAAATCCATCAGTCTGCTTTGGAGATATGAACCAAATACTGCATGTGAGTTATTTGTGTGACCCCTTGTAACCTTGACCTTTGACCTCAAGACCTAAATTGTCTACGAGGCTGAAGTTAGCACCACTTTCAGGGGGAGTTAATTTTCCATTCCACCTTAAATATTGCAATTTTCTACCACAAGGGGGCAGGGTTGACCGCGAATCCGCGATAACACAGGCATGTGCCTGTTGCAGATGAACAGGCATTGTTCACAGACATTCAAAAGCCTGTATCTTTTTTCTGTTGACTCCATTGCCGAATGTTTTGATAAATGTTGCCTTTTGTGTTCTATTAAATAATTTGGTAATTTAGAAAGGGGGGGGGTATGTAGAGGGTGGCAGATTATGTAGTTTTTTATTTATTTTCTGTGCTGGATCTTTTGATACATGTTGTGTTATGTTTTCTATTAAATAATTTTGGACATATTGCAGTGGGGGGGGGGGGGGGGGTTGTTATGTAGTTGGTAGCAGATTTTGACATTTTTCTACAGTAAATGTATTCCCTACATATGTCATTTTGCATCGGATTTTTCAACACATTCTATAACTACACTCTCTCCTCTTTCCAATGACACCCCACTTGTGAAATTCTATGGTGGAAAATGGCGTTTTTAGCCCTTTGAAAATATATTATGTATTTGTGAAATTGCAGATTTTCAGCACTAAAACAGCCACAATCATCTCAAGAAAGATTTTGCAAGGGATCTTTCACCACATTCTATAAGTACACTCTCTCCTCTTTCCAATGACACCCCACTTGTGAAATTCTATGGTGGAAAATGGCCTTTTTGGCCCTTTGAAAATATACTTTGTGAAATTGCAGAATTTCAGCACTAGAACAGCCACAATAATCTCAAGAAGGATTTTGCAAGGGATATTTCACCCCATTCTGAAACTTCACTCTCTTCTCTTTCCAATGACACCCCACTTGTGAAATTCTATGGTGGAAAATGGCCTTTTTTGCCCCTCTGAAAATATAGTATGTATTTTGTGAAATTGCAGAATTTCAGCACTAGAACAGCAACACTCATCCCATGAAGGATTTTGCAAGGGATCTTTCACCACATTCTATAAGTACACTCTCTCCTCTTTCCAATGACACCCACTTGTGAAATTCTATGGTAGAAAATGGCCTTTTTTGCCCTCTGAAAATATAGTTTGTGAAATTGCAGAATTTCAGCACTTGAACAGCGACAGATATCCCACGAAGGATTTTGCCAGGGGTCTTTCACCACATTCTGAAACTACACTCTCTCCTCTTTCCAATGACACCCCACTTGTGAAATCCTATGGTGGAAAATGGCATATTTAGCCCCTCTGAAAATATAGTATGTATTTGTGAAATTGCAGAATTTCAGCACTAAAACAGCCACATTGATCTCAAGAAGGATTTTGCAAGGGATCTTTCATCACATTCTATAAGTACACTCTCTCCTCTTTCCAATGACACCCCACTTGTGAAATTCTATGGTGGAAAATGGCCTTTTTGGCCCTTTGAAAATATACTTTGTGAAATTGCAGAATTTCAGCACTAGAACAGCCACAATCATCTCAAGAAGGATTTTGCAAGGGATATTTCACCCCATTCTGAAACTTCACTCTCTCCTCTTTCCAATGACACCCCACTTGTGAAATTCTATGGTGGAAAATGGCCTTTTTTGCCCCTCTGAAAATATAGTATGTATTTTGTGAAATTGCAGAATTTCAGCACTAGAACAGCAACACTCATCCCATGAAGGATTTTGCAAGGGATCTTTCACCACATTCTATAATTACACTCTCTCCTCTTTCCAATGACACCCCACTTGTGAAATTCTATGGTAGAAAATTGCCTTTTTTGCCCTCTGAAAATATAGTTTGTGAAATTGCAGAATTTCAGCACTTGAACAGCGACAGATATCCCACGAAGGATTTTGCAAGGGGTCTTTCACCACATTCTGAAACTACACTCTCTCCTCTTTCCAATGACACCCCACTTGTGAAATTCTATGGTGGAAAATGGCATATTTAGCCCCTCTGAAAATATAGTATGTATTTGTGAAATTGCAGATTTTCAGCACTTGAACAGCGACAGATATCCCACGAAGGATTTTGCAAGGGGTCTTTCACCATATCCTGAAACTACACTCTCTCCTCTTTCCAATGACACCCCACTTGTGAAATTCTATGGTGGAAAGTGGCCTTTTTAGCCCCTCTGAAAATATAGTATGTATTTGTGAAATTGCAGAATTTCAGCACTTAAACAGCGACAGATATCCCACGAAGGATTTTGCAAGGGGTCTTTCACCATATCCTGAAACTACACTCTCTCCTCTTTCCAATGACACCCCCCATGTGAAATTCTATTGTGGAATTTGCCCCTTTATTCCCTTTGAATATAAATTGTATTTGGAAAATTGCAGAATTTCAGCACTAGAACAGCGATAAACATCCCATAATACATTTTGCATCGGATGTTTCACCATATTCTGAAACTACACCCTCTCCTCTTTCCAATGACACTCCCTATGTGAAATTCTGTTGTGAAAAATGGCCCTTGAAAATAAAATGTATTTGGGAAATTTAAGATTTTCAGCACTAGATTTGGTCTAGACTTCCCATAATGCATTTGTCATGGGACATTTATTTTGATTATACATTTTCAGCACTACATTTGGTCCCTATCACTTAAAAGTCATTTGCCACATTTCTGTCATTTTTGGGGCCATTAGTGTTTCTACCTTGTCTTATTGGGGGCCAAGCATTGAAGCTGCGTAGGGATCCTATAGGGCTAGTAGGATTTGTTATTATGCTTCTGTCTAGTGCCATGGGAGTCCATGGCAGCACATAAAAATGTACATAGTAAAATGCTCAAACTTTGCACACTTATTCTACTCACCGAGACCAATTTCACCAAGTTACTGCCCCCAAAACCTCAAATATCTAGGACCACCAACTGGTCAAAATCCATCAATCTTTTAACAGCATTAATGAAAATAGCTCTGCAATGCTTTGATCTATGAAGCTCAAACTTGATCAGTGGATTAAGGCAAAAGGTAAGGCCCCACCCATCAATTTACAAGACTTTATCATGTGCACTGTATCGCCACCAACAGACCAAGGTGAAAACTTTCCGAAAGCTTCACAGCTCTTGAATTTTGTCCATTTCTCTCTAAATTTGCTGCTCTGCAGCTATATTTGGGGGCAACGCAGTTGAGCAGGAGCTGTCATGGCAACTCAGTTTTGTTACATTAGATGCATACACATCTTTCCACCATCAGGACAGTGAACTGTCATACTCTTCCTTCCTTTTGGCATTGGCACTTGCACACACCCTATTACCTGCTACCCCTCTCATCACACTTACCCCAACCCCCCCCCCCCCCCCCCCCCACACACACACACACACACACACTCACACTGATAAACCCCCTCCCCCTTACACCACATAACCTCTCATACCTAGTTTAGTTTTGATACGTTAAAGATTTGCTGAGATATGAGCTCATTTCCATAACTCTAGCACCCCCATAGTGGTAACAAGTCAACATAATATTGTATGTACATCCTCAGGATTTGGTCCCTAGCTCTCACACCAAGTATGCGTTAGCATACACAGCCCCATTCTCATCAATGGGACTGAGGTGGAGTGTGACACCAGCTTCGAGTATGATTCTATGTCTGCGTCACGACCCATAACATCTGTGCTGTTCTTCTGAACATGTATAATGTAAGGCGCCAGTGTTGATATCACTTGTTGTCTGTTTTGCGTCAACAGCCATTTGTGTCATTGATTAAGGTAGCCTGGATGATTCCTGACTTTGCCACTGTTACTGTATGAATATCTATGCTTTGCTGTACTTAAAACCTGTATGATTCAGCATCCCGATGACAACCAACCAACTAAGCCAGCAAAGACCAGCTAAAATCAGCTTCCAGTATAAGCTGGTTTATAGCTGGGGGGGGGGGGGGGGTTCAGCAAAGTAACAGAGTACGGAAAGACCACACACGGAGTAGCAATACATATATTACACTCTAATTATACTCTTATACTCTAATACATATATTAGATTTTTAATAAATGAATAGAACTTAACAAAATGGAGTGGAGTTGGATTTGGAACATAAAAGTGTAAGCAATCAGTATAATGTGGTGCAGTGAAGAAACCTCGAGTGGATACAAGACTCAAGGGCCTGACCCATCTGCCTAGGGTCAGTTACAGGGCAGTAAGGTCTGTACTGTATACATAATAAATGAATAGGTTAGTTAGGTGTACAGAATAGAACACAACAACCTGAGGTATGTTTCAAAGAGGTAAGATGGTTACATAACCAGTATGATGTATGCATGAATCCTATTTAGTGTCAGAAAATTCAAATAGTCCAATGTAGGGCATGTATTGTCCATAGGGATTAGGAATTGTCATATGTCAAGTACTGGGTAGCTAGGCTGCACGGGCCAGGAATCCAGACAAGGAAACTGCAATAGGCAATGGTAGGTGTTACGACCAGCTCGTTCCCAGACCGAAACATAAAAAGCGACATGGACAACAAGGTTCAAACCAAATATATTAATTTATTAAAGTAAAGCACAAGGTTACCAATAGCAAAATGTCTAGGGGGAAATTAATGGGAGTGGTGGCGTGCGTGTATGAGTGTATGGATGTATGGATGCAAGGAAGCTAGTGAAGTGGGCCTAAAGACAAAGAAAGAGAAAGAGAGGTAGAGTTACAAATGAGGGGAGAGAGCAAAGTGCAAGTGTGAGAGAATCAAAGTGAGTCCCTGCAAGAAGTAAGAAAAATGCCTAATCAGAAAGATAGGGAACCCCTTATATAGCCCCACCCTAACCATAGGTGTAATCAATGAGGGTATTAGCCCAACCAGGCCCAGCCCTTCCCATGCACTGACAGGAGAAGGCCTGAAGGGGCACAGGGTCATCACATAGGGCAGTCATAGGGATTAGACTTCAGGTGCGATGAGGGCCAAACACAAGGAATAGTTTATCTCACAAGTGAGGTAAGAGGGAAGAAAGAGAGATAAATAGTAGGTATTACTATAAGTCATGATGGTATTAATAAGTATATCAATGGTATTATATAGTGTAATACTATAGAGACAAAAGGCAAGAGAGGGAGAGTTGAGAGAGAGAGAAGGAGAGAAGAGGGAGTTGAATGGCAAGACAAAGACAAGAGGTAAGAGGGGGAGTTGAGAGAGAGAAAGAAGCAGAGTTGTACGGCGTGACACATGAAAAGTCCATGACAGCGCTATGCTATGGCAGCATACCTAAGGCATGGTGAAGGGTGGTCAGCACCAGCGCAGGTATGGTCAGTTGCCACCATGACACGCATGACTAGGGCGCCAGTCACATGAGGACACAGCAGAGGTGGTCCATTCCAATAAAAACCCTGAGGTGGGTGAAGTTCCACACTACACCATACCTAACTATGGGAGGCACTAAAGATGTATGTGTTAAGTCTAGATTTGAAAATAGGGAGGGTGTCTGCTAATCAAATTGATGGAGAGAGTTAATTCCAGAGGAGGGGTGCACTGTAGCAGAAAGCTCTGCCTCTACTGTTGGGATTACAAGAAGTCCAGTATTATGTGATCGTAGCAGTCTAGCTGGGTAATGTGGTACTAAGAGATCTTTAATATAGGTGCCCAGCAATTTATGGCTTTGTATGTTACAAGTAATATTTTTAAGTCATGAGACTTTTAACAGGTAGCCAGTGTAAAGATGGTAGGACGGGGGAAATGTGTTCATATTTTTTGGTCCTAGTGAGTGTGCAAGCAGCTGCATTTTGTATAAGCTGTAAGTTCCTTAGACCGGTATTATTGCAGCCAGTGTATAGAGCATTGCAATAGTCTATCCTTGAAGTGACAAAGCTGTTGATTCATTTTTCAGTGTCTGGTAAGGATAAGGACTTCCTTATCTTTGAAATGTTCCTTAAGTGGTAAAATGACGTTTTGGTGATTATTTATTGATAGGTCCTGGTCAATTATAACTGATAGATTTTTAGCACTTGTGGATGAGGTCAGTGGAAGATCACTATATGTAGCCTGTGATGAGGATAGGATATGCCTCATCTTTTTAGGACCAAAAACCATCTGAGTTCAAAAGCAGGACGTTTTTTTTTTATATATGTTTTTATATCTCTTATACATGTACATGTAACATACATACAAGTTTGTTTAACAGGGTTAATTAATCGGGCTTTATGGAAAGGTATAATTGTGTATCATTTGCATAACAATGGAAATTAATGCCATGTTTCCAAATTTCAGAACCTAGGAGAAGCATATAATGGGAAAATAACTGGGATCCAATGAGCCTTGAGACACTCAATATTTCATCATAGTCTGGGTATATGGTTCATTATGGACCTGTACAAATTATTAACGGTTAAAAAGGTATGGTATAAACCAAGCAAGTGCTGAGTCTTTGATGCCTATGGAATGTTCAAGCCTATGAAGTAGTATGTCATGGTCTATGGTGTCAAAGGCAGCGCTGAGGTCCAGGAGGATCAGTATTGATACATATCCATTATCAGCAGCAATGAGGAGGTCATTAAAAACTTTAATTAAGGCTGATTCAGTACTATGGTGAGCTCGAAAGCCAGACTGGTATAGTTCCTGGATTTTGTTCATATGTAAGAAGGCACAGATTTGTTTGGACTCTATTTTTTCAAGTATTTTTGACATGAAAGGGAGATTAGATATAGGTCTATCGTTAGCCAGCTTGTAAGGATCAAGACTAGGTGACACAATAAGCTAAAACAAAATCCAAAACGGTGCTGTAGAGACGGAGCGGAAGTGGTTGACAACCCGGTCTCCATTGAAGCGCTTTTAAAAGCCCAGACTAGGAAATAATTAGCGTGCCTCCAAACACCTGCACCCAGCTCACCTGTAGGAGAGAGAGACGCAATACAGACAGGAGGAGGAGCCAGGCAAGGCTGTCACAATATCTGTTTATATGGTTCATACTGACTTTACATATTTATTGAAATGTTCTTATAATATATTCCATTAATACTCTACATAAGAAAGCAATATAATAATAATATGATATTTGGAGTATGATGTCAGGAAACGTTTCAGATTTTATTCTTTCAATGATGCACAAGAACATCAGACACATGAGAGAGACACATGTTTGTGTCATCCCAGCAAGGGTTTCACCAGAATTCTAGAAACAGGGCCACATCCCTTACCTATTTGCTGCAGGCAAGAGGGGGGAGGCTCTTGTTGTTAGGATCCTGTCTTGTCTTGTTTTCCCGTTATGTCTGCCCCTCTTGTGTCTTCCTGTTTGCTTTGTTTACTTCCTGTGTCTTGTGCCATGTGTTCCTTTGCTTGTTTGCCATGTGTCTCACTGCTCACTGTGGAGCTCCAGTGCTGTTGATCACGGTGTCGGAGAGGCAGTTCTTCAGTCTGACGCATTGTGGCCGCTCTATCAGGTAGTCTGCAATCCAGGATACCAGTTGAGCATCCACAATCATCTGCAGGAGTTTTTCACCCAGTCTGAGGGGTTGGATGGTGTTAAAAGCACTGGAGAAGTCAAGGAACATGATACTCACAGCACTCTTCCCCTTATCCAGAGGAGGGGGGATGAGGGGCAGAGTGCGAATTACCCCACCATAATTGGGGGGTACTGCTCCTTCACTTCTTCTATGACCATCATGGTCCATATCAATCCCCATCGTGATCGCCAAGTGCAACATGTGTTGTGCAACACACATACAAGGTGTAAACATGCGACAAACTGATAATCAGTTGGCAACAGAATATCTCATTGTTATTATATCCAAAAGAGAACTGTTTTGATCAACTCTCAAAAGTTAGAAGTTAAGTGCACTGAAATACCATTCTAATTACTAGTAAAAGTACTACCTTTACAAGAAGCCTATTGCTTATTTCATGACATATTGATTTGGTTTATTTTTAGATTTCATAAGACCTGGAGGTAAGATCCAACCCTCTAATATAGCCTAGCCTACTGTATAAACAGAAACCAATTTTCCATTATAGTCTTATGAACTACAGAGCAGTAACCTACAAGAATCCGATAACCAGAATGTAAAAACAATAGGCCTACTAACCAATTAAAAACAAATTCAAATACTAGCATGTACTATTTAGCCTAGGCTACTTGGCTCTTTATGTTTCCACAGGTTTCACTAATGTTATGTAGGCTTAGCTACATCAGACCCTCTTGTGCATAATAAAAACAACACAGGATCTGTGCCAAACTAATTTCAAAAGGGCACAATAATTTATTCAAGATAAAATGAGAATCAATGGACACCTAGGTTATGGACTGGAGTTCTTCTCCTTGGAAGTGACAATCGATTTTACCTCACCACAATGTAAAATAATAAATGATTTAAATAGAGAATTATCTTGCTAACTAACCTTGGTAACTAACCAAGGTCCACTTTACTAGCCTCACTGGGTAAGTAAGTAGCAGGTATAGTAGCCAATTAAATGTATGAAGACGTGACATGAGCTATGAAAGAACAAAACACGTTAATATATGAAGATTGTAAAATAGCACATTTTCAACAAGCTAGACGTCTACTAGCAACTTACATTTACCCATGCACGTCAGCAGCAAACCGAATTTAGGCTACTGGAGGAATCTAGCGTTTTGTCATTCAACGTCGTTGACACTTGCTTGAGAAGTTGAAGTCGTTCTCTATCTCTTTGGCTTCTAGCGCCACGGTGGTTAAAAATTGTACGGTCCATAATAGGGGTGTCTGAAATCGCTTTACATTAAACTTTTCCTAGTGAAAATAGGAGTTGACTTGTATTGTAGCCAACTGTAATGATATTTTTTCACAATATCAGAAAAATTATCTGACCCCCCCAAAACTGATATTTCTGTCTCTTTGGGGGGTAATGGGTCTTCATTGGGGCGTATAGTACCCCCCAGTACCCCCTGTAATTCGAACTATGATGAGGGGTATTTGGTGGCTGTAGACTGGTGAACAGCGTTAGTGTAGTCGCATTGTTCATGATCACATTGTGGGGGAGGGGTGCATCAGCCTTTGATGGTGGAGGTGCACGTTGCACTGAGAGTGAGAGGTGAGGTGTGAACCGGCAGGCAAGCAAGCAAGAGCAGTGTCTGAATTTAGTTGACTTTGTACTCTGCACAATGACAATAAAGTTGAGTCTAATCTAATCTATCCCTAGTGGCCAAACATCACCAGCATTATTGTGTGTCCATGAACCAAGTCTGGTTTCGGTACGAGAAAGCATTGCCAAGATATGAGCTCATTTCCTGTAACTTTAGTACCTCCTAGTGGTCCAAGATCACCAAATATATTGTGTGTCCTCAGGATGGGGTCCTAAGTCCATATACCAAGTTTGGTTTCGGTACGCAAAAGCATTGCTGATATATGAGCCTGCATCCTGTGATTATAGCGCCCCCACAGTGGTAAAAAGACTCCACATTTATTGTGTGTTCTTAGGATGGGAAAACATATAAACACAGTGGGTGCCTTGCAGCTTCGATGCTTGGCCCCCAATAATAAGAAAATGTACAAACACAATAGGTGCCTACATTGCATGTTCTCGAATAATAGGAAAGCGTAAATATACAATTGGGCTTTGCTACTGGCCCAAATAAGAAAAGGTAGAAACAGTAATGATGCTTCGCAGCTTCACTGCTTGGCCCCCCATCAGAATAATAGCTTGTGGATTTTGAAATTAAAAAAGCCTATTTTCTTGGATGGAATTGCTCATGGGGGATGTCATTGGAAGAGGACACACTCAACTATTCATATAGGGTGGAATTGTTGGCAACAAATCAGTCTTGACCAATAGGGACCAATTTTAGTGTATAAAAACTAAAAATGAGAGAAATAGGCCATGGGAGTTCTAATCGAAAAAAAAAAGCAATTTTATGCGATGGGGGTTTCACATGGGGGTTGTCATTGGAATGTGTGTCTACACATTCAAGTGCTGAAATTTTGCAATTTCACAAATACATATTATATATTCAAAGGGCAAAAAAGGCCATTTTCCACCATAGAATTTCACAAGTGGGGTGTCATTGGAAAGAGGAGAGAGTGTAGTTTCACAATGTGGTGAAAGATCCCTTGCAAAATTCTTTCTGAGATGAGTGTGGCTGTTCTAGTGCTGAAATTCTGCAATTTCACAAAATACATACTATATTTTCAGAGGGGCTAAATATGCCATTTTCCACCATAGAATTTCAAGTGGGGTGTCATTGGAAAGAGGAGAGAGTGTAGTTTCAGAATGTGGTGAAAGATTCCTTGCAAAATCCTTCTTAAGACGATTGTGGCTGTTCTAGTGCAGAAATTCTGCAATTTCACAAATACATACTATATTTTCAAAGGGCTAAAAACGCCATTTTCCACCATAGAATTTCACAAGTGGGGTGTCATTGGAAAGAGGAGAGAGTGTAGTTATAGAATGTGTTGAAAAATCCGATGCAAAATGACATATGTAGGGAATACATTTACTGTAGAAAAACGTCAAAATCTGCTACCAACTACATAACAACCCCCCCCCCCCCTGCAATATGTCCAAAATTATTTAATAGAAAAAATAACACAACATGTATCAAAAGATCCAGCACAGAAAATAAAGAAAAAAACTACATAATCTGCCACCCTCTACATACCCCCCCCCCCCCCTCTAAATTACCAAATTATTTCATAGAACACAAAAGGCAACATTTATCAAAACATTCGGCAATGGAGCAAAAAGATATACAGGCTTTTGAACGTCTGTGAACAATGCCTGTTCATCTGCAACAGGCACATGCCTGTGTTATCGCGGCTTTGCGATCAACCCTGCCCCCTTGTGGTAGAAAATTGCAATATTTAAGGTGGAATCGAAACTTAACTCCCCGCGATCTGAAAGTGGTGCTAACTTCAGCCTCGTAGACAATTTAGGTCTTGAGGTCAAAGGTCAAGGTTACAAGGGGTCACACAAATAACTCACATGCAGTATTTGGTTCATATCTCCAAAGCAGACTGATGGATCTTCATTAACTCTAGTACATTTATTGTCTAGTTAGATGAACTTAGGGACTCAGGGCCATGGGGTCAAAGGTTAAGGTCAGTTTCATCCCCTGACATACAAGGTTATAGATGGTGGAGACATGCTAATCAACATGCCATGTTCAATTCAATTACTGTAAATATAGTGAATTTGTTTTTATGTTTCACAACATAGACTTGGTTGTTTTTGACATGGGGAGTCCCTATCTACAGCACAATGAGTTTAATACCCCTCCTTATAAGAATCAAGTATCTGATTGCAATTCCTGTAGGCAAATGTGCTTAGCAGTTACATAAGTGAAATACTCTTTCATGTGACACATGTGTGATGAGTAGCCTCGAGGAGTTCAACAGAGAAGAATGGGTGAATTTGGCAGTGTTGTGCCAGTTCACAGCTTCAGTTCAGTTCATACATGCTCAAAGTGAACAGTTCACGTTCAAAGTTCACAATTTTAATTCTGAACTAGTTCAAAGTTCAGTTCATTTTACTTTTTTCGTGAGATATTCAAATAAATACTTTTTTCACACTACGAGCTAGAAATCACAATACGTTCTTTGAAGCTGCTCATTGTAGACATTTGCTCATGACACTGCAATTGTGGGTTTACCAGGTGATGAAACTTGCAGCAGTACAGACAAGGTAGACCAGTCTCCGTGCCATCACTTCCACTAGCCATTTTTTTTAAAAATTGCAGCGCTTTCTCTCACTCTCGTCATTGGTCTGTGTCTCTCTCTCTCTCGCTCCTCCAGCCCTCCGCGCTCTCGTCGTTGCCTGCTACGCGGCGTTGCTATGCCTACCCCGCTCTGCTGCAATTCATCACGGGTAACGTTGTGCGGAAGCCAGTATGCTATTCAACTATTCTCAGCCGGACACTACGTTGCCCGCAATGCATTGCGCACACAATGTCAAAACCATTTCTGTCTGGTGATACATGATTTAAGCGGCACCAGCGAGAATGCAGGAGGGAGGAACTTTCTCTCGTTGCGTTTCAAAAGAGAAAACAGATGTCACTCAGTTTTCAATGGAAAACAAATTCCAACGTTCATTTACAGTGATGTCTGCCGTTCATGACACATAATGTGAACTAATTCACGTTTAAGTTCTTTATTAAAAAATGTGTTGCGTTCAGTTCAACGTTCACGAAATAATGAGCGTGTTCAATGAACGCGTTCTTTTGAACTCGTTCACGCACAACACTGGAATTTGGACGCACTTCATATGCCTTGTAGTGAAGTGAAGCTGCGCAATGCTGAGCAGGAGACTGCGGCTCAGTGGTAGGTATTATAGGTAACTTCAAAACAGCGCGATTTACCCTTATAGGCTACTGCACATTACAAGATCTGTACGAGATGAGATCTGCAGCACTGAAGTGAGAAATGATTTAACTCTTTGTGTAGCGCATGTGAGCGCTTGCACATAATTATACTTTTGCAACTTGCAATAATTATACTTTTTTGAAAATGATACAATTTAAAATAAAACCTCTCTGTTAATATTGTAACGTCGGCGCACAAGACAGTGTTAGCGTTCTCCCGCGCAGGGCATCCTGGGATTCGAGAGCGAACATTTGGGGGGTTTATGTCCTTAATTCTCCTTAGTTTTGAGTGTAATGTTAGCGTCTCTATTGTGACATGTTTCCCTTTTAGTTCTCCCTCGTGTGTGATCCTTTTTGTGTGGGGGGCTGCATCCTCCCCTGTATGTGTAGTGCGTGTGTGTGCTTGACCTGTCCCTTGTGTATTGAGTTCTGTGTCTGTGTCCCCGCTCTCGTTCTCAGCAAATAAACCTTTTGATTGGACAACTGAGTGTGTCTTTATCAAAACGTTACAATATGCTTACTCTGTCAAATAGGATTATCAGAAATGTATTGTTAGTGGTAGGCCTAGGCTGACGTTAACTTCATGTGGATGTGGATGTCTTGTTAGCCTGCCATGAGCTTTGGTTCGGCATTAACAAAAAAGTTCATTTTGGTGCACTGATGACAGTCAGGATCATTTCTAACTAGTCTGCATTTCCGGCGGGAACTGCGAAAGTGTGCTTGCCCTGGTCCGGTCACCAACATGAGCAGACAGTGGCATACGCTATGCTGAACCTGGCTTGATCCAAGCATTCTAACAGTGCCTTTCAGTGTTGGAGCAGTGGCAATACCTCAAAAGCTCTATTCAACTATTGCCTTGCGGGGTGAATGCGGTCCGTTGGATTTTACCTGTGACCTGCCTTCGAATTTAGCTTCCATGACTAAAATCAAATCAATAAAATAAAACAACAGCAGTGATTGACAAAATGTCTGTCTAGGAGCGCTTCCTGGACTCAAGTTTGTTTGTTTGAGGTGCTCTTTGGATGGGAGAATGTAGATGAGAAGAACAGGGAATTCCAAGCACTCAATTCTCAAAGGTTAAAAAGCCTTTATTTTATTGGCTTGGTTACATTTAAACCTTTTAAAAAACTCTGACGCGTTTCGGCAAACAAGCCTTCATCAGGGAGTCAAACAGTTCTCAACAGGAAAGGAGAGGTTTTTTTAAATAATAAGTCAACCAATCAGGACATTGCAGGACATTGCAGATGTGCTAGTCAGGTGACAAGTGTAAGAGTATACAACAACCAGCAGGTGTCATCCTTACATCCCTGTGAGAAATAAATGTCGTATATACATCCATGCATACAGAAAAGTCAACATTCAGACACATTATTATCAAATTAAAAACAAATATGTAGATAGTGAACCCAAAACACACACAAACAAACAAAGCATCAAATAAAGACTCTAAAGTCAAGGTCCTCATTTAGGCCCGGATATTCAGTGGCCTGCAATTTATAAATCCAGAAGGTTTCCTTCTGATTTAACTGTCTCTGTCTATCACCTTTCCTCAAGGTCAGTGGAATGTGATCAATCCCACAGGCCTGTAAGGTGGACGGGTCACTACTATGAAGTTCCATGTAGTGTCTTGCCATGGGATAGTTAATGTTGCCAGTGCGGATTGCATATTTGTGTTCAGCCAGTCTATCTTCGTTCAATCGTCGTTTTGTTCTTCCTAAATAGACAACATTGCATGCAGGGCACTCCAGTCTATAAATGACAAAAGAGGTTTTACAATTAATGAAGTGGTTAATAATGAGTTGTTTTTGGGATACAACATCTTGGAAAGTTTTGGTTTGCATTACATTAGAACAATGATTAGAGTGGTGGCATTTGTAACAACCCTTGGGCCTGGTGCCCAACCATGTTTGTTGGAAATCTGGTTTGAGGTAGCTGTGGACCAGTTTGTCTTGCAGAGTAGGGCATCTTTTAAAACTTATCAGAGGTGGTTCAGGGAAGACCTGGGTCAGTAGGCCATCACTCTCAATAATCCCCCAATTCTTTTTTATAATTCATTTAATTTGTTCAGCCTCTGTGCTGTACTTAGTGACAAATATTGGTCTATCTTTTGTCTGTTTGTGTGTGTTTCTTTTCAGTAGAGATGACCTGTCAGTGTGTTTTGCTCTAGAGTAAGCATTCTGGAGCGTGGTGTTCTTATATCCCGTTCCAAAAATCTTGTCATCATCTCTTTAGAATTACGATCAAAAACCTCATCTTGGTCACAAATTCTTCGAACTCTTTGGAACTGCCCAAAAGGTACATTCTCTTTAAGCCAATTGGGGTGGAAGCTTTTAGCATGTAGAATGGTGTTTCTGTCTGTTGGTTTCCTATATATAGAGGTATGTAAAGACCCTTGTTCATCTTTAAAGATGGTAAGGTCCAAGAAGTGAATAGAGTCTTTACTATAACTATTATATTTAAATGTAACCAAGCCAATAAAATAAAGGCTTTTTAACCTTTGAGAATTGAGAGTGCCTTGGAATTCCCTGTTCTTCTCAACAGCAGTGATTGGCTGAAAAAATAAATAATGTCACGCGTCTTGCACCTCTCAAACTGGGCTATCAGGTAACCTAGAGAAAAATTAGAAATTATGAAATATGACTAAGGCATTAAAATGTTGCTTGTTTGTCAGGATACTTTTTCACTGATTTATTTTAAAAATATGAGCTATGAGTGTGAATGTTATATATTCCATCCCCTAATTCTGTTTTACTGGTTTATTTGACAAATAATCTATATAGATTTGCTCTATAAAGACCTTATGTCTGTTTGGGATTGTTTTGAGAGCCTATTGATGTATCTCAGAATAAAGGAATGTCCACAACATTAGTGATGTTTTTTTTGTGTGTGTGAATGTATTTTACTTAACTCATTGAATGTAGCTGGATACTCATGAACGCATGTCTCTAATAGCCACAATAGAGAGTAATTTTAGCAACACTGTATTTTGTGTGGCCCATAACGACCCAGTGGATCATGAAAACGTGCCAAAATTCACATTCCTTGCTTGTTGTTGGTAAATTAATCCCATTCAGATTGCCACTTATCTGTGATGTAAGAGTTCAGTATAGGTTTAAGGTCTGGGGCAGGGATATGACATTCTGTGACTTTTTCATTGAGGGCTTGCTTAGCAGCACTGTCCGCTTTCTCATTTCCCCTCAGACCAACATGGCCTGGGACCCAGCAAAAAACTACACTCAAGTTCTGGTTCTTTAGACGTTCTAGTTGATCAAGCTCAGCTTTGGTTGTACTTTTTGCGTGACATTAAAGCCTACTGGAAAGATTTTTAATTGCAATTTAATTGAATGCAATTTACTTTTACGATTAAATAAAATTAATCTATCCCTCCCACCCATAGTTTTCTATTTATTTACAAATGTACATAGGCCTACTGTAATTACATTTATACATAGTTATTCTACTGATCTTCATACTATTCATCCTGCACATAGACTTATTCTTACTACTCTTATGATGTTGTTTCTGCACTACAATGACACTGTTTCCACACTGCACATAGCTGTATGTTATGTACATATCTGTTATATATTTGTCATATTGAATATCCATATTTATTCTGTTTTATTATATTCTGTTAATACACTGCATATATCTATATTATTATTTCTACTATTATAATGTTACTGCTACATCTACATACATTATTCTACTTATTCTCAGTGGTGGAATGTAACGAAGTACAAATACTTCGTTACTGTACTTAAGTAAATATTCCACGTATTTGTACTTTACTTAAGTAGAATTTATAGTGCATACTTTTGACTTTTACTTCGTTACATTTTACAGCAATTATCTGTACTTTTACTCCGCTACATTTCTACAACACCATCGTTCCTTTTTACGATACATTTTATGATCAGATTTTTTTTCTCTCTGGCAAACACGTTTGTTTTACCAGGGGGCGGGGTTGCTACCACAGATTCTGGAGCGCTACGTGCCCAGCTTCTAAATCTTTGAAGTTTATAGTCTAGACCAGGCAAAGCGTGAGCTTGTAGCCATCTGCATTCGGTAGGCTATATTCACCAGACCCATGGCTACACTGGACATGCAACTGTGTTCTGTGCCTTTCTCTGTCTGTTATCTGCAGCGTTAGGGCCTCCTCTCCGATGAGATTGCTATCCGCGGATCAGCGAAGTTACAGGCTATGCCCATGCTTCTGTCACACGTCTGATCATTTGCGCCACAAATAAATGGTAGACTATTATAGAACCGCTGGCAGAAAAAAACTTAGCATTTTCCAGATTAGGAAATATTTCTTAATTGTGTGTGATCAAATAAAGAGGCATAGCCTACAATTGGGGGGGTAGAAATGTGAGCGCTCATTCAACGTCTATGTGCGTCTGCGCAAGTGAAACTGAACCTAATCATAAAGACACCTTTCTCAGCAACTTTTCTGTTCAATCAGCAGAATTGGCATTACGATCCACCCGACGTTTCCCTGGTCTACCCCGTTAAACTTCAGGCTCTCGTGTTTTGCTGAATGATATACTCAGCAGATCACCCTAGTAGATAACCAGAATTACAGTCTCTAGAATTGTAGGTCAGAATGTAAACTGGGCCACAGATGGTAAGCACAATTGCATTAGCTTAAAACTATCTAGTCGAATATAGCCTAACCTAAAACTAGCTTAGGCCTAATTAAAATTCCACAGCCCATACTATTTTTTCTTTTAGAATATAGATATTAAGAGAATAAATCATTATGCAAATACTTTTACTTTTAATACTTAAAGTACATTTAAAAGCAGGTACTTTTTACTTTTACTTAAGTAGGGTTGTCATTGTGGTACTTTTACTTTTACTAAAGTAAATATTTCTCTGTGTATTTGTACTTTTACTTAAGTACTGAGATTCAGTACTTCCTCCACCACTGTATATATATATATATATATATATATATATATATATATATATATATATATATATATATAATGTTTTGTATAATTTAAATGACAAAGTAATTCTGTTGTAGAAAATTAATTTCTTAAGAAATACTGTTCATTTGTAAATGGTGCACTGTCACTTTAAGACTCTTTTGCTAGCTCCGCTAGCCTATGGCTAGTGCTGTGCCTATGACTCAGTTTATAAATGGTCAGTAGTGGAAACTACTGTTGCCATCACGATTTCCTTTTAAAAGTTTCTTATAAAAAGGAGATATCAATTATCAACAATAACAAGCCAGCTGGAACCTGTCGCAGTATCTCCCTCTTGTGCACGCTCAAATGCGTTCCCAATAGGGTGTGGGCGTCATGACGTAATTACTCCGCCATGTTGATTGCCTCCTTTACCGCTACTCAGACTACTGCCTATGACTACTGCGTAATGTACTCCCTCTCAGCCGTTAATAATGCTGATTTTGTCAACATACCGGTACCTGGCTTCTCTATTGAATGCGTCCCGGTAAATTCCAGATCCTTTTCGGCATTATTCCAGATCCTTTTCGGGATTTTAACATATTTCTTCGATCTATTTTTCTATCTATTCTTTCTCAACTCTACTTCTAGCTACGTCTCTTCATTCAACAACGTTATGTCAGAGTTATTTTAACGTTCGCGTAGCCATCAACATGGCCGCCACGTCCCACAATGCAACGCGGATCCCACGCCCTATTAAATGGAGTAGCATAACGTAGTTAGATCTGCTGCAATGGAGATACTATGTATCTCGATGTAACAAGGTGTTTTGACATTGACATGGTAAACGCTCTCTAAGAAGAGTGTAAAGCAGTTTGCAGTAGCCTAAAGTTAATCACAACGTTGTCTATGCTGGAATAGCGAGCGGCCTATGATAACCTAATTAATTAAATGCACGGCAGGCCTGATTAAAGTGCGTGGCGGGCCGGATCTATGATAAACTAATAAATGCTCGGCGGGCCGGATTAAAGTTCGTGGCGGGCCGCAGTTGGCCCGCGGGCCTTAGTTTGGACACCCCTGTTCTAAATGGATGGTTGCTATGGCCAAAGGCCAGTTATCTCTGCCGTTGTCAAGCGGGCATATCCTAACTTTATCTTATTTTAAACATCTCTATTTTACTTAGCCTACTTCCATACAGTGTGTTGGAGCCAAAATAGCTTTGTAAATATAATTGGGTGTTTGCCAATCTTGTATATTTTTTAATACATGTATAACCAACTAACTAATCTTAAGTAATTGTATTGTTCTAAATTCTGTAATGATATTATTATTATTGTTATTGTTGTTGTTCAAACAGTAGGCCTATGGCTACAGGTCCATCACACCGCACGCAGCCACGTTCTTAGAACGCACCTTTGTTATTGTTTGTTTAATGCTGTTATTTCAGTTGAGGGCTTTACAAGTACGGAGCAACACAGTTTTCTTACCGTAGCGTAGCGTATTAGTTTTGAGAAATAAGTATCAGTTATTTTTATGTACTGTGGTGATTACTACATTGGACAACTGGAATAAACTCATTCCTGTTGATACGGAATTCTGTGGACCTATTTCCTTAACGCTGCACACGAGTGAAGAAATTGCTTCTGTTCAGAAACATCAGCATAGCCCTCACATTAGTAAGAAAACTACCTCCAAGTGGAAGAAGGACTCAACAAAGAATCGGAACTTTGTGAAGAAAGAAAGTTTCATTTTAAAGACCTGTCCGTGAGTACCGAAGAAACTGAAAGTAAGTGCTGTTTTTTACACTGTTTTCCGTGGACGGACGGACACCTAGCGATCAGCTGACAGAAGGAAGCATTTCGCTACACTGTTTCAATTCGAATACCCGTTGCATAGTTACCCAGTGGATTCAGTGAATACTCGCTACTGTAACAGTACTGTAACTACGGGCTGTTTTGAAATTGAAACATTATGGAAAACTCCGATTCCGTCTCAGTGGCTGGAGCTAGAACAGTTAAACTCACAGAAAAGGCTATTGATGAAAAGCTGTTACGCGCTGCTAACACACGGAGGTCTAAGTTGAGTCAGCTCACAAGCAAAATGAATAATATGCTTCATTTAATGGACGAAGGCGATGATAGTAATCTGCAAGTGGTTGAGTCAATGACGGTTCAGTTCAATAACCTTTTTGACGAGTTTTGCAAGCTTAATAAATCAGTTCGAGCCCTGCTTCACTTGACATCTGAGGATGAAATGAATGATGATCAAATTAGATGGTTTAAGCCCAAGGCAAACAGTTTTATGGATTTCATGGAGAAGGCCAAAGCATGGGTGGAAGAGGTCCACCTACGTGTTGCGGAGTCCGTGAAACATAATGAAGAGGTTGAACCATCCGATAGTGCGTCTGTTGTGTCAGTTGCTTCACGTAAGCAAGGGTCCACAGTGTCTTTCTCTGTTTCAAGAACGTCTTCATCTGCCACAGCTGCTCGCTTGGAAGCTGAATTAGAAAGAGCTGCATTATTAGCACAAGTCTCTGCTTTAAAACAGAGACAGCAGCTTGATGAACAGGAAAATAAAGCTAAACAAGAAGCTGAAGCTACTTTAGCTAAGTTTAAATTACAAAGGAAAGAATTAGAGTTACAAACTGCATTAGCAGCAACAGACGCAAAATTTAAAATACTAGATAAATTTGAGGGTGCTCAAGCTCCATCCAGAGCCCCTAGTCGTAATGGAATGAACTCTTACATTGAGATAGCTGATCCCTTAGAGCCGCCTATTCACTGGCAAGCTAAGCCCATTCCTCCCAACTCCAGGTCATGTTTAGAGGAGCGCAAGCTTACTGACTGTAACATGCATAGCGCTCCTGTGAAACACACACAACCAGAACTAGAGTATGTTAGTTCCACGCAAGCCATCACAGAGTTCTTGGTGAAACAACAAAGGCTTGCAACACTGCCACCTCAGACCATTCCTATATTCAAAGGGGATCCTATGGAATATAGGCTGTTCATCAGGGCCTTTGAACACGGTGTTGAGGATAAGACAGACAGTTGTAAAGACAGGCTGTATTATATGGAGCAGTACACAAGCGGGGAGCCAAGAGATCTTGTGCGTAGTTGTCTGCATATGGAATCAGAGCTTGGCTACCAAGAAGCAAGGAGACTTTTGAAAGAACATTATGGTAATGAGTACAAAATATCAGTTGCATATATTGAGAAGGCACTGAACTGGCCGGCTATCAAGCCTGAAAATGGAGAAGCACTCCACGCATTTGGCCTCTATCTCACTGGATGTCGCAATGCCATGGCAGATGTAGAGTACATGGATGAGCTTGACAGCACAACAAATATGCGAGCCATCGTCATCAAACTTCCCTACAAACTGAGAGAACGTTGGAGGAGCCTAGCCTATAGTATCTTTGATCGGGAGCAGCGTAGAGCAAAGTTTAGTGATCTTGTGGATTTCATCAATAAGCAAGCCAGAGAAACTTTAGACCCTGTTTTTGGTAATATAATAGAGAGTACCAAGAGTCAAGCTAAAATTCACAACAACGATCGGTCACACAGGAATGCAAAGACTGACTTCCAGAGAGGTTTCACCACTGCTACAACAGTAGTGAAGGATCAAGAGGATGAGACGCCAGTTAGAGTAGACTGTGCTTTCTCAAAACCTTGTCTCTTCTGCCAAGGAGAACATCATACTATGGATAATTGCAAACGAATTAAGGGATCCCTTCATAAGGACAAAATCGAATTTCTAAAGTCTAAGGGTCTGTGCTTCAGCTGTTTGTACCATGACTTAAAGGCCATCCTGAAATCAGGAGGTTTCAGACTTACAAAGTGGGTGAGCAACAGTCGGACAGTGTTGTCCACAATCCCCGTAGAGGAAAGGGCCAATGTGGTGAAAAACCTAGATTTGGACCTTGACTCTCTTCCAGTTGAGCGGGCTTTAGGTGTTCAGTGGTGCATACAATCCGACAGCTTCAAGTTTAAAATTGTCTTACAAGACAAACTACCAACCAGAAGAGGCATCCTGTCTATGATTGGTTCCATTTATGATCCCTTGGGTATCATAGCTCCCGTGACGTTACCAGCTAAGATGATTCTTCAAGAGCTGTGTAGACTGAAGCTTGGTTGGGATGATGCAATTCCCAAACATCTAGCTCATCAGTGGTTAGACTGGACAAAAGAACTCCACCTCTTGGAAAACTTTGAAATAGCACAGTGCTTCAAGCCTGCAGGCTTTGGTGAAGTAACATTCAGTCAATTACATCACTTTGCAGATGCTAGTGAGACAGGCTATGGAACAGTGAGTTACCTGTTACAGAGGAGCAAAGACAATAAAGTGCACTGTGCCTTTGTCATGGCCAAGGCAAGAGTAGCACCGCTCAAGCAGATTACCATCCCACGCATGGAGCTAGTAGCTGCCACCATGGCAGCGCGCATGGACAAAACACTGAGGTCAGAACTGCAACTTCAACTTGAGGAGTCTGTGTTTTGGTCAGATAGCACAACCGTGCTCAAGTACATAGCCAACAGAAACAGCAGATTCCGCACATTTGTGGCAAATCGTGTGGAAACCATCTTAAAGTTGTCTGAAGTAAGGCAGTGGAGGTACGTCAACACTTTCAAAAACCCAGCTGACTACGCGTCGAGGGGTCTAAAGGTCAACATATTCATGGATACCAAGAATTGGATACAGGGACCAGACTTTCTCACAAAGTCCGAAGATGAATGGCCAATCAATCCAGACCATCCCGAGAATTTAATCATGGATGACCCAGAGGTAAAAAAGGTTATGGTCAGTGCAACCGCAGCTGAAGAGCAGTCAAACCCAGTTCAACAGTTTCTGGAGCACTTTTCCTCATGGTTTCATCTAAGAAAGGCAGTTGCCTGGATCCTGAGGTTGAGGGCCATGCTGCTGTGTTTGTCCTGCAAAAGGAAGGAATTAGAAGCTTCCTTACCTAAGTCAGAAGTTCTCAGGGTAATGGAAAGTTTCAAGACTGGATTGCAAAGGAGTGCACTCACAGTGAATGACTTAAACAAATCAGAGCTGGCAATCATTTGTTTCAGTCAGCAACAAAAGTACTTTGAAGAGATTTCTGCACTTCAAAAGGGTGTCAGAGTGAAGACAAACAGTCACATCTACAAACTGCGCCCTGTAATCCAGGATGGAGTTCTTAGAGTGGGTGGAAGACTCTGCAGAGCTGCTATGCCTGAAGAGCATAAACACCCTGCCATTCTACCCAAAAACTCCCACGTGACAGAGCTGATCCTGAGAGACATTCACCATAACCTAGGTCACAGTGGTCGCAATCACATGCTTTCTAAGCTACGACTTAAGTATTGGGTTCCTCGTGCCAATGCAGCCATAAGAAAAGTTCTTTCCAAGTGTACGATATGTCAACGCTTACATGGTGCCACTGGTCAACAGCAGATGGCCGACCTGCCTCATGACAGAATCCTACCAGACGAACCTCCTTTCACAAACAGTGGAGTTGATTATTTCGGTCCATTCGCCGTTCGGCGTGGTAGAAGCATCGTAAAGAGGTATGGCGTCATCTTCACTTGTCTGGCCATTCGTGCAGTCCACATTGAGGTAGCATCATCATTGGACACAGACTCTTTTATCAGTGCTCTTCGTCGCTTCATAGCAAGAAGAGGTCATGTGAAACTCCTCCGTTCAGACAATGGAAAGAACTTCATTGGAGCCGATCGCGATCTGAGGAGAGCTATCGAAGAGTTGAATATATCCAAAATTGAAGACGTTACACGTCAGAAAGGAATCCAATGGATGTTCAACCCCCCCTCTGGTTCTCATCATGGCGGAGTCTGGGAGCGGTTAATCAGGTCAGTGAGAAAAATACTCAACACCACCTTAAAGCTCCAGACATTGGACGAGGAAGGTTTTCAAACTTTGATGTGCGAAGCAGAGGCCATAATCAACAGCCGTCCGATTACTAAGGCCTCAAGCGACCCAAATGATCTGGAAGCTCTTACCCCCAATCACCTCCTGCTCCTTCAGTCTAAGCCATCTCTTCCTCCTGGTCTCTTTGAAAAGGAAGATCTCTATTCCCGCAGGAGATGGAAGCAAGTTCAGTATATTGCAGACATATTTTGGAAACGCTGGACAAGAGAATACTTACCTCAGCTACAAGAGCGCCATAAGTGGTCACGTGTGTTGCGCAACTTCACGGTTGGAGACATTGTGTTGCTCGTTGATCACACTGCTCCACGCAACTCATGGATCCTGGGGAAAGTCATTGAGACATTTCCTGACAAGAAAGGTCTTGTGCGCCAGGTACGCTTAAAAACTAAAACAAGCACATTGGATAGACCGATCACAAAGATCTGTCTTCTCCAAGAAGCTGAATGAGACAGTGGTAAAGACTGTTCTCCTACAGAGTGTCATGTGCTTGTAACCTCTGACACCAGATAAAAACTATTTGAGGGCAGTGGTAAAGACTGCCCTCCAACGGTGTGTCATGTGCTGGTAACCTCTGACACCAGGTAAACGGTAAATCAAGCAACGAAGATTAGAAAGTTTATTTTGTTTAGTTTTCCCAGTTTGTTGATCTTTGGCTCCTTACTTCAATAAATTAATAATTGTCTCTTATTTAAGAGGACAATTAGGGGCCGGTATGTTGGAGCCAAAATAGCTTTGTAAATATAATTGGGTGTTTGCCAATCTTGTATATTTTTTAATACATGTATAACCAACTAACTAATCTTAAGTAATTGTATTGTTCTAAATTCTGTAATGATATTATTATTATTGTTATTGTTGTTGTTCAAACAGTAGGCCTATGGCTACAGGTCCATCACACCGCACGCAGCCACGTTCTTAGAACGCACCTTTGTTATTGTTTGTTTAATGCTGTTATTTCAGTTGAGGGCTTTACAAGTACGGAGCAACACAGTTTTCTTACCGTAGCGTAGCGTATTAGTTTTGAGAAATAAGTATC
Organism: Alosa pseudoharengus; assembly: GCF_046254945.1. Lineage (NCBI taxonomy): Eukaryota > Metazoa > Chordata > Actinopteri > Clupeiformes > Clupeidae > Alosa > Alosa pseudoharengus. Next base: position 31,733,734 of record NW_027468881.1, on the reverse strand, counting down.
AGTTATTTTTATGTACTGTGGTGATTACTACATTGGACAACTGGAATAAACTCATTCCTGTTGATACGGAATTGTGGACCTATTTCCTTAACGCTGCACACGAGTGAAGAAATTGCTTCTGTTCAGAAACATCAGCATAGCCCTCACACAGTGAATCCCATTAAGAAGTGGCCACTTCATTCGCGCTTACCGTGATTCACGCAGCAACATTATTAAATTAATCTGTCACCATATGCCTATGCCAACGTTTGCAAAGAGGAGAATCTTTTAATTTGATTCACAATGAAACGTTACATTTAATGTACATGTAAACAATGAGTAGGCTAGTTTTGGTTGTTGTTGGTGGTGTTACTGCATCCCTTAGTTATGCCTACAATGCAAAATTGTTCCCTTGTGATTGTTAGACGCATTTCAAAACATCGCGACGTGAAATGCCACCTCAAAACATTGTTTGTGAATCGGTCTTATTAAGAGTCCTCACTTAAGCTGTCACAGACTCAGGCGCTACTTTTAGGGCTAAAATGCTTCCTGAATTACTCTTAGTAAAAAAAAATAGGAGTCCTAAAGTTACTAGTGACGAAGTTACGAGTACAAGCATCTGATATCAAATGACCATGGCATTACGCTAAGCAACATAAATCCCATAACGTTACAGCAACATCTCCTCCCTATGACATAGCTAGCTAGCTTCTATCCACACAAGAAATGAATGATGTTAAATCTCCGCTTAGCATTCTAATAACAGAAGGGGCACAAATGCACTGAGTTCACCCAGCCTAAATATTGTTTAATTTTGCGATTGAGATATCCACGCACTGGCGCCCCCCGCCCCTGCAACGTGTTCGCCCCCGGTTTCAGAGCTATTCTAAATGCAAAAATGCATAGAGGGAGTTATGACAAAACCGTGACTTAACAAACTATAGGCTATATAGGCCCTATGCTAGGCCTATTACACAACATAAATTGTCACTAGGCTATGCTGGCGACCCAAATAAAATCTCCTTTGGGAACCAATTACAGTAGGCCTATCAAGCGGACTTAAGCTGCCACCTCTTGGCGAAAAGTTAATAGTTTTGCATATCAGTAGTAATACATTTCACGCAGCTGTGTGAATCACGGAAAGCGACACTTCTATATGGAACCCAACCCACTGTACAGTAGCTCAAGGTCTGTGGCTAAAGCAGCCGAAAGCGTTATCATTGTTTGAATACTTCACACACACGTGTTTTTTAATCACATAGACTACTACCAGAGAGGGTTAAAGCGGAGCGCTAGTAATCAAGGATCTTTGCTACTACTACCAAGCTGGAATCAAAGCACATCGACTCCCCTCTCACACCCTAAACACACTTCGAACAAACAAAAAACGTCTCAGTCTCACGGTATAGCCATAGGCAAAACTGTATTGGACCTGTGTAACGTTGGTACTAAATCATCCATCGCAAAGAATGATTTTTGTAGCACGTGCAACAAATATGTGTAGGTACAGCCCTGCCCTGGATACATCTCTCAACGTGCGCTCTAAAAACATTTGGTTTAAATGAAGATGTAGATCACGGGTGCGTTAATAAATCTACATTGCGGCGAGTTGACACAAATTATTCACTTTGACGAATTTATGTAGTTTCAGTCCTAGTTACTTTACTTTGAGCCATGCTCTTCCTTACTTGAATCACCTTTGAAAATAGAGGATTGAAGTAGCCTATATGGGTGTTTGGGAATGAACGTTGACTTAGATGCTTTTTGAGACTTTGAGCTAAATGTCCCAGCCCGGTGTTTAGGATGCATCATAGACAGGTTATCTTTCAGGTAGCCTATATATTTTCCATTAGAAAACCATCACGTAGCGAACGTGTTGTGGCTAACTCACTCACTCCTGTTAGTAGCCTAGGTTATGGTCATAAGCAAATGAGATGACAGTCGAAAGATGCAATTAGTGCTGTTATCAATTTGCTTGGTAGCCTATAACCGCATGTATGGTTATGTGTACATAACACACACACTCAGGCACACACATACCATCAGTATCGGCAATTACAACGGCCGATACATAATTACAAATTCAGTAGGATTAAAGGAAAACCAAACATTCATCATAATAATTTGGCTGCATTTCCAGTATTGGCGTCACGTAGTCGTTTGTCCACCAGATGGCGCATCGTTGCAGTGAGACGTAATTTTGTTGGAAGTTAATCTAAAGTGGGTTGGAAAGACACTATGCTTCCTAGGACAAGACTGTAGTTTACCACAGAGAACGTCTAATAAGGGTAGGATGATTTCTGCATGACATGTAATTCCCATTTCTTCTTGAAGCCGAAATAAATCTGAGAATGTTTATCGGACATGCTTGGTTTTTACTGTAGGTAGGCTACGTTAATCTTAAATTATATCAATAGCCTAGAGTAGGTAAAATAATGTTACCGTTAGCATTGGTTGAGTGATGGAGGCCAATTTGATTATTGATGTATTTGAAGAATACTTAATTTTTTTTAGACCCCGCCATGGATGAAATTCTACGAAACTTGGCATACCCCCAGAGAATGTCAGGTTAACCATACACAAAAAAATTGGTGCAGTTCTGAACATCTTAACTGAAGAGAGGGGCGATTAAAGCAGAATGATATTGCATTTTCATTTTTTACCGGGGGGGTGCAAATCACAAATGAGTGATTATGGGCTAGGTTGATGTGGGCCCTTGAGACCAACATACCATGAAAATGTTTCATCCTCCTAGGAAAAACTGAATTTTTTGGGTTTCGGGGGGCCCATCGCGGGGGGGAGTGGCCTCCGGGGACCAAACGAAATTTTCCCGTAAAAGTCTAGTGGGGCTACATACCCACCAAATTTCATGTGCCCCGGTGGTTCGGTGTCCTGGTTATCGTTGACAAAATTATGGAGATGACGGGAAAAAAAAAAAACTTTGACAATCCCTATATGACCACTTCGCTAGCTTCGCTAGCGGCGGTCATAATAATAAAACTTAAGAAGAACAATAAGTGTGCTGCTTTGCAAGCACACTTAACTAGCCAGCTAGTATTGCTCAGTGCATGTCTATAACACGCTTTAGTTGCTACCTGGATAATTTCAGCGAATATTCGGTGAGATGAATGATAAGATCATTAAACTTCACTGTGTTCAGTGGGTTGCTAACTAACGACATCACCTACTAGCCAGCTACAGCTGTTGAATAATCTCAATAGAATTTTCGTGACGGTAAATCCTTTTCAATGCAGTATCCCTTAACGTTTTTCCTTAACTAAAGAAACAATTTAAGGTATTATTTCTGTGCAACACCCTTAAATAAACCCCTTACCTAAGGAGCAATTAAGCCTTAAGGGTCATACTTCAGGGGAAAAATTTAAGGTGTTTTGTGTTTACCCTCACTATACCTCGCAGTGGCACCATGCGTGCGTGTGAAAAAAGTCCCGTCTGAAACACTGTCGTGCGGCACAGCGTTCCAAACGTTGTGTAATCAAATACACCGGTATGGCGGTATATTAAAAATTCATATCATAACGAAAATATACACCGGTATACGGTGTGAACCGGTATACCGCCCTGCACTACCCCTGAGCCTACCATAAGCTGCCATAAGCTATGGTTCGCATTAGCTGCTAGATGTAATGCAAAGTAACACTGCAGGGTAATTCTTCAACTATGATACTTTTCTTGTCCTTGGAAGAAATAAGAAAAACAAAAAAATATTTACTACTTTTTTGTTTTTGGTGGTGGAAATTGCATTGCCCTAAAAACACAGTTTATTTGCTTGTTTGTTTTAAATCTTACAGTAATGCTTTTAAATTTGTCTGTGTATGTCATTGTCATCTCCACCACACTTTGTCATTTCCATCACAACACATATTTTAAGTTAAACATGTAAAAATAATACAACATACAACATTTCTGGAAAATGAATACATTGCGTGGCTGTAGCAGGCAGCTCACTGCATCGGGATTAGTGTGTGCTTCACCTCACTGTGTGCTCACTGTGTAGGCTACTGAGTGTGTATTAGGGCAAGTTTCTAGAAAGAGTAGATAATTAACATGCAAAAAGTTTTATACTGAAAGATGTTACATTTTCTAAAAATTACCAGGTCAAAGTGTACCATAGTTGAAGAATAACCCTGCAGCAATAGCATATGTCTTATATTAACGTCAATTCCAGTTTTGTTAATACGGATAGGAAGCCAAGTTGTAGCTCTGAACTACTGACAATAGCCTAAGCATGATCAATGGCAACGTCTGACTCTGATAGGCCTGCCTATACAGAGAGATGAAGAGACTGTCTGACTGACTTTTGTTCAAAAAAGTGAAATAATACTGTTCATAATATTTTTCCCCTCAGGACCAGATGGCTGTGTGACATGTTTTCAGTTCTGTGCAAGGAACCACCATCACGGTAAGTGATAACTTACTTGTCCACCATTTACTAGTGTCACAATGTAGCCAACGTGTAGCCTATATTATTATAAGTTATAGTGATATTTTGTAAGCATTTATTTACCAATGAGAATAGCCTAGCATAATGTTATCCCTTTGCATCTCTCCACAGGGATACACAAAGGCTAGGGTTGAGTGATGTTTTTGTATCAAAGAAGGGATGACACCTTAGACTTATTTTATGTGGCATTTTCAAAATGTGTTGGCTATGCAGGTCATGTGACGCCTCTTCCGAGACACAGGCTCAGTTACTTTGCCATTATTAGTTAAATCACAGTCAGTTTTCAAGGGTCAGCCCATTACCATGCATACACCACTCACGCATTTGCTCATTCCAGTCTATTAATGCACTGAACATTCATCTCTCACGATTTCATAGAAAGAGAGCAGGAGGTTGCAGGAGCGTGAAGGAGTTAATCTTGTATTTATGTCACCTGTACTATAGTCTTGTTTAATATATGCATAGGATTAATATTCTGCTGATTTGTCTTCCCATTACCCCACAATCCCTCTGTCTTTCTAGGATGATGTCAATGTCAACACCAGAAGGAAAATTACTCTGCAGGCCCTTCCCATCTTCCTGTGGGAAGATGGATTTTTTAAGACCTGGAATGTAAGTTTTTGATTAAATTGTGTGTCCTCTTTCACTCTTTCTTCTTTTTTTACTTTGTCTTCTCTATATATCTCTATTTCTATTCAGCCCTCTCTGATACTACCTTGCAGCCAAAAGACAACAACCACAACCATCTTCCTAGCCACCAGAATAGCAATTAAATCATACTACAGTAATTCACCAAGAATGTCATATTTGAACTTTTCATTCACTGGTATTTCATATTATATTAAATACACATGTAGTGTTTTTCATTGACTACTCTACTCATTAACTAATTACTGTCATGTTCTTCAGGCAGAAGAAATTGAACTGCCAGACTTCTCCGATGCAGCTGTAGCTATTCTCACTGTCTCGGGTGATACAGACTCCCTTGTCAGGGTCCCCGCGGATCCTTAAAAAGTCTTAAAAAATGTCTTAAATACAACTTTCGGTTTTTATGACCTAAAAAAGTCTTAAATTGTCTGAAATGTCTTGAATTTTCAAAAGGGAGGTATTACATTTTTGTATGGGACCGCCAAGCGAGTGAAATGTCTCCATCCGGTTTCGTGTATTATTTTTTTTATCCGCAATTACATTTTGGGGGAAGCATTTGTTCTGTGCGGGTGTCATCTGCATTCTGTAGATCAAGAAGTAGAAGGCTACTGGAGGAAGTGTAGTGGTTGCAAAGTGAAGATGTTTTTAACGTGTGTATCACTAAAGGTGTGAAAAGGGCAAGAAAAAATATGCCTGTCTCTTATCCAAATTTCAGAGGTGGACAAACTGAGTTTATTTGCGTTTAGCCTCCACTATATCCCTGAACCTAAGGGATTGACATTTTCATTAAAGCCGTTATTTTAGAGTGCATTACACCTGGTCGGCAAGATTGGGCTTGAGGAAGCTTTGGTGTTGAAGATGTTGATTGGAAGTTGTTTATTATTTTTGCCCCTGCAGAGGGGGAACATAATTGACTTATTGGTTGATATGGGGGTGTGTGATTGTGATAGTAAAAAGCAGAGAGTGGCATTGACTATTTATTTTAATCTCCTGTTGCTATGTCACTTTTCAAGTGCAGGCCTTTCAGCAGAAATCAGATTTCACCCGCTCAATGTGAGGCACTCAGCGGCAGCTCAACCTAAGCAGAGTGTAGGCCTAGTGGTAATTCTGTGATCACGGTAAGGTGGACTGCGGTAGTGGGTTTTTTAAAAAGGCATTCAGAACATGTTTGATTCATGTCAACAGCCACAAGCGTACATGGAAGCTCTTGATCGCGCATGCCAATAACGTCTATAAAAACAATATATTTATGGAATAAAACTAGACAGGTACCTCAGATTAGCATTACTGTTTATTGTTAATCTGCAATTATCTGCAGCCAGCGGAGGGCATTTATAGCCTACAATGCACCTGGACAATATTGTGCGTCTGCCCTCCACCTTCATCAAACATGTTCTGAATGCCTTTTTTAAAAACCCACTACTGCATGGCGCAGTCCACCTTAGCGTGATCACAGAAGTGATAGTGTTCCCACCTCTTATTTTACCACTACACCCCCTGTTTAGGTTGAGCTGCCGCTGAGTGCCTCTAATTGAGTGGGCGAAATATCATTTCTCCAGACAGGCCTGGACTTGAAAAGTGACATAGCAACAGGAGATAGAGAAAATGGTCAATGTCATTCTCTGCTTATTATTGTCACAATCACACACACCCATATTAACCAATTAGCCAATTGTTTTTTCCCCCACGAAACAACTTCCAGTCAACATCTTCAACACCAAAGCATCCTCAAGCCCAAGCTTGCCGACCAAAGGCGTAATGCACTCTAAAATAACTGCTTTAATGAAAATGATGTCAATCCCTTAGCAGCAGTGTTGGGCAAGTTACTTCAAAATCATAATGTATTATGTATTACTTATTACTGTCTTTTAAAAGTAATTTGTTACATTATAATATTACTGTCTCTGAATTGTAAGGCATTACACTACTATTGCATTACTTTTAAGTTACTTTCACCAAAATATCTAGAAATATGGATTTGCCATTCTAAATGCAGTTTATTACGCTCAATGCAGCTTGCTCTTCCAATGGAGGGAGATGTGGTTTAGCATAATGAGTGAGCTAGACTTAAGGCTAACAACAGTAGAATGCAATAGGCACAGTGCTCATGATGCAATACAAGGAACAATCATAGTCAGAATTTTGTTAAAAACCGACAAAAGGTCAAAGTCTGCTAAATTGTGATAGAAATACTGTAACTTTAAGGCCTAGGCCTACTCATTAAAATCAATAGAGAGCCTACTATATTGTAAATCAAAGCTTAAAGGAACCGTATGTAAGATTGTGGCCAAAACTGGTACTACAATCACTTTTAAATTACTGTAGAGCGGTGTATCCCCTTCCCCTCCCCTCTGACTGGCAGAGTTGGCAACCGGATGACGAAACACTACTGACTTTGTGATTAGTAGATAGGTGGAGGGTGGCGCATTAGGCCAAAACACAACATGACAACATCAACATCAGTTGAGGGCTGCAACTTCACTTTTTAAATGACAATATCCTGGCCAGACTACTGTTGTCAGTGATATAAGTATTTGAAATGAACATGATATCTTAATGTCTAGTGACATATCAGGGCAATTTTATGATTAATTGAAATACATTTTTTACATACGGTTCCTTTAATAAAGACATGTCAAGATGGTGGCCTGCTGGCCATTTTGGTGCCCTAAGTGAGTGGCTTTGAGTGAGTGACATTTAAATGATAACTCAAACACTCAAACACCTGTGTGTTTTTAAACATTAATTTCTGAAGAAATTATGTTTTACCTATAAATGGTGCACTGTCACTTTAAGAGCATTGCCAGCTCTTGTTTACAAGCCTTATTTGTTTGAGTTACATTGATAGCACAATATTAACAATAATATGCACAATGTTAAGTTGTTTGAAGCAACCTTCATTGCTTTGGAAATGGAAGTATGCAATGACATGTTGCTTCACATTTCGTTTTGCGAATACAAGTGAATTATGAGCCTGGTATCCACCTAGCTATCTGAATGGAATGCGTTTCAGTCGACTCAGCATATCATGTGCTTCATGTAGCCTAAATGCTTGGAAAACGAATGATTGAAGACCCACCAATTCTAGTACTACATGGTGATTGAGAGAACCCAAAAGGTATCAAACTTGCATGTAACATCGTGTTAGTGCATTTTGACATTGTAAACGTTATTGATAAAGAGTGAAACGCAGTTTCCAATAAAGCTACTATTGGTTACATTTGGGTGCCCCCTCTGTCCTTTGGTGCCCAACGGAAAGTGCGTGATGCGCGTGGTGGGAGCGGTGGCACTGCCAGGCTACACAATCTTTTTCTGCATTTCTATCCCGTTATTCTCTTCAATTCAAGTTCACAGCACAAAGCTGACATGCACAACAGCATAGTTTGTGTTTTATCAAGAATCAAAAAGATTAGCGTGGCACTACTTTAGATGTTTCATTAATTTACTTGTGCTATTTCGCGAGGCATAGAGAGATCTTTCGGTTTCGCACACAAAGTGCACTAACTATTATGTTCTTCATAGCCTTGTCTCTGACAAGCTGAAAATAATGAGCGTAGGCTTATGTCCATAGAGTCCGCCTGCGAGTCTGCTGCAGCAGTCATATTCAACCAGTATCAGGAGATAACGTTCTACTATTTTGCGCTGATTTTTTCTCCTCTGTTGTTCTCCATTGTGTTTGCGAATATGTATCAAAACAAAACACCACTTAATTTCGGGTTAAATGCATTGTAACGCGCGTTACTGAAGTTTGTACCGAGTAAAATATTACCCAATTTTTTTTTGTAATGCCTTACATTACCACGTTACCGCAAACAGCAATATATTACAGTAATTACATTACTTTTGTAACGCGTTACACCCAACACTGCTTAGCAGCATAGCGTTTCATAAACCATGGAAGTGGAGACTGCTGGTCAAATTATGCCCGGTGCTTCTTTCACTTGTCTGATAATTTGCTGTGCAATTTATGAAGGAACCACGGACTGACAGAAAAAGAAAGTTTTCGCAATCAGGAGGAAATACACGTAAAGTTCATCTGTTTACATCTCTCCAGCGTGTGTTGCTGGCCTAGCCTACCCAACAGGGAAGTGAATAGGCTTGCTTGTCAGCCTTTCCCAGTACTTTGCAAACCGCATAGCCGTTTTTTCAGCAGAAATAATATTCTAATAAAAATAATATGCGAGGAGGACCTGTCTCTTAATTAATAGGGGATTTCACTTTTCCCATACATTTTTTTAAAACAAGTCAATGGTTTTACAATGTTTCAGTCAAGCTTTGGTTGGTTTAGATACAACAGAATGTATGCAAAATGTAAAGTAGCCTAATGGATTAACTTTGATCTGCTGTGCTGCATATGGCACAATAGATGCACATAGTAAATTACATAAAGTAGGCCTATTAAAATATTTAAATAGCTTTAGTCTACATTTGAAAACAAATATTGAAGAGAATCCAGTCCAGTACACATGTCTTTGGCAAGTAGCCTAGGCTACTACAGACACAGGTGAGGAACAGTCAGCCTCAGCCAGTAGCACAACCAGATATGTACAGCCAGCTTCAAAAGCAACGAGTCCAGACCCTAAAATTGGCCATTTATAGCTGTGAAGGTGATTCACACACAATAAATTATTTTCTTTCCCCAAAAATCTATATTTGGTAACTTCTGTAGACATCCAAAATGGGATGGGTGTTAAAGTTAGTAAAAAAACATTGCATAAAACAGTGTTGTCATGTTTATCTTTTTTGGCGTGGTATAGTCTTATTTTTTCTATTTAGATGTCTTGAAAAGGTCTTAAAAGTCTTTAAATTTGCACTTGAAAAATGTGCAGATACTCTGCTTGTGAAGTTTGGTCCTGCTTTCCATTCTATAGTTCTTGACAGAGATATTGTTGTGTGTGATATAGCAGAGTTGACAGAGACGTTAATTTTGCTATTTGGCTTAATTTATGCACTTCATCTAGCCTGACGAGCCAGACCCACATTAAAATGTAGGGTCTGGGCACTCACCGTTCGCAGTGTCTTTCAAATTCCCTCTGCACGCAACAGGACAGCGCCAGCGCTATGAGTCCCATGCATTTCCCACCAGCGGAGCTAGTTGGCTAATTCAAACGTTTGCCAACTTAATAAAAGCTTAACTCGTGTCACACTGTTCGCCAACAGCAACATCCATCTTATTTGTTTTCAAGTAGCAGGGAATTCAAGCCAAACCGTTGCAACTCTGCCATCAATCATTATGTTAAGCCCACCTAACGACTCTACACGATTTCATTGGCCTGATTGAGTTTCGATTTCTGGAGCTCACAAGCCAACGGAGAGTTGCTAGGCTAGCCCTGGCAGCAAATGTAATTTGCCGCTAGGGGCGCGTCTAGATTTCTAAGCTACACTTCATCTCGATTATCCAAAGCAATTGTCCTACACATTTAATTTCATTCAAAAAATTATAATGGGTTTGGAAGACCTGAAGCGGTTACCTCCTAGACTGCTGCTTAGCCTTGAAAATAAATTGCTGATGATGGATGAGTAAGCATTCTGTTTTCCAAATCTCATGGTTGGTACTGCCAGCATGTTAATACTCAAGCAAGCAATGGAGCTTTTCGCTTTTATTTATGTTGGCCTATTATTTTGTTATTTGAGTATTATTACCTTTGTTGAAGTGGTAAAAGGTTATTATTTCTTTGATTTTCTGTATTAACCGCATTGTTGGTGATGTTGTTCTGTTAGAATTCTAATGGAATTCTTAAATAAATGCAATCTGCAATTGTCTTTTGAGTAGTTTTTTATTTGAATAAAACAACAAATAACAAATAAAATATTTTTGATATTGAGGTACAGTAGTAAACAGTCAAAAAATGTGTTTCAATAGAGTGAAGTCAACTTAATAATATAAGAGACTGAAGTGTCAATGTTTAGGTCTGAGAAACTGAATGAGTCATGGTGATAACATGAATATATTATTAGGAGTGATAACTTAAAAACATCAACTCCATTTCCAGTGTCAATTTTGTTAGTTTTAACAATGGTTTTAAAATGATCAGGTTCATTGAACTTATCAACGATTTAAGTAGTGATTACTTAAAATGTTTGTTTGTCAAATTATTATGTTTCAGTTCATCAACTTCCTAAACAATTGAATGTGAACTTCTAGTTTAGAGTAGTAATTACTTAAAATGTTTGTTTGTTGAAATTATTTGTTTTAATGTTGTTCATTTTCTCAAAGATTTGGAGTCTTAAGAGCTTGTCTGACTAATGTAACAATAACTTAAAACATCTATTTCTCACATTATTCTTTTTAATTTTATCCTTGTCCTTAAAGATTTTGAGCATTAAAAAAAGTCTCATTTTAAGTAGAAATTACTTAAAATATTTTTTAACATAGCTAAATATTTGAGGTAATCAGTTTCATCAAATATTTTGAGTTCATTGAACCTGTTGGGGTTTACAGTGTATAGGCGTCATTGAAGGAAGTGGGAAATAATATAATAATAATTTCAACCTGATTATTGGTGGGGACATTTCAGTCGTCATTTGACATTGTGGACACGTCCTTACATGTAAGTCCCCACGCAAATCTACGCCCATGTATGAATGGGATGAAATGATAGCCTATGGTTCATTCCTCTCCAATCCAGAATTAAACTCCGTTGATGTCGACTGTGGGACCCTGCCTTCAGAAAATCCTTGCAGTCCAGCAGGAAGACCTAATCAGAGTTGGCAAAAGTGTCATGATGGCAACGCGCGGATTTAAAAACACCACGGAAATAACAACGGAGGAGGTCGGAGAGTGCATCTTCGGTGTGATGCTGCCGTCGGAAATAACAGTACAAGCACTTCTGTGGACTACAGTGCTTCTTGTCATAGTCGCTATAACTGTCAATGGATGCACACTTTTTGGACTTAAGCAGTCGAAAGATCTCACCTGGACCCCGCGTTTTGTTTTGTTAAAGAATCTTATTTTGTGTGACGTTCTTCTCATCATCACACAAGGTCCTACAGTAACCTACTGTCTGTTTCAGAGGACCACGTTGCCTTTAGGGAACTGGTGTTTTATCCAGTATTTCCTGAACACAGTCTGCATTTTCTGCTCACTTCTTACCATCACTTGCATGGCCATGGAACGCTATTTATATGTGTGTCAGGTCATCCACTACGTGAGAATCCTCACCTTTCGTCGCATGTGTGTCATTGTGGGGACCAACTGGCTGCTGTCTCTATGTGTGGCGTCTGTCACTATCATCCTTCTGCATCTCGGGCGAGACCAGGATACCCCGTCCGCGCGGCACAGCACTTTCGGACTCTTGTGTGAGCCGGACACGCTGGAAACCTCCTTGGGCAACCCTCGGGCACTGGCTGTTTTTCGGAAGCTGTCGGTTTTCACCGTGACTATAGCTTGTCTGCTGAGCTACGCATTCTCCTACCTGCGTATGTACCAGGACGCGAGCAACGCGTTGCAACCGTTCCAACAGGTGAACAGACGGGCGCGCAACACCGGGCTCTTCTACTGCGCAATGTTGCTGCTCCAGCTGCTACCCTTCTTCGCCAAGATCATCTCGGACGTCATCTGGGAGCTGGAGGGCGCTGTGTCCATGGTATCCGACGCGTGTCCCGTCCGGTCTCCTTCACCAACGGCTGGCAGTCTCCACATTGCACTCGTGGTGCTCCTTCTTGTGCCGCCTTGCATCAACCCTCTAGTCTATGGCATGCGAAATCCAGAGGTTTACCAGGCATGTTCGAGGATGATCTGCTGCACAGCCAAGTTTGGGCTTGCATGTTCCCCTGGGAGGGGGCAAAACTCCACTGATGCAGAGGGGTCAACCCAAGGGCGCAGGAGGCACGGGGGACGTGGGGGATATGTCCCTCGCAGTGCTGAAGAGATGTCCGTCGTCGTCCTCACTTTTGATAAGGAAACGCACTTTTAATATAGGTACGCTAAATAAATAATAACCTATAGGGATTGCGCTAACTATGTAAAACTCCCCATTCACAGCATCACATCACTAACATCTACAGTGTAAGACTGCACAATCTCATATTCACTCTTTTCGATATCTGAAGCCAATTTGTCTACTAACAACCACCATAAAATAATCCAGGCTACTTGCTTAGTGTAAATCCTCAAATTATGGCTGGGGTCTTTTGCAAAGCACAGCATCTTTATTTAAGGCAAGCTGGTAGGCTATTCGAGGCAGGCTTTTTTTTAATTTCTAACCTGCATTTAGACATGCGTTTCGTTTGGAGCGGCATACTGGTAGGCTATCAAAAGCATAACATTTTCGGTTTAGTTTGGGATTTAATTTACTTTTGAACTGTTTGATTATATTGCTAAATGCTTAGACTGATGGGCACTGAAATCTGGGAGATATTTGATGGTTCACGGTTATGTTTCATGCAGTTGAAAAAGTGTCGGGATTGTGACATTGAAGTGAAACAAGCGCCGCTGTTTATTGCGAGACAAGGCAGCCATTAATTGAATAGGGGTTGTGCTGTAGCCTATAGAAACCTTTTTGCGTAGCCAAGTAGCCTAAATTGAGTTATTGTTTAATTATGCATGATTTAGTACTTTTTATTAAATTCGTAGGATGGAATGCACTGTAAACCCCAACAGGTTCAATGAACTCAAAATATTTGATGAAACTGATTAACTCAAAATATTTAGCTATGTTAAAACATATTTTAAGTAATTTGTACTTAAAATTAGACTAAATGTCTTTTTGGCACTAATTAACAGTTATTTCTTGCATCATTTAAATGTTAAATGTTTATTTGCAAACCATTGTTAATAGAAAAGTTAATGACTTATTATTATTTAACTAATTGTTATTAAACTGTGCTTCTGCCTATCCCAATATGAACCGTTCTCCATAGGACCCTTAGATAGATAGACAGATAGATACTTTATTGATCCCCAAGGGGAAATTCAAGAAAAAAACACGGAGCTACCTTGACATGCTGCCAGCGCCGGAACCGCTTGCAATAAAGTTGGTTAAGCTTAATTAATATATTAGTAGTATATAGCTATAAGCGTGGGGCCCCTTATAATAAAGTTGGTTCAGCTTAATTAATATATAAGTAAAATATAACTATCAGTATGGGGGACCCTTATAATAAAGTTGGTTAAGCTTAATTAATATATTAGTAATAGCTATCAGTGTGGAGCCCCTTATAATAAAGTTGGTTAAGCTTAATTAATATATTAGTAATATATAACTATCATGGGGGACCCTTATAATAAAGTTGGTTAAGCTTTATTAATATATTAGTAATATATAACTACTCAGACGGTGAAGGGACTGAGACCAAAACTGGCTTATCACATTTATTCCTTTAGGAAAAGTTAAAACAAAACAACAAGTAGTTGAATGGGCTATATTACATGCATCATTCCTATACCATCACTGTCAGCCCTTCTAGCAAGGGAGACATGCGTAATGGAATGTTCAGGTGCACAGAACGACAGTTTATTAATATTCTGAGGCAACGGTGTAGGTTTGTTCTGAGCTTTGGTGGGGACACTACCTACTAACCACTCCCCCCCCCCCCTCCCGAAAAAAAAAACACTCAACTCTTTCACCAACCACTATAGATATATAAAATGAAAATGTGCTACTGTCCAACTTGATCTAACTATACTGTGTAGCCTACATAATCGGATTTTATGTAGGCTATATTTAACATTTAGCATTTATTTTCTATTTGGTCTGTTATGAAATCATGCATTGACCCATTTAGGCACAGCTCAGTTAAATTTAAATGCACGTTTAAAACTTAAATACATGCCTGCTTAGCATTTTGTGAAAATAAATCATTAAGGCTACATTGACAAACTCTTAACCGTGAGCTGCCTGTATATTCTCTGATTGTTATATTTACAGATATCTAGGCAATGTAAGCACAGCTCAGTTCTAAGAAATGCTTAAAGCCGAAAGACCATGTTGAATTTTGCTACAATTTATTTCAAAATCGGATTACTCTGGAACAATTTAGCCTACACCTTTTTGTTCGGTAAGGTCTGCTGTTTATTCTGATATATGGTTTGTCATGTGTTGCGAGTGTGTAGGCCTACTGTTATAGCAATTTCGTAATTATTGAAAATTATTATTTGGTTTTGTAACATGGAATGGTTTTAAACTACATTTCCCTGCTTGATGTTGTGGCCTGCCATCTTTGATGTGACACGAGGGGGCAAAGGGTATATGACGTCGGGAACAGGTATTAGTTTGAAAGTTTGAGGCCGACGGATAATGGGAGTGGGGTGAATCACACTGCTTTTACCACTCTCTAGTTTACTAACACTTAAGAAACAGATTTTCGTTAAGATCATATCTATGGACTAATTTACAACGACCTTTCATTCATGATTATGTTTTGTACACGGACAATAAATTATTCTTGCAACGTAAACAAAGAGGTGCGTTAATCCAATCTGGCTCTACATTGTTCGCGGCCCATGGAACTTGGACATTAAAATGGACATTACACCTACGATATTCCACCGAGACGAATGGATGTGGAGATGGGCGCAGATAATAGTTATTAAATCTCTAATTTAATAATTAGTTATTTTTCTCGCGAACTGTTTATCACAGCAAATAGTAGCTAGCTAGCACCGATTAAAAGCTGAGAAAAGGCTCTTTCATCTGACACATGTGTGATGAGTAGCCTACCAACACATTTTGAAAATGCCACATAAAATAAGTCTAAGGTGTCATCCATTCTTTGATACAAAAACATCACTCAACCCTAGCCTTTGTATCCCTGTGGAGAGATGCAAAGGGATAACATTAGGCTAGGCTATTCTCATTGGTAAATAAATGCTTACAAAATATCCCTATAACTTATAATAATATAGGCTACACGTTGGCTACATTGTGACACTAGTAAATGGTGGACAAGTAAGTTATCACTTACCGTGATGGTGGTTCCTTGCACAGAACTGAAAACATGTCACACAGCCATCTGGTCCTGAGCGGAAAAATATTATGAACAGTATTATTTCACTTTTTTGCACAAAAGTCAGTCAGACAGTCTCTTCTTCTCTATCTATATAGGCAGACCTATCAGAGTACGTTGCCATTGTTCATGATTAGGCTATTGTCAGTAAGTTCGGAGCTACAACTTGGCTTCCTATCCGTGTTAACAAAACTGGAATTGACGTTAATATAAGACATATGCTATTGCTGCAGGGTTATTCAACTATGGTACTCTTTGACCTGGTAATTTTCAGAAAATGTAACATCTTTTAGTATATATTTTTGACATTTTATTCCAAAAGTCTAACTGTCATTTCCAGTATAAGTATATAAGTATATATAGCCTACTCTTTTCATCCCGTGAGGGAAATTTGGTCTCTGCATTTATCCCAATCCGTGAATTAGTGAAACACACTACACAGTGAACACACAGTGAAGTGAAGCACACACTAATCCCGATGCAGTGAGCTGCCTGCTACAGCCACGCTCGGGGAGCAGTGAGGGGTTAGGTGCCTTGCTCAAGGGCACATCAGCCGTTCCTACTGGTCTGAGTTCGAACCAGCAATCCTCCGGTTACAAGTCTGAAGCCCTAACCAGAAGGCCACGACTGCCCAATCACATGTTTCCAAAACACAACAAAACGTGTGTTTTCAAGCAAAAATAACATCTACTGTTCCAAATGTATTTTATTAAATATTACACATATCAGCCAAAATATTCAATTGATTAATTTTCCAGAAATGTTGTATGTTGTATTATTTTTACATGTTTAACTTAAATTATGTGTTGTGATGGAAATGACAAAGTGTGGTGGAGATGACACGACATACATAGACAAATTTAAGATTTAAAAGCATTAAGATTTAAAACAAAAAAATGCGTCCCTGCCATATGTTATGTAATTATGATGTTTTTTTTCTACTAGATTCTTTAGTAGGCCTACTATGAAGCAAATAAACTGTGTTTTACACAGTTTCGAACGTTATCACTCGATTGTATGGGCGTTATCACTCGTAATCAGCCTCATAGTTATGGGTTAGAAGGGGCCATCGACCTTCTAGCAGGTTCAGAAGGCTGTTATCATCTATTCGCATGGTTGATACTCCGATACGAACACATTAGGATCCCAGAATCTATCACGTGACACACTCAACCACAAAAAAGCGGAAACGCTGCATAGAGCGAGCCATGGAGAAAGTTAGGGACGTCAATTTTGTAAATAGCCTAATAATTGTGTTGTTTTTTGTTGTTTGGAACAAAATATAGGCCTACTTATCTGACCAACACTCCTTCATAGTGTACAAAGCCTAGAATCGCGCGAATTTAGTGCAATTTCTCAGTACAATTCAAAGGCTTGTAAGTAAAAGTCGTGGACAAATACGTGATTAGGTAAATAAATCATTGTTGACACGTTATGGTTAAATTATCGAAATGAGTAGGATTGTGCTATAATCCTGATAAACATATTAGGTGATGTTGTTTGACATTAAATTGTCTAGTCTTGTCAGTCTCACATTATCAGCTGTTCTTTGAGTCTGGGTAATTCATGGGACAAACTGTTATATCCTATAGGCCTACGACCGTTTTTCTGAAATATATAGCAATACAACATAGCCTATTGCATTCATTCCAAAATATTGCACTCAATCCAAAATATTGCATTCCTGCAGTGTACTACGTAGTGCAATGCAGCTTTTAATGTCCAAAATACAGTTTTTCCTGAATATGAACTACAGATATTCCTCCAAAACTACAGTGTTGAGACCTGAAGTTGTAGAGTTGTATTTTATAGTAGGCCTATTGTAGTATTTGAATATTTACCCACAACAGTTTTACCCTTGTCTCACCAATATACATTATCTGTATATTATCTGTAAAGGTGTCCTGATATTTTATTTAGGGATGGTCCTGCAAACTTTTCTAAACATATCTTAAATTTCTCCCATCTACTTATGTTTTCACAGATCCTTGCTCCTGATATCCTGATGTAGAGGTTGCATTTCATTTCATTATATAACTCCAACGCACACCTACACAAAGGAGCTGTTAAAGGGGTGTCCTGCTACAAACAACAAGACAGCCAGCATGTAAACAAGACCTTGTTTGTCCACTTCCTGAAGGGGCTGAAGCATGCTGGCCTTGACACCTCAGTCCTTGCTCCCATTTACAGCTGTGTTGTGGAACACATTCTCTCATCCTATGGTCTACTGCAGCGGGTGGTTATATCTTTCACACAAACATACGGGTATTTGTGGGCGTTTTTGCAAGGTAACCAGGTACGCCATGTTTTTGGAGGTGCAAACAAACGCTGCATTGCCATTGAGATCACATAGTAAGGAGCTGGCTCAAGGGTTATTTGTCGTGTTTAGTTGTATAATGAAAGCACAGCTTTTATAGCCATCCATGCGTATTTCCTTCTGGCTCTTTGGCTATGAATTTGGTAGCTATAGCGGACTATTTGACGTCTTTAGAACACTAAGCAGGTGGAGGTGTCAAATGTTGAGTTTCTCCAGTCTAGATTTTTTGACGTTAATCACTCCTATGATGTATTGCTATTGTCTATCCAAAGTAAAATACCTGTTTCGAAGTTAGCTGATGGTCAAATCAACCAAAACTCCGATTGTTTGCACCTCCAAGTGGTGTGTGACGTAGGTCTGTGACGCGAGTTTGTGTGAAAGAATCGGTATAGACGACAATTGACAGCAATCTACTCATTATCAATGACCTTTACACCAGTAGAGACATATGAGGTTTTCTACAGGTATTTTGCTAAACATAGCGGTTGTTAGGTTATTGCTAGGGTAACTGAGAAGGTTGCTATGGTGTTATGGTATATATGGTGGTTGCTATGCATGTTTCTAGGGTAATTATGTTGGTTGCTATGGTGGTTGCTAGATTGGCATTTTAGTGGTGGTTGCTAGGTTGTTAATAGGGTAACTGATAAGGTTGCTAGGGTAGATATGGTGGTTGCATGCTAAATTAAGTGGTTATTATGCTGGTTGCTAGGGTAATTGAGATGATTGCTAGGGTAGTCATGTTGGTTGACAATATCAAAGTGGTTGCTAGGTTGGCATTGTAGTGGTGGTTGCTAGGTTGTTGATAGGGTAACCAAGAAGGTTGCTAGAGTAGATATGGTGGTTGCTATGGTAAATAAAGTGGTTGCTAGGGTAATTGAGATGGTTGCTAGGGTAGTCATGTTGGTTGACAATATCAAAGTGGTTGCTAGATTGTTGCTAGGGTAATTGAGATGGTTACTAGGGTCGATATGGTGGTTGCTATGCTAAACATAGCGGTTGCTAGAGTAGTGGTGGCTAGCTTGTTGCTAGGGTAACTGAGAAGTTTGTTATGGTGTTGCTAGGGTAGATATAATGGGGGTTATGCTAACAAAACAGTTGCTATGCTGGTTGCAAGGTTAATCATGTTAGTTCCAATGGTGTTTGCTAGGTTGACATTATGGTAGTAGTTGTTAGGTTGTTGGTAGGGCAATTAAGATGATTGCTAGGGTAGTCATATTGGTTGACAATATCAAAGTGGTTGCTAGATTGTTGCTAGGGTAATTGAGATGGTTGCTAGGGTTGATATGGTGGTTGCTATGCTAAATATAGCAGTTGCTATGGTAGTGGTGGCTAGGTTGTTGCTAGGGTAACTGAGAAGTTTGTTATGGTGTTGCTAGGGGAGATATAGTGGGGGTTATGCTAAAAAAAACAGTTGCTATGCTAGTTGCAAGGTTAATCATGTTGTTTGCTATGGTAGTTGCTAGATTGGCATTTTAGTGGTGGTTGCTAGGTTGTTAATAGGGTAACTGATAAGGTTGCTAGGGTAGATATGGTGGTTGCATGCTAAATTAAGTGGTTGTTATGCTGGTTGCTAGGGTAATTGAGATGATTGCTAGGGTAGTCATGTTGGTTGACAATATCAAAGTGGTTGCTAGGTTGGCATTGTAGTGGTGGTTGCTAGGTTGTTGATAGGGTAACCAAGAAGGTTGCTAGAGTAGATATGGTGGTTGCTATGGTAAATAAAGTGGTTGCTAGGGTAATTGAGATGGTTGCTAGGGTAGTCATGTTGGTTGACAATATCAAAGTGGTTGCTAGATTGTTGCTAGGGTAATTGAGATGGTTGCAAGGTTAATCATGTTGGTTGCAATGGTGGTTGCTAGGTTGACATTATGGTAGTAGTTGTTAGATTGTTGGTAGGGTAATTAAGATGGTTGCTATGGTGGTTTCTAGGTTGACATTATGGTAGTAGTTGTTAGGTTGTTGGTAGGGTAATTAAGATGGTTGCTAGGGTAGTCATGTTGGTTGACAATATCAAAGTGGTTGCTAGATTGTTGCTAGGGTAATTGAGATGGTTGCTAGGGTTGATATGGTGGTTGCTATGCTAAATATAGTGGTTGCTATGGTAGTGGTGGCTAGGTTGTTGCTAGGGTAACTGAGAAGTTTGGTATGGTGTTGCTAGGGTAGATATAGTGGGGGTTATGCTAAAAAAAAGCAGTTGTTATACTGGTTGCTATATATTTTCTGAAAGCCCATAGCCTCTAGATGTCAATTAATATGAATCAAGACATGTCCTACCCTTCTACGTACTTTGGTGTATCATAAGGCGTACATAGGCCCATATTGTAGATCGAGAAACAAATTGTTCAGTTGATACATTTTGGCCTACACTGTTAAGGGACAGCTGAATTGACCACGTAAACCATATATTTTCTGAAAGCCCATAGCCTCTAGATGTCAATTAATATTAATTAATACATGTCCCACCTTCCTACTTATTCTGGTATATCATAAGGCGTACATAGTTCCATATTGTAGATCGGGAAACAAATTGTTCAGTCCCACATTTCTACTTACTTTGGTGCATCATATAAGCTTAAGCAATACTGCTATTTTTGCTCTTAGACTATAAAAATCCATAATCACATTAAAAACGCTAACTGGTTACAATTGTTTTTGAGAGCGAATTTCTTTTTTACTATTCTATTGTCATCCTTGTTTGGGACTTGAGTACTTCATTATCCCCTTCATGTGTCAATGTAAAATGTACATTAAAGCATCTTTGATAGAAAAGGACCCTCACTGATTTTTTTCCATGTTAATAATTACTTGAAAATATACAATTGTCTTTCACTTGTACTGGTTCTATATGTTCTGACCACTGACTGACTGCACCCTAATTATAATCAGCAAGGTCAAGGCTTAAATTAGTCTCAGATAAGTCTGTTTTTATCCCATGCATTATATATGCTAATGTTGTGAAGTAATTGGTGTGACCCTACAAAGGCCTGTCTGACCTATGACCTATTAACCTAAGCTTAGTAAATATGAGATCGGAGTTAAATTACCAGGGGGTCAAGAGCGTGCAGATTAGCTTCGGCATGTTAGCATACGCCATAGCAAGTATGGCGCCGCATGGAGCATTTGGAACCAGCTCTGTGCACGAAAGTCCATGTTGGGCACGAGCTCTCATGTAACATCTTTGGATGACACAAAATATACGTGTGAAATGGAATCAACCCTCACATATTCACTGACTGTAGCAACCCCTACAAATCCTTTTTATTTTTATCTTTGGCTCCGCCTCCTGGCAACACACAAGCAGCTAGAGGTCTCAAATTTCTAGTTTTAACCCCCTTATCAATATATGTGTCACATGTTGGTATTAGTTGATAATAACTGGTGTAACCCTTACACCCCTTACACCCCTCACCATTACAACAGATCAAGTGTCAGTCCAACTTAAGAAATTGTGCAGCAATAAAGCAGCGGGGCCTGACAGACTGTGTCCAAGGCTACTCAAGGCCTGTGCTGCTGAACTGGGGGAGCCACTGAAGCACATCTTCAATTTGAGCCTACGCCTTGGACAAGTTCCAACACTGTGGAAGACATCATGTCTTACCCCTGTCCCTAAGAAGCCACACCCTAGTGAGCTTAATGACTACAGACCTGTCGCTCTTAGGTGACCGTGATTTGTTCAAGTAAGAGTTGTTCCTGGACCAACATTCTAATGACGGTCCTGGACCAACAACTCTTTAACCAATCACAGCCTTGTGATGTCATCAATGTGAGCCTTCTGCTTCTCCCATTGCCATTTTGAAATTTCCCTCCAGAAACAACCAGTGGATCAACAACTTGTATCTCAATACAGGTAGGTCCTTGCATATTTGTGTGTAAATTAGTTGTAAAATAAAATAATTCTGAGTGGAATCTGAATATATGCACCTTAGATTTTTTTTATTTTCATTTTAGCTGAATTGGTTCCATGTTTGTCTAATGTTAGCTGCCAGGCTAGGGACCATACATTTACTGTAATACATTAGCTTCCTAATAGGTAATTCAGTGGCTATGCATCTTTTAAATAACTTATTTTCGAGGGGATACAGTAGGCTAGTTGAAGTAGCTTTGAAGCTCATTTAGCAATCTTGGTGCCGCTGTTATTATGTTACTAGGCTAGGGAACATACATTTATGCTACTAAATTAGCTTGCTAATAGGTAGATGCAGCATGCAACTATGTCAAGTGCCAAGCCGGTGTTATGTTAGTTCACTGGCTAAGGAGCACACTTTTGGACTACTAATGTAGCTTGGTAATAGGCTAAAGCAGTAGCTTTTGTTTGTACATGGTCCTGGAGCGATGTTGCCATGTTGGTCTTGGACAGCCATTAGAATGTTGTTCCAGGACCGACTTTAGAATGTTGGTTCAGGGCCGTCTTTAAATGTTGGTCCAGGACCCACATTGTCATGTTTGTCCAGGACCGTCTTTACAATGTTGGTCCAGGACCCATATTGTCATGTTTGTCCAGGACCGTCATTACAATGTTGTTCCAGGACCCACATTGCCATGTTTGTCCAGGACCGTCATTACAATGTTGGTCCAGGACAGACTTTACAATGTTGTCTTTACAATGTTGGCCCAGGACCGTCTTTACGATGTTGGTCAGGGACCATCTTTAGAATTTTGGTCCAGAGACCCAATAGTTGATATAGCTTTGAAGCTCATTTAGCAATCTTGTTGCCATGGTAATTCGTGCTAATGTTAGAAAAAATAGCTTGCTAATAGGCAATAGAGATCCTTTATACAATAAGCTGCAAAATATTTTTTCTGCTTTGTTTATTCCAGGTCCATCATAGGAAGTTTGTCCAGGTACATCACAGGGAAGTTGGTTCAGGTCCATCACAGGGAAGCTGGTCCAGGTCCATCACAGTGAAGCTGGTTCAGGTCCATCATAAGGAAGCTGGTCCAGGCCCATC
This sequence comes from Alosa pseudoharengus, assembly GCF_046254945.1. NCBI lineage: Eukaryota > Metazoa > Chordata > Actinopteri > Clupeiformes > Clupeidae > Alosa > Alosa pseudoharengus. The sequence goes on along the minus strand of NW_027468881.1, from coordinate 31,710,432 downwards.
ACAGTGAAGCTGGTCCAGGTCAATCACAGGGAAGTTGGTCCAGGTCCATCATAAGGAAGTTGACCCTGGTCCATCACAGTGAAGCTGGTCCAGGTCCATCACAGGGATGTTGGTCCAGGCTCATCATAAGAAAGTTGGTCCAGGTCCATCACAGGGAAGCTGGCCCAGGTCCATCATAAGAAATAGCACTCTGCAGTCTGCACACACTCTGCTCTGGTCTGGACCCAAATGAATGGTCAATAGCCTTGTGCAATGGCAGCAACGTCTGCTACACAAGCGATACATCACTGTTTCAATTTAATTTTCTCCTCATTCTTCTGTTTATACTATAATTTAAGGGGGTGGGACATGGAACAGCAGTTTAAGAAACATGAGTTTAGTAGGGGATTGACTTTTGCCATGTTAAGCTATGGAGACTGACGGAGTGTGGGTCGGTAAGACTACTTTTTTGGAAAAATATACTGAATTATATTTTATGTGTCAAAAATATATATTTTTGTCATATTTGTCAATACTAGTGCAGTGCCCGTTCAAACATGCTATTCCTGTAGCCCAATTACATGCCTGCAGGTAGACCTGCTTTAAAAATAGGATAGGGAAAAACATAATTCCAGGTAAGCATTCAATAATGAATAGGCCTACAGATAATATAATAAATGTGAAGTGAGCAGAATTTAATCATGGCTACATGTGTCATAGTCAAAGTTTTTTTTTTTTTTTTTCCCCCGTCATCTACTTCCTGAATTTTTGGTCAACGATACCTGGGACACTGAACCACCGGGGCACATGAAATTTGGTGGGTATGTAGCCCCACTAGACTTTTACGGAAAAATTTCGTTTCGTCCCCGGGGGCCACTCCCCCCCCCCCCGTTCTGGGCCCCCCGAACCGCAAAAAAAGTTTTTCCTAAATAACTACCTGAACCGTGGCACTGAGGATGAAGAATCTTTTATGGTATGGTATGTTGGTCTCAAGGGCCCACATCAACCTGGCCCATAATCACTCATTTGTGATTTGCACCCCCCCGGTAAAAAATGAAAATGCAATATTATTCTGCTTTAATCACCCCTATCTTCAGTTAAGATGTTCAGATCTGCACCAAATTTTATGTGTATGATTGACCTGGCATTCCCTGGGGGTATGCCAAGTTTCGTAGAATTTCATCCATGGGGGGGGGTCTAAAAAAAATTAGGTTATGTGTACATTTAGTGACTGTACACTTATTGGCCTGTAGATGGCGGTGCACACATATACACATGCACACACACACAGGCACCCACATACTATCGGTATTAGAACGGCCGATACATAATTACAAATTCAGTAGGATTAAAAGAAAGCCAAAATAAATATTCATCATCATCATCATGACTGCATTTCCAGTATTGGCGATAAGTAGTCGTTTGTCCACTAGATGGCGCATCGTTGCAGTGAGACGTAATTTTGTTGGAAGTTAAAAGTAGGTTGGAAAAACAATGGACGCTTCCTAGAAGGACTGTTTACCGCAGAGAACGTCTAATAAGGATAGGACGATGTCCACATGAAATGTAATTCCCATTTCTTCTTGAAGCCGAAATAAATCTGAGGATGTTTATCGGACATGCTTGGTTTTTACTGCAGGTACGTTAATGTTATAATATCAATACCTAGGTATGTTACCGTTAGCGTTGGTTGAGTGATGGAGGCCAATTTGATTGATTGCATTTGTAGAAAACTATAAATGCGGTTATACCAAGCAAATTGAAAGCAGCACTGTAATTGTATCTTTCGACTGTCATTTGTTGCACATGCTACAAAAATCATTCTGTGCAATGTAAGATTTACCAACGTTACACCGGTCTGATACAGTTTTGCCTATACATGCGTGAGACTGAGACGCCTGTTTATTAAGTATCCAAACAATGACACCTTCATTTCATTATGGCTGCTTTAGCAACACACCTTAAGCTACTGTGTAGTGGGTCCCATTTAGAAGTGATTACTTCATTCGCGCTTTCCTTGACTCATGGAGCTGCGTGAATTTTATTACAACTTTTCGCCACGATATGGCAGTTTAAGTCCGCTTGATACTGTAAGGCATGAGCCATTGGTTTCCAAAAGAGATTTTATTTGTGTCGCCAGCATAGCCTATTGACAATTTATGTTGTAAATAGGCCTACCTTATAAGCCTACCTGTAGCTTAGGGAAGCTAACAGCTTTCTATTAGGATCTAGTTTGTTAGAGTTTTGTCATAACTCCCTGATGCATTTTTGCATTTAGAATAGCCAGAGCGTGGATATCTCAATCGGAAAATTAAACAATATCGGGTGCCTATGGACTAGGCTGGGTGAACCTGATCCAGCCTGATCCTGAACCAGCCTGATCTGCCCGCTATTTATTTTTAGATTTCTTAAAAGATTGAGCTTGTTCGGTGAAAGCCAGACTAGCCATGGACCTCAGTTACACAATGCAAGGGAACATGAATCAGCCTATATTTGCACGAACAATAATGGACAACAGCTCTTCAACTTTGGCCCGTTAAAATGTGTATGAACAGTCTAGCGACGCATTTCATCAAGGCCCATTTGGACATGTCAGTTATTTGCACCACTGGTTAGATGTAAAACAGCATTTCGTTTCAGACTACTGTTACTTAATTTGTGCATTAACAATAACGTTTCAGACTACTGTTACTTAATTTGTGCATTGACAATAAAGTATCACATGAACTAAAGATGACTAAAATCTTATGTAGAAGAAGAAACATTCACAAAAAATCCATCCATCCAAAAATGACCTTTGTTTTTGATAGCTGTTGAAAACGGCATGGAACTGACAGAGATGTTTTTTGTTTATAAATAAATAAATAAATAAATAACATTATGCTGATACCTTTTGCTTTTCCCAAATACAATGTAGCCTACAGGTGTAAGTGACCTTTCATTAATCCAGTTGCAATGGATGAACTGTGATGAACTGCCCTACTTGTGATTGTTTAGAGATTTTAAAGGTTTTATAACAATGCTACATCTTCTTTGGCTATTCTACAATCTATTCACCTTTTCAGCACCAGTAGGCTACTTTCTGTGCAGCCGCACACACACACTCAGGCATGCCAGACAAGCATACACAAAAGTTTCAAGAGTGGGAGATGGAGTAAAATATGGAGACAAATTGAAGTGTGATTTCTTTTCGCGGAACGGATGTACAGGACTGAGCGGCGGTCATATTTTGTACCGCTATGCGGTACATCTAGTTATTTTACAATCTCAGAGAATCATATTTATTGATTGCAAAAGAGTTTGGGAAGATTGTGGAATGACAGTGGCAACATAGAATAGCATTCACAATTTATTGGAACATTGTAACATAATGTGTCACAAAAGAACAGTTAACATCGCTATAGAGTCAGGGACATCAGTATAACTTTACCCAATATAGCCTTTAACTTTTTCTTTTTGGGTAATCTTTGAACTGTTGAGTCACATTTCCTATTTGGAAACAGTGGCTGATCTTGCATACATTATTTGGGGACTTGCTGACTGCAGATTTACAGTAGAAACCGATATACTGTGGTTTGTTTATGAGGCACTTTGAAGCTTGCCTAGTAATGTCCATCAAAAGGAGGGAGTGAGTGGACAGTGTGAGCCACATGGCAGTCCCATGTTTGAGGTGGGCTACACGCTTCACAATGACGGCAAAGAGTTGTTATCAGACATTCACTAAGACTTATTACCCAGCCCAATCTATCTAATAAAACCTTTTGGAAGTACCATTAATGATATGTTATAAAATATTATAAAATATACCCGACCGAGGACCAGATATTTTAAAATTAAATAAAAGAAAACCGAATATTGATCCTTCATTTAAATTTCCAGTATTATCGTTATGTGGTATATAGGAAGTGGAACCAAGTCAAGCAGCATGCGTGTCTTGCCGCAGAAAGCTGCGTTGTCTGATGGACAAAGCACATACTGATGACAACTCTTTGCTGTCATTGTGAAGCGTGTAGCCCACCTCACGGTTATGGAATGGAAACATCATGCATATCGATGATTCTGCCATTTTTATAGCTGTAACAGTAAGTGTTCACATTAATATAATGTTCCCCATACACAATTTTCACAATATATTTTGAAATATATGTACATATTCAAAATTGACAGAAAAAAACAATTTTGACACTTAAAATATATTTCAATATATTTTTCCAAATAAGTGGCCTTAACGACCCACACTCAGTCAGTATCCATAGCTTAACATGGTAAAAGTCAATCCCCTACAGTACTAAACATCTTTCTTAAACTGCTGTTCCATGTCCCACCCTCTTATATTATAGTATAAACAGATTAATGAGGAGAAAATTAAATTGAAACAGTGATGTATCGCTTGACCATCCATTTGGGTCCAGACCAAAGCAGAGTGTGTGCAGATTGGTATTTCTTATGATGGACCAGGGCCAGCTTCCCTGTGATGGACCTGGACCAAATTTCTTTTGATGAGCCTGGACCAACATCCCTGCGATGAACCTGGACCAAATTCCCTGTGATGGACCAGCTTCACTGTGATTGACCTGGGTCAACTTCCTTATGATGGACCTGGACCAACTTCCCTGTGATGGACATGAAGCAACTTCTCTGTGATTGACCTGGACCAGCTTCACTGTGATGGACCTGGACCAACTTCCTTATGATGGACCTTGACCAACTTCCCTGTGATGTACAGGGACAAACTTCCCTATAATGGGCCTGGAATAAACAAAGCAGACAAAAATATTTTGCAGCTTATTGTATAAAGGTTTAAACATGGCAAGTTTCTCAGAAATGTAGCAAAAAAGGAAAACAGTCTAACGACAACTGACAGATTTGTATTTCCTATTAGCAAGCTATTTTTTGTATTTTACCTAGCCTAGCAGATAACATTAGCACAAATTACCATAGCAACAAGATTGCTAAATGAGCTTCAAAGCTAATTCAACTATTGGGTCCCTTCTTGGTAATAGGCTAAAGCAGTCACTTTTATTTGTTCTAGAGCAATTCCATGGAAACTTAATTTTTTCGTAACATCCATAACGCCAATAAAATGTGATGGTATGGTATGATATGAATGATTACATGAAAAGCTATTTTTGGCTGAAGAATGTACATGAGAAAAAATGCACAAAAAATGTTATCATTCACATCATACAAATGCCAGTGTATGATGTGTTCTAAAGACAGTCTTGGACAAACATGGCAATGTGGGTCCTGGACCAACATTGTAAAGACGGTGCTGGGCCAACATTGTAATGATGATCCTGGACAAACATGACAATGTGGGTCCTGGACCAACATTATAAAGAAGGTCCTGGACCAACATGACAATGTGGGTCCTGGACCAACATTGTAGAGACGGTGCTGGACCAACATGACAATGTGGGTCCTGGACCAACATTGTAGAGACGGTGAACTAACATAAAACCGGCTTGGCACTTCAGTTGCATGCTGAACCTACCTATTAGCAAGCTAATTTGGTAGCATAAATGTATGTTCCCTAGCCTACCCACATAACAATTTTTGGTTCGCTAAAGGTTCCACAAAATTTTTTAGCATTCACATCATACAAATGCCAAGGCATTTCACTGGCGTTATGGATGTGACAAAAAGTAAATTTTCCGTGGAATTGCCCTGTACATTTTCCAGGAGTGACATCACCATTTTGGTCCAGGACCGTCTTTACAATGTTGGTCCAGGATCAACATGGTGATGTTGGTCCAGGATTAACATTGTAAAAACGGTGCTGGACCAAAATTCTAAAGACAGTCTTGGACAAACATGGCAATGTGGGTCCTGGACCAACATTGTAAAGACGGTGCTGGGCCAACATTGTAATGATGATCCTGGACAAACATGACAATGTGGGTCCTGGACCAACATTATAAAGAAGGTCCTGGACCAACATGACAATGTGGGTCCTGGACCAACATTGTAGAGACGGTGCTGGACCAACATGACAATGTGGGTCCTGGACCAACATTGTAGAGACGGTGCTGGACCAACATTGTAATGACGATCTTGGACAAACATGACAATGTGGGTCCTGGACCAACATTGTAATGACGGTCCTGGACAAATATGACAATGTGGATCCTGAACCAACATTGTAAAGACGTACCTGGACCAACATTGTAATGACGGTCCTGGACAAACATGACAATGTGAGTCCTGCACCAACATTGTAATGACGATCCTGGACAAACATGACAATCCTGGATCCTGGACAAACATGACAATCCTGGGTCCTGGACCAACATTGTAATGACGATCCTGGAAAAACATGATAATGTGGGTCCTGGACCAACATTGTAATGACGGTCCTGGACAAACATGACAATGTGGGTCCTGGACCAACATTGTAAAGACGGTCCTGGACAAACATGACAATGTGGGTCCTGGACCAACATTGTAAAGACGGTCCTGGACCAACATTGTAATGACGGTCCTGGACAAACATGACAATGTGGGTCCTGGACCAACATTGTAAAGACGGTCCTGGACAAACATGACAATGTGGGTCCTGGACCAACATTGTAATGACGGTCCTGGACAAACATGACAATGTGGGTCCTGGACCAACATTGTAAAGACGGTCCTGGACCAACATTATAATGACGGTCCTGGACAAACATGACAATGTGGGTCCTGGACCAACATTGTAATGACGGTCCTGGACAAACATGACAATGTGGGTCCTGGACCAACATTGTAAAGACGGTCCTGGACCAACATTCTAAAGTCGGTCCTGGAACAACATTCCAAGACCAACATGTCAACGTCGCTCCAGGACCATGTACAAACAAAAGCTACTGCTTTAGTCTATTACCAAGTTAAATTAGTAGTCCAAAAGTGTGCTCCTTAGCCAGTGAACTAACATAAAACCGGCTTGGCACTTCAGTTGCATGCTGAACCTACCTATTAGCAAGCTAATTTGGTAGCATAAATGTATGTTCCCTAGCCTACCCACATAACAATTTTTGGTTCGCTAAAGGTTCCGGGAAGGTTCGCTGAAGGTTCCGGGAACGTTCGCTACAGGTTCTCTCCGAAGGTTCGCTCAGGGTAGCGCAGGAAAGTTTTCTGAACTTTCTGATACCGTCAGTGCAGGTTTGCAGTTCCTTCAGCGAACCTTCCCGGAACCTTTAGCGAACCAAATATTGGCCACTACTAGGCTACTACTACTAGTAATAATAATAATAATAATAATAATAATAATAATAATAATAATAGGCGATGATGATGATAATAATAATAATAATAATAATAATAATAATAATAATACAAGGATACAAGGATACAAGGAAGTTTATTGTCACATGCATATAGTTACTGGAAGTAAGAAATGCAGTGAAATTAAGTATGGTGTCAGCCTATTTGTGCATTTATGGGGGGGTAAAAAGTGCAGTAGAAGAGGGGTTTAGTAGATTAAGTGGCAAGGGCTGCATAAGAAAGGTGGGGGAGGATTGCGATTGGGGGGGGGGGGCACCAACAAGGAGCACCCAAGAGCAACAGGGGCAAGGAAAAACTCCCTTACCAAGGAAGAAACCTTGGGCATATCCACGGCTCAAGGGGCTAACCCAACTGCCAAGGGTCTTGGTGTGTGTGTTGGGGGGATGACAAGGGAGATGGGATAGTGTGCTGTGTATGTGGGGAGAGGGCAGTGTGCAATATGTGTGTTGGAGAAGCTTCCTCATGAGACAATGTGCTGTGTATTGGGGGGCGGGGGCAGTGTGCTGTAAGTATGTTGGGGATGTGTGTTGGAGAAGCTTCCTGATGAAATAATGTGCTGTGTATGTAGGGGAGAGGGGGGGGGGCAGTGTACTGCAAGTATGATGTATGTGAGTGATGACAGTGAAGATGTGTGTGTGGGCGGGAGGGGAGTGGAGCAGTGACTGTGTGTGTGTGTGTGTAGTGTGTGTGTGGGTAGGTGGGGGCAGTATGCTGTAAGTATGTAGAGGATGTGTGTTGGAGAAGATCCTGAAGACAATGTGCTGTGTATGTGGGGGGGCGGGGGCAGTGTGCTGTAAGTATGTTGGGGATGTGTGTTGGAGAAGCTTCCTGATGAAATAATGTGCTGTGTATGTAGGGGAGAGGGGGGGGGGCAGTGTACTGCAAGTATGATGTATGTGAGTGATGACAGTGAAGATGTGTGTGTGGGCGGGAGGGGAGTGAAGCAGTGACTGTGTGTGTGTGTGTGTGTGTATAGTGTGTGTGTGGGTAGATGGGGGCAGTATGCTGTAAGTAAGTAGAGGATGTGTGTTGGAGAAGATCCTGAAGACAATGTGCTGTGTATGTAGGGAGGGGGGGGGGGCAGTGTGCAGCAAGTATGTAGAGGAGGCTTACTGTAGCAAGCAGTGTGCTGTATGTATGTGAGGTGATGACAGTGATGATGTAAGAGTGTGTGTTTTTTTTTGTGTGTGTGTGTTGGGGATGGGGGGGGGGGGGGGGGCAGAAAGGCTAGGCAATCAAGGACATGGGTAGATAGATGGAGGAGAAATCAAAAATAATAAATAAAAAGTTCTATAGAGATGTGCAAAAGTTGGAGAAAGTCAGATATGTGTTTGTGTGTGTGTGTGTGTGTGTGTGTGTGTGTGTGTGTTTTGACGTGTGATGAATAAGAAAATAAATAAAAGGTCTGCAGCATAGGGAGAGGGATGTAAAAGTGCTAAAAGTCATGTAGGTGTGTGTGTGTGTGTGTGTGTGTGGGGGGGGGTCATGAGTGCTGAGGAGTGGATGAGTGCAAAGTCAGTATAGTGTGAGTTCAGAGTTGGGAAATGTTTGAGAGTGCTGAGGAGTGAATGTGTGCAAAGTCAGTATAGTGTGAGTTCAGAGTTCGGATGGCCTGGGGATAAAAACTTCTCCTGAGTCTCTCAGTTCTGGCTTTGTGACTACATAGGCGTCTTCTTGATTTCAGCGGTAGGAATAATCCATTGTTAGGATGAGAAGAGTCCTTCAGAATCTTTTGGGCTCTTAGGAGTACTCTTCTGGAATAGATTTCTTGTAGAGCAGGGAGTTGAGTTCTTATAGTACGTTCAGCTGAGCGCACTACTCTCTGCAGAGTACTACAATCTCTAACTGTGGAGTTCCCATACCAGGTGATGATGCTACCAGTTAGAACACTCTCAACCGCTGAAGTGTAGAAGGCCTTCATGATGGATGTAGAAACTTTGAATTTCCTTAGCTGACGAAGGAAGTAGAGTCGTTGTCTGGACTTCTTCAGAACATGTTGAGTGTTAACAGTCCATGTTAAGTCTTCAGTAATGTGGACACCAAGGTATTTAAAACTTGTGACTCTCTCTACAGGTTGCCCGCTGATCATTAGTGGGGTGTAACTGTAGTTCTGCTGCTTCCTTCTGTAATCCACTACCATTTCCTTGGTTTTATTGATATTCAGTGTCAAGCTGTTAGATTGACACCACTGTGCCACCTCATCAACCTGATCCAAGTAGAGCTGTTCATTGTTGTTACTAATCAGGCCCAAGATCACTGTGTCATCTGCAAACTTGATGATGGAGGTATGACTACTGTTGGCTTTGCAGTCATGTGTGTAGATGTTGTACAGCAGTGGACTCAAAACACAGCCTTGGGGAGCACCAGTGCTGATGGTTAATGAGTCAGATGTCAGACCCCCCACTCTAACCACTTGTGAACGGTTGGTGAGGAAGTCAAATATCCAGTGACACATTGTAGGCGATGATGATGATAATAATAATAATAATAATAATAATAATAATAATAGGCGATGATGATGATAATAATAATAATAATAATAATAATAGTAATAATAATAATAATAATAATAATAATAATAATAATAATAGGCGATGATGATGATAATAATAATAATAATAATAATAATAATAATAATAATAATAGGCGATGATGATAATAATAATAATAATAATAATAATAATAATAATACTTAACTTCCAGATGTAATATTGGCGACTTATTCTAGCCACCTTATAAGACAGGCTATATGTTCACAACACTAGATTTATAATGGTCAATGAATGAACAGACGGCATGTAAAACATTGAATGTTTTATTAAGTATTCGCTGGAATTGCAGACGAGAATGACGCACAATTTATTCGGGCAACACTTGTTTCAATCCGAGATAATCCGGGAGTCCTTCTGCCTTTGGATGATGGGTCTTTCAATGCAGCTCCTGCGAACGAGAGAAGACATGACACTAAATATACGTGTTCTTTTCAAATGCACATATTTGGGTTACCTGTTTTCCTTGGATCAAAATCACACTGAATTACTGGACGAGAGATTGGCAGGTATGTTAATTGTCCAATGCTTTTGAAAACATGTTCCGCACCAAAAGGCTACATCGTTATGCAGGCATACTGTTTTAAGCACGTGTGTGTGAAACAGTGCATTTTCCAAGGCATGGTTTTGGCCTAGTATTTGATTCATTGTTTACAATGTAACGTTACGTGTGCAGTAGCAGTACCTGAGCTGATATGGTCTCTAGAATCCAGCGACACGTCTGGCCTCCACTCCATGTGTTGGTCTAAAAGACACAAAAAAGCCAGTTGTCAAACAATTCGTGATATGCATAGCTATACACAGGTAGTATAACTGTAACTTTTTCAGAAAATGTAATTTAACAGCGAATGGCAGTAGCCCATATTATATTTTAAGCCTGTAAAACATGCATGATCTGAAACGTACTGTATGATCTGAAACTGACTACATGCTATATGGCTGGCTAGTAAATGCATAATGCTTAAAACATAGTCTTACCGTTTTCTTTACCAAAGCAGGCCTCTGTTGTGTGTTCACTGGTGGGATTAGACATGGGCGACAGCTGACCAAAGTGCTCATTTTCATGTCCTTTCCAATAGCATCCATAGGAGGACAACGAAAATCAAATGTGAGTATTGAATCACAAGTGCACACTGAAAAGACAAACGTTTTTCTATTTCGATAAAAGGACACAATTTTTATAGACTGATATTGATTAATTTTCCTTTGCAAGATTTGTTTAAAAGCAGTAATAGTGCGTACACAACTTACATTAGAGGTTGAACGTGCAGGGATCCATGAAGGTCTTGAACACTGAAACAAATAATGATAGTTTTAATTTTCCACACAGGAAATCAGATATTTATAAGTACGTTCTCAATGAATTTGACCCATTATGAGTTGGCAATACTTATCAGCCTGGAGCAGAGTTGATTGGTACTTCTATCCCGACATAGATTATTGTGTTATACGGCTTTGTGGATGATTGAGTGAAGCGTGCATGACGTTATTAACTTGGCCTATACCATCATTAATGTAGCCAATGTCTTTGTAGCACTAGGTTGTAGCTAGACCTGTTGTCAGATTAACTAAAGCCTGCACCTTTCGTGGTCATCAGTTGTCATTATGACTCTTATCTTGTTGAAATTTAGTTTGATGTGTTGGTTAGCACTAATAGAGGATTGCCCTTGAATATCGATAGCAGATAACCTACCAGCTGCTTGGTTAAATGCTAACGTTAACGTTAGTAACGTTATCGTAAAGCCACCAATTACCAACCCTTTCGTTCGAAAATTCTAAAACAGCGATGTTTTCTAATACTTCAAAATAACATTTGATAAATGAACCTTATATTTTTCAGTAGCCATAGGTGTGTAGATTTGAACAAAATCTAGTTTGGTTCTTGGTTTGTGTAGAAATTAATATTAAGTGACACATAACGTTAGCAGCTAACGTTAGCACTTTCTAGGCTAAGAAAGAGGTTTGGAAATACCTTAGTTAGCTCTCAGCGCAAAACGTAACGTAACTTACCAGTGGTGGTGACAGTGGTCTTTAGCGGTGATTTGAATAATTATTTTCTCTGAGATAAAGATCTAAAAATAGCAGTGTCTATATGTAGATGAAAGCAGTGCAGACCGTAGTCAGCAGAGAAGTCTTACTTCAGTGGCAGTTAGTGAAGTAGCTGCTAATGTTATTGTCGCGAGCTTCTAGAATTTAGAATGCTTTTCTAAATCAGGCTTGTTGACCTGTGTGATAGGCTAGTTCAAGTTGGTAATCAGAATTTTATTTAGGCCTATACTTACGTACAAAAGGAATTTGATTTTGGTAGGTGTTAACTCTATGTACAGTCAACAAATAAACATGTACTAGTATAATACACCAGGGCTGCCAATCGATTAAACAAATAATCTAATTAATTATACTCTTGTAGATTTTTATTCACATAATTACTAGGCTGTTGCCTTTACTATCCAGTAGGTGGCAGTCCAGGATAAGAAATAGAGCAGTTCAAGAAAATATTAAACTAAACAGTAGGAAAACGAGACAAAGAAAAGTAATGCTATTGGAATTGAAATAAATGTAAACACCTTCAACAAACTTTTGAAGACTTTTAGTTTCTGTAATTAATGCAATAGTACACTAGTGTACACATAGACAAATAGTAATATGGATCGGCTACATACTGTAATAATAATAATGTAGGCACATATCAACATAATATACAAAAAATGCAAATAAGACATAGGATTGGGATGTAAAGTAGGCCTACACATGGATTGGGATGGAAAGTGCAAAGTAATATTGCCCGCCAGAGGTTAGGAGGTTAAAGAGAGTGTACTCTCAGGATGTGTAATCTGTAATTGTCAAGTACTCCTAAATAACAATTAACCAGCAATGAGTTCTTCTTCTTCTTCTTCTTCTTCTTCTTCTTATTATTATTATTATTATACACATGTGCCAGCTCAACTTAAACAAATACAGTATTTGTTAACATTAGAAATTAAAATGAAATGTTTGTCAATAAGTCAACAACAGTAAGAATCAGTAGCCTTGGACATAGAAGAGAAAAAATAAAGTGGCAAGTGCAAGTGGTGTTTGGCCCATATCTGTGAAACAAATTGAGTGGAAGTGAGTGTGTGTGGGGTGGGGTAACCAGTTAAATGTGTGATCTGTTTTCTTCACAGGTCTTCATGAGGAGGAAAGCCTGTGGGGTAAGTTCTGTCAAGGACTCCTATAAGATGCGCGGATGTGATCCCATACCATGTTTACCTAGAAGATCAGCCGCAGCATTAAAACAATTAGGTAAACCATTTACAGGTAACATTAGTCAGCTTAGATACAGTTGTGATGGAATGCACACACCACAGATCTGGTGTCAATATAGTTGTAAAATGCATTGAATGTCTTGTATAGTTTAATTGTGTTTGCGTGTGTGTGTGTATACTAATTAACTAAATAAATAAATATATATAATTGAAGCTTTGAATAAATTGAAGTTTTGTTAACCATGTTAAGACAGTTCTAAATAGAAAATAAAAATTAAATCCTTTTGTAAACCTAACACTTGTGTCAGTGTCTCTTTATTATTGCTTCCATAGTAGAATGTTATCGTGTTGTTAGCTTATGTTTGTGTAGGAGTGCCATCTAAACTAGGCCAACATGGTTTTTAGCATTGTGTTGGCATGCGTTTGTGTTGGACTGCCATCTAAACTGCATTAACAGGGGTGTTAGTATGTGTTGGTGTAGGACTGCCATCTAAACTGGACCAACATGGTTGTTAAGTTAAGTTAGACTGTAGGAGATCTCTGCATTTTATCCATCCGGGGGCACACGCACTCAGAGCAACAAGCTAACTAGAAGCACACAGAAAAGCAGACATAGTCTGTATTACATGTATAGCTTTTCTCTTCCCTCCACACAATCGATTTGGCTTATTCAGAGTCTTATAATTAAGACATCCCATATTTACCTATGCATCCTCAAAGAGAACCTTTAGGGAACGTTCATAGAAGGTTAGCTGAATGTAAAAAAAACCTTTAGGGAACCTTTAGGGAACGTTCCCTAAAGGTTCTTTAAAGGTTCAAAATATTTCCCTTTAGGGAACCTTTAGGGAACGTTCCCTAAAGGTTACCCAAAGGTAAATATTTTGAACCTTTAAAGAACCTTTAGGGAACGTTCCCTAAAGGTTCTTTAAATGTTCAAAATATTTTACCTTTAGGGAACGTTCCCTAAACGTTCCCTAAAGGTACCTTAAGGGAACCTTTAGGGAACGTTCTCTAAAGGTTATGTGTTTGCTGGGTAGCCTCTAACATAATAACAGCGGCAACAAGATTGCTAAATGAGCTTCAAAGCTACTTTAACTACTGTATCCCTTCGAAATAAGTTATTTAAAAGATGCATAGCCTAGTGATGGCAGTCTGACACTGAAGCTTCGATACGTGCTTCAAACCATTAACTACAATTCCATTTGAACCACTGCTCCGAAGGTTGCTTTGGTACGGAAAAATCATGTGACATATGACGTTCGAAGCAGAAACTGCTTCATTCTCTGAATGTATCACCTGAGTGGTTTGCAGCGCCACCGCCTCGCGAACCAATCGTGCTGCCACTGCAACGGGCAGGGCCTCGTTTCTAGTCAGAATTATAGCGCGCTCAAAGCATAAACACTTTAGGCTAATGCACAACATTGCGTTTGGTTCGTAGCCTCTACTGTGACAAGCATAGTTTGTTCGTATTGATTTATTTTTATTACAATGTAAGAGAGACATGGGAAAACTTTATTCTGATCGCTCCTGATCAATCTTTATTTGTAAAAAGAATGATATCCCATTGGTATTCATGTGCACTACGTATGTGGGGGGATGGGGTGGTTAGGTGCGTGCACTAGATTTATTTCACTAGTAAAGCTTCCTGTCCACTATCTAGCCGGGATAATTTAGATGCAGTCTTGGCTTTTCACCAGGAGAGGTCGCTGTTACTGAAGCTTCGAGTAATGAATCCATTTTCGAATCAACTGTTCAAAGTGGTTCAGTGCTTCACCAAAGCTTCATTTGCCCATCACTAGCATAGCCACTGAGTTACCTATTAGGAAGCTAATGTATTACAGTAAATGTATGGTCCCTAGCCTGGCAGCTAACATTAGACAAACATGGAACCACTTTCGGCTAAAACGAAAATAAAAAAAAATCTAAGGTGCATATATTCAGATTCCACACATTTTATTTTACAACTATTTTACACACAAATATGCAAGGACCTACCTGTATTGAGATACAAGTTATGGTAACCCACTGGTTGTTTCTGGAGGGAAATTTCAAAATGGCAATGGGAGAAGCAGAAGGCTCACATTGATGACATCACCAGGCTGTGATTGGTTAAAGAGTTGTTGGTCCAGGACCGTCTTTAGAATGTTGGTCCAGGAACAACTCTTACTTGAACAAATCACGGTCACCCAAAGTTAACAGTCATACTAACTTATGGAAAGTCACAACAGCAGAGAAAGCTATAATTTACAGCTGGAAGTAGCACTGCTTGTACTGTGGAAAGGACTGCATGGGCAATATTGAGAGAGATATTTGTCAGGTCATGACTATGCTAGTGGAAGTATTTCACTTATGTAACTGCTAAGCACATTTGCCTACAGTAATTGCAATCAGATACTTGATTCTTATAAGGAGGGGTATTAAACTCATTGTGCTGTAGATAGGGACTCCCCATGTCAAAAACAACCAAGTCTATGTTGTGAAACATAAAAACAAATTCACTATATTTACAGTAATTGAATTGAACATGGCATGTTGATTAGCATGTCTCCACCATCTATAACTTAGTATGTCAGGGGATGAAACTGACCTTAACCTTTGACTTCATGGCCCTGAGTCCCTAAGTTCATCTAACTAGACAATAAATGTACTAGAGTTAATGAAAATCCATCAGTCTGCTTTGGAGATATGAACCAAATACTGCATGTGAGTTATTTGTGTGACCCCTTGTAACCTTGACCTTTGACCTCAAGACCTAAATTGTCTACGAGGCTGAAGTTAGCACCACTTTCAGGGGGAGTTAATTTTCCATTCCACCTTAAATATTGCAATTTTCTACCACAAGGGGGCAGGGTTGACCGCAAATCCGCGATAACACAGGCATGTGCCTGTTGCAGATGAACAGGCATTGTTCACAGACATTCAAAAGCCTGTATCTTTTTTCTGTTGACTCCATTGCCGAATGTTTTGATAAATGTTGCCTTTTGTGTTCTATTAAATAATTTGGTAATTTAGAAAGGGGGGGGTATGTAGAGGGTGGCAGATTATGTAGTTTTTTATTTATTTTCTGTGCTGGATCTTTTGATACATGTTGTGTTATGTTTTCTATTAAATAATTTTGGACATATTGCAGTGGGGGGGGGGGGTTGTTATGTAGTTGGTAGCAGATTTTGACATTTTTCTACAGTAAATGTATTCCCTACATATGTCATTTTGCATCGGATTTTTCAACACATTCTATAACTACACTCTCTCCTCTTTCAATGACACCCCACTTGTGAAATTCTATGGTGGAAAATGGCGTTTTTAGCCCTTTGAAAATATAGTATGTATTTGTGAAATTGCAGATTTTCAGCACTAAAACAGCCACAATCATCTCAAGAAAGATTTTGCAAGGGATCTTTCACCACATTCTATAAGTACACTCTCTCCTCTTTCCAATGACACCCCACTTGTGAAATTCTATGGTGGAAAATGGCCTTTTTGGCCCTTTGAAAATATACTTTGTGAAATTGCAGAATTTCAGCACTAGAACAGCCACAATAATCTCAAGAAGGATTTTGCAAGGGATATTTCACCCCATTCTGAAACTTCACTCTCTCCTCTTTCCAATGACACCCCACTTGTAAAATTCTATGGTGGAAAATGGCCTTTTTTGCCCCTCTGAAAATATAGTATGTATTTTGTGAAATTGCAGAATTTCAGCACTAGAACAGCAACACTCATCCCATGAAGAATTTTGCAAGGGATCTTTCACCACATTCTATAAGTACACTCTCTCCTCTTTCCAATGACACCCCACTTGTGAAATTCTATGGTAGAAAATGGCCTTTTTTGCCCTCTGAAAATATAGTTTGTGAAATTGCAGAATTTCAGCACTTGAACAGCGACAGATATCCCACGAAGGATTTTGCCAGGGGTCTTTCACCACATTCTGAAACTACACTCTCTCCTCTTTCCAATGACACCCCACTTGTGAAATCCTATGGTGGAAAATGGCATATTTAGCCCCTCTGAAAATATAGTATGTATTTGTGAAATTGCAGAATTTCAGCACTAAAACAGCCACAATCATCTCAAGAAGGATTTTGCAAGGGATCTTTCATCACATTCTATAAGTACACTCTCTCCTCTTTCCAATGACACCCCACTTGTGAAATTCTATGGTGGAAAATGGCCTTTTTGGCCCTTTGAAAATATACTTTGTGAAATTGCAGAATTTCAGCACTAGAACAGCCACAATCATCTCAAGAAGGATTTTGCAAGGGATATTTCACCCCATTCTGAAACTTCACTCTCTCCTCTTTCCAATGACACCCCACTTGTGAAATTCTATGGTGGAAAATGGCCTTTTCTGCCCCTCTGAAAATATAGTATGTATTTTGTGAAATTGCAGAATTTCAGCACTAGAACAGCAACACTCATCCCATGAAGGATTTTGCAAGGGATCTTTCACCACATTCTATAATTACACTCTCTCCTCTTTCCAATGACACCCCACTTGTGAAATTCTATGGTAGAAAATTGCCTTTTTTGCCCTCTGAAAATATAGTTTGTGAAATTGCAGAATTTCAGCACTTGAACAGCGACAGATATCCCACGAAGGATTTTGCCAGGGGTCTTTCACCACATTCTGAAACTACACTCTCTCCTCTTTCCAATGACACCCCACTTGTGAAATTCTATGGTGGAAAATGGTATATTTAGCCCCTCTGAAAATATAGTATGTATTTGTGAAATTGCAGAATTTCAGCACTAAAACAGCCACAATCATCTCAAGAAGGATTTTGCAAGGGATCTTTCACAACATTCTATAAGTACACTCTCTCCTCTTTCCAATGACACCCCACTTGTGAAATTCTATGGTGGAAAATGGCCTTTTTGGCCCTTTGAAAATATACTTTGTGAAATTGCAGAATTTCAGCACTAGAACAGCCACAATCATCTCAAGAAGGATTTTGCAAGGGATATTTCACTACATTCTGAAACTTCACTCTCTCCTCTTTCCAATGACACCCCACTTGTGAAATTCTATGGTGGAAAATGGCCTTTTCTGCCCCTCTGAAAATATAGTATGTATTTTGTGAAATTGCAGAATTTCAGCACTAGAACAGCAACACTCATCCCATGAAGGATTTTGCAAGGGATCTTTCACCACATTCTATAATTACACTCTCTCCTCTTTCCAATGACACCCCACTTGTGAAATTCTATGGTAGAAAATTGCCTTTTTTGCCCTCTGAAAATATAGTTTGTGAAATTGCAGAATTTCAGCACTTGAACAGCGACAGATATCCCACGAAGGATTTTGCAAGGGGTCTTTCACCACATTCTGAAACTACACTCTCTCCTCTTTCCAATGACACCCCACTTGTGAAATTCTATGGTGGAAAATGGCATATTTAGCCCCTCTGAAAATATAGTATGTATTTGTGAAATTGCAGATTTTCAGCACTTGAACAGCGACAGATATCCCACGAAGGATTTTGCAAGGGGTCTTTCACCATATCCTGAAACTATACTCTCTCCTCTTTCCAATGACACCCCACTTGTGAAATTCTATGGTGGAAAGTGGCCTTTTTAGCCCCTCTGAAAATATAGTATGTATTTGTGAAATTGCAGAATTTCAGCACTTAAACAGCGACAGATATCCCACGAAGGATTTTGCAAGGGGTCTTTCACCACATTCTGAAACTACACTCTCTCCTCTTTCCAATGACACCCCACTTGTGAAATTCTATGGTGGAAAATGGCATATTTAGCCCCTCTGAAAATATAGTATGTATTTGTGAAATTGCAGAATTTCAGCACTAAAACAGCCACAATCATCTCAAGAAGGATTTTGCAAGGGATCTTTCATCACATTCTATAAGTACACTCTCTCCTCTTTCCAATGACACCCCACTTGTGAAATTCTATGGTGGAAAATGGCCTTTTTGGCCCTTTGAAAATATACTTTGTGAAATTGCAGAATTTCAGCACTAGAACAGCCACAATCATCTCAAGAAGGATTTTGCAAGGGATATTTCACCCCATTCTGAAACTTCACTCTCTCCTCTTTCCAATGACACCCCACTTGTGAAATTCTATGGTGTTTTCTTCACAGGTCTTCATGAGGAGGAAAGCCTGTGGGGTAAGTTCTGTCAAGGACTCCTATAAGATGCGCGGATGTGATCCCATACCATGTTTACCTAGAAGATCAGCCGCAGCATTAAAACAATTAGGTAAACCATTTACAGGTAACATTAGTCAGCTTAGATACAGTTGTGATGGAATGCACACACCACAGATCTGGTGTCAATATAGTTGTAAAATGCATTGAATGTCTTGTATAGTTTAATTGTGTTTGCGTGTGTGTGTGTATACTAATTAACTAAATAAATAAATATATATAATTGAAGCTTTGAATAAATTGAAGTTTTGTTAACCATGTTAAGACAGTTCTAAATAGAAAATAAAAATTAAATCCTTTTGTAAACCTAACACTTGTGTCAGTGTCTCTTTATTATTGCTTCCATAGTAGAATGTTATCGTGTTGTTAGCTTATGTTTGTGTAGGAGTGCCATCTAAACTAGGCCAACATGGTTTTTAGCATTGTGTTGGCATGCGTTTGTGTTGGACTGCCATCTAAACTGCATTAACAGGGGTGTTAGTATGTGTTGGTGTAGGACTGCCATCTAAACTGGACCAACATGGTTGTTAAGTTAAGTTAGACTGTAGGAGATCTCTGCATTTTATCCATCCGGGGGCACACGCACTCAGAGCAACAAGCTAACTAGAAGCACACAGAAAAGCAGACATAGTCTGTATTACATGTATAGCTTTTCTCTTCCCTCCACACAATCGATTTGGCTTATTCAGAGTCTTATAATTAAGACATCCCATATTTACCTATGCATCCTCAAAGAGAACCTTTAGGGAACGTTCATAGAAGGTTAGCTGAATGTAAAAAAAACCTTTAGGGAACCTTTAGGGAACGTTCCCTAAAGGTTCTTTAAAGGTTCAAAATATTTCCCTTTAGGGAACCTTTAGGGAACGTTCCCTAAAGGTTACCCAAAGGTAAATATTTTGAACCTTTAAAGAACCTTTAGGGAACGTTCCCTAAAGGTTCTTTAAATGTTCAAAATATTTTACCTTTAGGGAACGTTCCCTAAACGTTCCCTAAAGGTACCTTAAGGGAACCTTTAGGGAACGTTCTCTAAAGGTTATGTGTTTGCTGGGTAGCCTCTAACATAATAACAGCGGCAACAAGATTGCTAAATGAGCTTCAAAGCTACTTTAACTACTGTATCCCTTCGAAATAAGTTATTTAAAAGATGCATAGCCTAGTGATGGCAGTCTGACACTGAAGCTTCGATACGTGCTTCAAACCATTAACTACAATTCCATTTGAACCACTGCTCCGAAGGTTGCTTTGGTACGGAAAAATCATGTGACATATGACGTTCGAAGCAGAAACTGCTTCATTCTCTGAATGTATCACCTGAGTGGTTTGCAGCGCCACCGCCTCGCGAACCAATCGTGCTGCCACTGCAACGGGCAGGGCCTCGTTTCTAGTCAGAATTATAGCGCGCTCAAAGCATAAACACTTTAGGCTAATGCACAACATTGCGTTTGGTTCGTAGCCTCTACTGTGACAAGCATAGTTTGTTCGTATTGATTTATTTTTATTACAATGTAAGAGAGACATGGGAAAACTTTATTCTGATCGCTCCTGATCAATCTTTATTTGTAAAAAGAATGATATCCCATTGGTATTCATGTGCACTACGTATGTGGGGGGATGGGGTGGTTAGGTGCGTGCACTAGATTTATTTCACTAGTAAAGCTTCCTGTCCACTATCTAGCCGGGATAATTTAGATGCAGTCTTGGCTTTTCACCAGGAGAGGTCGCTGTTACTGAAGCTTCGAGTAATGAATCCATTTTCGAATCAACTGTTCAAAGTGGTTCAGTGCTTCACCAAAGCTTCATTTGCCCATCACTAGCATAGCCACTGAGTTACCTATTAGGAAGCTAATGTATTACAGTAAATGTATGGTCCCTAGCCTGGCAGCTAACATTAGACAAACATGGAACCACTTTCGGCTAAAACGAAAATAAAAAAAAATCTAAGGTGCATATATTCAGATTCCACACATTTTATTTTACAACTATTTTACACACAAATATGCAAGGACCTACCTGTATTGAGATACAAGTTATGGTAACCCACTGGTTGTTTCTGGAGGGAAATTTCAAAATGGCAATGGGAGAAGCAGAAGGCTCACATTGATGACATCACCAGGCTGTGATTGGTTAAAGAGTTGTTGGTCCAGGACCGTCTTTAGAATGTTGGTCCAGGAACAACTCTTACTTGAACAAATCACGGTCACCCAAAGTTAACAGTCATACTAACTTATGGAAAGTCACAACAGCAGAGAAAGCTATAATTTACAGCTGGAAGTAGCACTGCTTGTACTGTGGAAAGGACTGCATGGGCAATATTGAGAGAGATATTTGTCAGGTCATGACTATGCTAGTGGAAGTATTTCACTTATGTAACTGCTAAGCACATTTGCCTACAGTAATTGCAATCAGATACTTGATTCTTATAAGGAGGGGTATTAAACTCATTGTGCTGTAGATAGGGACTCCCCATGTCAAAAACAACCAAGTCTATGTTGTGAAACATAAAAACAAATTCACTATATTTACAGTAATTGAATTGAACATGGCATGTTGATTAGCATGTCTCCACCATCTATAACTTAGTATGTCAGGGGATGAAACTGACCTTAACCTTTGACTTCATGGCCCTGAGTCCCTAAGTTCATCTAACTAGACAATAAATGTACTAGAGTTAATGAAAATCCATCAGTCTGCTTTGGAGATATGAACCAAATACTGCATGTGAGTTATTTGTGTGACCCCTTGTAACCTTGACCTTTGACCTCAAGACCTAAATTGTCTACGAGGCTGAAGTTAGCACCACTTTCAGGGGGAGTTAATTTTCCATTCCACCTTAAATATTGCAATTTTCTACCACAAGGGGGCAGGGTTGACCGCAAATCCGCGATAACACAGGCATGTGCCTGTTGCAGATGAACAGGCATTGTTCACAGACATTCAAAAGCCTGTATCTTTTTTCTGTTGACTCCATTGCCGAATGTTTTGATAAATGTTGCCTTTTGTGTTCTATTAAATAATTTGGTAATTTAGAAAGGGGGGGGTATGTAGAGGGTGGCAGATTATGTAGTTTTTTATTTATTTTCTGTGCTGGATCTTTTGATACATGTTGTGTTATGTTTTCTATTAAATAATTTTGGACATATTGCAGTGGGGGGGGGGGGTTGTTATGTAGTTGGTAGCAGATTTTGACATTTTTCTACAGTAAATGTATTCCCTACATATGTCATTTTGCATCGGATTTTTCAACACATTCTATAACTACACTCTCTCCTCTTTCAATGACACCCCACTTGTGAAATTCTATGGTGGAAAATGGCGTTTTTAGCCCTTTGAAAATATAGTATGTATTTGTGAAATTGCAGATTTTCAGCACTAAAACAGCCACAATCATCTCAAGAAAGATTTTGCAAGGGATCTTTCACCACATTCTATAAGTACACTCTCTCCTCTTTCCAATGACACCCCACTTGTGAAATTCTATGGTGGAAAATGGCCTTTTTGGCCCTTTGAAAATATACTTTGTGAAATTGCAGAATTTCAGCACTAGAACAGCCACAATAATCTCAAGAAGGATTTTGCAAGGGATATTTCACCCCATTCTGAAACTTCACTCTCTCCTCTTTCCAATGACACCCCACTTGTAAAATTCTATGGTGGAAAATGGCCTTTTTTGCCCCTCTGAAAATATAGTATGTATTTTGTGAAATTGCAGAATTTCAGCACTAGAACAGCAACACTCATCCCATGAAGGATTTTGCAAGGGATCTTTCACCACATTCTATAAGTACACTCTCTCCTCTTTCCAATGACACCCCACTTGTGAAATTCTATGGTAGAAAATGGCCTTTTTTGCCCTCTGAAAATATAGTTTGTGAAATTGCAGAATTTCAGCACTTGAACAGCGACAGATATCCCACGAAGGATTTTGCCAGGGGTCTTTCACCACATTCTGAAACTACACTCTCTCCTCTTTCCAATGACACCCCACTTGTGAAATCCTATGGTGGAAAATGGCATATTTAGCCCCTCTGAAAATATAGTATGTATTTGTGAAATTGCAGAATTTCAGCACTAAAACAGCCACAATCATCTCAAGAAGGATTTTGCAAGGGATCTTTCATCACATTCTATAAGTACACTCTCTCCTCTTTCCAATGACACCCCACTTGTGAAATTCTATGGTGGAAAATGGCCTTTTTGGCCCTTTGAAAATATACTTTGTGAAATTGCAGAATTTCAGCACTAGAACAGCCACAATCATCTCAAGAAGGATTTTGCAAGGGATATTTCACCCCATTCTGAAACTTCACTCTCTCCTCTTTCCAATGACACCCCACTTGTGAAATTCTATGGTGGAAAATGGCCTTTTCTGCCCCTCTGAAAATATAGTATGTATTTTGTGAAATTGCAGAATTTCAGCACTAGAACAGCAACACTCATCCCATGAAGGATTTTGCAAGGGATCTTTCACCACATTCTATAATTACACTCTCTCCTCTTTCCAATGACACCCCACTTGTGAAATTCTATGGTAGAAAATTGCCTTTTTTGCCCTCTGAAAATATAGTTTGTGAAATTGCAGAATTTCAGCACTTGAACAGCGACAGATATCCCACGAAGGATTTTGCCAGGGGTCTTTCACCACATTCTGAAACTACACTCTCTCCTCTTTCCAATGACACCCCACTTGTGAAATTCTATGGTGGAAAATGGTATATTTAGCCCCTCTGAAAATATAGTATGTATTTGTGAAATTGCAGAATTTCAGCACTAAAACAGCCACAATCATCTCAAGAAGGATTTTGCAAGGGATCTTTCACAACATTCTATAAGTACACTCTCTCCTCTTTCCAATGACACCCCACTTGTGAAATTCTATGGTGGAAAATGGCCTTTTTGGCCCTTTGAAAATATACTTTGTGAAATTGCAGAATTTCAGCACTAGAACAGCCACAATCATCTCAAGAAGGATTTTGCAAGGGATATTTCACTACATTCTGAAACTTCACTCTCTCCTCTTTCCAATGACACCCCACTTGTGAAATTCTATGGTGGAAAATGGCCTTTTCTGCCCCTCTGAAAATATAGTATGTATTTTGTGAAATTGCAGAATTTCAGCACTAGAACAGCAACACTCATCCCATGAAGGATTTTGCAAGGGATCTTTCACCACATTCTATAATTACACTCTCTCCTCTTTCCAATGACACCCCACTTGTGAAATTCTATGGTAGAAAATTGCCTTTTTTGCCCTCTGAAAATATAGTTTGTGAAATTGCAGAATTTCAGCACTTGAACAGCGACAGATATCCCACGAAGGATTTTGCAAGGGGTCTTTCACCACATTCTGAAACTACACTCTCTCCTCTTTCCAATGACACCCCACTTGTGAAATTCTATGGTGGAAAATGGCATATTTAGCCCCTCTGAAAATATAGTATGTATTTGTGAAATTGCAGATTTTCAGCACTTGAACAGCGACAGATATCCCACGAAGGATTTTGCAAGGGGTCTTTCACCATATCCTGAAACTATACTCTCTCCTCTTTCCAATGACACCCCACTTGTGAAATTCTATGGTGGAAAGTGGCCTTTTTAGCCCCTCTGAAAATATAGTATGTATTTGTGAAATTGCAGAATTTCAGCACTTAAACAGCGACAGATATCCCACGAAGGATTTTGCAAGGGGTCTTTCACCACATTCTGAAACTACACTCTCTCCTCTTTCCAATGACACCCCACTTGTGAAATTCTATGGTGGAAAATGGCATATTTAGCCCCTCTGAAAATATAGTATGTATTTGTGAAATTGCAGAATTTCAGCACTAAAACAGCCACAATCATCTCAAGAAGGATTTTGCAAGGGATCTTTCATCACATTCTATAAGTACACTCTCTCCTCTTTCCAATGACACCCCACTTGTGAAATTCTATGGTGGAAAATGGCCTTTTTGGCCCTTTGAAAATATACTTTGTGAAATTGCAGAATTTCAGCACTAGAACAGCCACAATCATCTCAAGAAGGATTTTGCAAGGGATATTTCACCCCATTCTGAAACTTCACTCTCTCCTCTTTCCAATGACACCCCACTTGTGAAATTCTATGGTGTTTTCTTCACAGGTCTTCATGAGGAGGAAAGCCTGTGGGGTAAGTTCTGTCAAGGACTCCTATAAGATGCGCGGATGTGATCCCATACCATGTTTACCTAGAAGATCAGCCGCAGCATTAAAACAATTAGGTAAACCATTTACAGGTAACATTAGTCAGCTTAGATACAGTTGTGATGGAATGCACACACCACAGATCTGGTGTCAATATAGTTGTAAAATGCATTGAATGTCTTGTATAGTTTAATTGTGTTTGCGTGTGTGTGTGTATACTAATTAACTAAATAAATAAATATATATAATTGAAGCTTTGAATAAATTGAAGTTTTGTTAACCATGTTAAGACAGTTCTAAATAGAAAATAAAAATTAAATCCTTTTGTAAACCTAACACTTGTGTCAGTGTCTCTTTATTATTGCTTCCATAGTAGAATGTTATCGTGTTGTTAGCTTATGTTTGTGTAGGAGTGCCATCTAAACTAGGCCAACATGGTTTTTAGCATTGTGTTGGCATGCGTTTGTGTTGGACTGCCATCTAAACTGCATTAACAGGGGTGTTAGTATGTGTTGGTGTAGGACTGCCATCTAAACTGGACCAACATGGTTGTTAAGTTAAGTTAGACTGTAGGAGATCTCTGCATTTTATCCATCCGGGGGCACACGCACTCAGAGCAACAAGCTAACTAGAAGCACACAGAAAAGCAGACATAGTCTGTATTACATGTATAGCTTTTCTCTTCCCTCCACACAATCGATTTGGCTTATTCAGAGTCTTATAATTAAGACATCCCATATTTACCTATGCATCCTCAAAGAGAACCTTTAGGGAACGTTCATAGAAGGTTAGCTGAATGTAAAAAAAACCTTTAGGGAACCTTTAGGGAACGTTCCCTAAAGGTTCTTTAAAGGTTCAAAATATTTCCCTTTAGGGAACCTTTAGGGAACGTTCCCTAAAGGTTACCCAAAGGTAAATATTTTGAACCTTTAAAGAACCTTTAGGGAACGTTCCCTAAAGGTTCTTTAAATGTTCAAAATATTTTACCTTTAGGGAACGTTCCCTAAACGTTCCCTAAAGGTACCTTAAGGGAACCTTTAGGGAACGTTCTCTAAAGGTTATGTGTTTGCTGGGTAGCCTCTAACATAATAACAGCGGCAACAAGATTGCTAAATGAGCTTCAAAGCTACTTTAACTACTGTATCCCTTCGAAATAAGTTATTTAAAAGATGCATAGCCTAGTGATGGCAGTCTGACACTGAAGCTTCGATACGTGCTTCAAACCATTAACTACAATTCCATTTGAACCACTGCTCCGAAGGTTGCTTTGGTACGGAAAAATCATGTGACATATGACGTTCGAAGCAGAAACTGCTTCATTCTCTGAATGTATCACCTGAGTGGTTTGCAGCGCCACCGCCTCGCGAACCAATCGTGCTGCCACTGCAACGGGCAGGGCCTCGTTTCTAGTCAGAATTATAGCGCGCTCAAAGCATAAACACTTTAGGCTAATGCACAACATTGCGTTTGGTTCGTAGCCTCTACTGTGACAAGCATAGTTTGTTCGTATTGATTTATTTTTATTACAATGTAAGAGAGACATGGGAAAACGTTATTCTGATCGCTCCTGATCAATCTTTATTTGTAAAAAGAATGATATCCCATTCGTATTCATGTGCACTACGTATGTGGGGGGATGGGGTGGTTAGGTGCGTGCACTAGATTTATTTCACTAGTAAAGCTTCCTGTCCACTATCTAGCCGGGATAATTTAGATGCAGTCTTGGCTTTTCACCAGGAGAGGTCGCTGTTACTGAAGCTTCGAGTAATGAACCCATTTTCGAATCAACTGTTCAAAGTGGTTCAGTGCTTCACCAAAGCTTCATTTGCCCATCACTAGCATAGCCACTGAGTTACCTATTAGGAAGCTAATGTATTCCAGTAAATGTATGGTCCCTAGCCTGGCAGCTAACATTAGACAAACATGGAACCACTTTCGGCTAAAACGAAAATAAAAAAAAATCTAAGGTGCATATATTCAGATTCCACACATTTTATTTTACAACTATTTTACACACAAATATGCAAGGACCTACCTGTATTGAGATACAAGTTATGGTAACCCACTGGTTGTTTCTGGAGGGAAATTTCAAAATGGCAATGGGAGAAGCAGAAGGCTCACATTGATGACATCACCAGGCTGTGATTGGTTAAAGAGTTGTTGGTCCAGGACCGTCTTTAGAATGTTGGTCCAGGAACAACTCTTACTTGAACAAATCACGGTCACCCAAAGTTAACAGTCATACTAACTTATGGAAAGTCACAACAGCAGAGAAAGCTATAATTTACAGCTGGAAGTAGCACTGCTTGTACTGTGGAAAGGACTGCATGGGCAATATTGAGAGAGATATTTGTCAGGTCATGACTATGCTAGTGGAAGTATTTCACTTATGTAACTGCTAAGCACATTTGCCTACAGTAATTGCAATCAGATACTTGATTCTTATAAGGAGGGGTATTAAACTCATTGTGCTGTAGATAGGGACTCCCCATGTCAAAAACAACCAAGTCTATGTTGTGAAACATAAAAACAAATTCACTATATTTACAGTAATTGAATTGAACATGGCATGTTGATTAGCATGTCTCCACCATCTATAACTTAGTATGTCAGGGGATGAAACTGACCTTAACCTTTGACTTCATGGCCCTGAGTCCCTAAGTTCATCTAACTAGACAATAAATGTACTAGAGTTAATGAAAATCCATCAGTCTGCTTTGGAGATATGAACCAAATACTGCATGTGAGTTATTTGTGTGACCCCTTGTAACCTTGACCTTTGACCTCAAGACCTAAATTGTCTACGAGGCTGAAGTTAGCACCACTTTCAGGGGGAGTTAATTTTCCATTCCACCTTAAATATTGCAATTTTCTACCACAAGGGGGCAGGGTTGACCGCAAATCCGCGATAACACAGGCATGTGCCTGTTGCAGATGAACAGGCATTGTTCACAGACATTCAAAAGCCTGTATCTTTTTTCTGTTGACTCCATTGCCGAATGTTTTGATAAATGTTGCCTTTTGTGTTCTATTAAATAATTTGGTAATTTAGAAAGGGGGGGGTATGTAGAGGGTGGCAGATTATGTAGTTTTTTATTTATTTTCTGTGCTGGATCTTTTGATACATGTTGTGTTATGTTTTCTATTAAATAATTTTGGACATATTGCAGTGGGGGGGGGGGGTTGTTATGTAGTTGGTAGCAGATTTTGACATTTTTCTACAGTAAATGTATTCCCTACATATGTCATTTTGCATCGGATTTTTCAACACATTCTATAACTACACTCTCTCCTCTTTCAATGACACCCCACTTGTGAAATTCTATGGTGGAAAATGGCGTTTTTAGCCCTTTGAAAATATAGTATGTATTTGTGAAATTGCAGATTTTCAGCACTAAAACAGCCACAATCATCTCAAGAAAGATTTTGCAAGGGATCTTTCACCACATTCTATAAGTACACTCTCTCCTCTTTCCAATGACACCCCACTTGTGAAATTCTATGGTGGAAAATGGCCTTTTTGGCCCTTTGAAAATATACTTTGTGAAATTGCAGAATTTCAGCACTAGAACAGCCACAATAATCTCAAGAAGGATTTTGCAAGGGATATTTCACCCCATTCTGAAACTTCACTCTCTCCTCTTTCCAATGACACCCCACTTGTAAAATTCTATGGTGGAAAATGGCCTTTTTTGCCCCTCTGAAAATATAGTATGTATTTTGTGAAATTGCAGAATTTCAGCACTAGAACAGCAACACTCATCCCATGAAGGATTTTGCAAGGGATCTTTCACCACATTCTATAAGTACACTCTCTCCTCTTTCCAATGACACCCCACTTGTGAAATTCTATGGTAGAAAATGGCCTTTTTTGCCCTCTGAAAATATAGTTTGTGAAATTGCAGAATTTCAGCACTTGAACAGCGACAGATATCCCACGAAGGATTTTGCCAGGGGTCTTTCACCACATTCTGAAACTACACTCTCTCCTCTTTCCAATGACACCCCACTTGTGAAATCCTATGGTGGAAAATGGCATATTTAGCCCCTCTGAAAATATAGTATGTATTTGTGAAATTGCAGAATTTCAGCACTAAAACAGCCACAATCATCTCAAGAAGGATTTTGCAAGGGATCTTTCATCACATTCTATAAGTACACTCTCTCCTCTTTCCAATGACACCCCACTTGTGAAATTCTATGGTGGAAAATGGCCTTTTTGGCCCTTTGAAAATATACTTTGTGAAATTGCAGAATTTCAGCACTAGAACAGCCACAATCATCTCAAGAAGGATTTTGCAAGGGATATTTCACCCCATTCTGAAACTTCACTCTCTCCTCTTTCCAATGACACCCCACTTGTGAAATTCTATGGTGGAAAATGGCCTTTTCTGCCCCTCTGAAAATATAGTATGTATTTTGTGAAATTGCAGAATTTCAGCACTAGAACAGCAACACTCATCCCATGAAGGATTTTGCAAGGGATCTTTCACCACATTCTATAATTACACTCTCTCCTCTTTCCAATGACACCCCACTTGTGAAATTCTATGGTAGAAAATTGCCTTTTTTGCCCTCTGAAAATATAGTTTGTGAAATTGCAGAATTTCAGCACTTGAACAGCGACAGATATCCCACGAAGGATTTTGCCAGGGGTCTTTCACCACATTCTGAAACTACACTCTCTCCTCTTTCCAATGACACCCCACTTGTGAAATTCTATGGTGGAAAATGGTATATTTAGCCCCTCTGAAAATATAGTATGTATTTGTGAAATTGCAGAATTTCAGCACTAAAACAGCCACAATCATCTCAAGAAGGATTTTGCAAGGGATCTTTCACAACATTCTATAAGTACACTCTCTCCTCTTTCCAATGACACCCCACTTGTGAAATTCTATGGTGGAAAATGGCCTTTTTGGCCCTTTGAAAATATACTTTGTGAAATTGCAGAATTTCAGCACTAGAACAGCCACAATCATCTCAAGAAGGATTTTGCAAGGGATATTTCACTACATTCTGAAACTTCACTCTCTCCTCTTTCCAATGACACCCCACTTGTGAAATTCTATGGTGGAAAATGGCCTTTTCTGCCCCTCTGAAAATATAGTATGTATTTTGTGAAATTGCAGAATTTCAGCACTAGAACAGCAACACTCATCCCATGAAGGATTTTGCAAGGGATCTTTCACCACATTCTATAATTACACTCTCTCCTCTTTCCAATGACACCCCACTTGTGAAATTCTATGGTAGAAAATTGCCTTTTTTGCCCTCTGAAAATATAGTTTGTGAAATTGCAGAATTTCAGCACTTGAACAGCGACAGATATCCCACGAAGGATTTTGCAAGGGGTCTTTCACCACATTCTGAAACTACACTCTCTCCTCTTTCCAATGACACCCCACTTGTGAAATTCTATGGTGGAAAATGGCATATTTAGCCCCTCTGAAAATATAGTATGTATTTGTGAAATTGCAGATTTTCAGCACTTGAACAGCGACAGATATCCCACGAAGGATTTTGCAAGGGGTCTTTCACCATATCCTGAAACTATACTCTCTCCTCTTTCCAATGACACCCCACTTGTGAAATTCTATGGTGGAAAGTGGCCTTTTTAGCCCCTCTGAAAATATAGTATGTATTTGTGAAATTGCAGAATTTCAGCACTTAAACAGCGACAGATATCCCACGAAGGATTTTGCAAGGGGTCTTTCACCACATTCTGAAACTACACTCTCTCCTCTTTCCAATGACACCCCACTTGTGAAATTCTATGGTGGAAAATGGCATATTTAGCCCCTCTGAAAATATAGTATGTATTTGTGAAATTGCAGAATTTCAGCACTAAAACAGCCACAATCATCTCAAGAAGGATTTTGCAAGGGATCTTTCATCACATTCTATAAGTACACTCTCTCCTCTTTCCAATGACACCCCACTTGTGAAATTCTATGGTGGAAAATGGCCTTTTTGCCCTTTGAAAATATACTTTGTGAAATTGCAGAATTTCAGCACTAGAACAGCCACAATCATCTCAAGAAGGATTTTGCAAGGGATATTTCACCCCATTCTGAAACTTCACTCTCTCCTCTTTCCAATGACACCCCACTTGTGAAATTCTATGGTGTTTTCTTCACAGGTCTTCATGAGGAGGAAAGCCTGTGGGGTAAGTTCTGTCAAGGACTCCTATAAGATGCGCGGATGGTGATCCCATACCATGTTTACCTAGAAGATCAGCCGCAGCATTAAAACAATTAGGTAAACCATTTACAGGTAACATTAGTCAGCTTAGATACAGTTGTGATGGAATGCACACACCACAGATCTGGTGTCAATATAGTTGTAAAATGCATTGAATGTCTTGTATAGTTTAATTGTGTTTGCGTGTGTGTGTGTATACTAATTAACTAAATAAATAAATATATATAATTGAAGCTTTGAATAAATTGAAGTTTTGTTAACCATGTTAAGACAGTTCTAAATAGAAAATAAAAATTAAATCCTTTTGTAAACCTAACACTTGTGTCAGTGTCTCTTTATTATTGCTTCCATAGTAGAATGTTATCGTGTTGTTAGCTTATGTTTGTGTAGGAGTGCCATCTAAACTAGGCCAACATGGTTTTTAGCATTGTGTTGGCATGCGTTTGTGTTGGACTGCCATCTAAACTGCATTAACAGGGGTGTTAGTATGTGTTGGTGTAGGACTGCCATCTAAACTGGACCAACATGGTTGTTAAGTTAAGTTAGACTGTAGGAGATCTCTGCATTTTATCCATCCGGGGGCACACGCACTCAGAGCAACAAGCTAACTAGAAGCACACAGAAAAGCAGACATAGTCTGTATTACATGTATAGCTTTTCTCTTCCCTCCACACAATCGATTTGGCTTATTCAGAGTCTTATAATTAAGACATCCCATATTTACCTATGCATCCTCAAAGAGAACCTTTAGGGAACGTTCATAGAAGGTTAGCTGAATGTAAAAAAAACCTTTAGGGAACCTTTAGGGAACGTTCCCTAAAGGTTCTTTAAAGGTTCAAAATATTTCCCTTTAGGGAACCTTTAGGGAACGTTCCCTAAAGGTTACCCAAAGGTAAATATTTTGAACCTTTAAAGAACCTTTAGGGAACGTTCCCTAAAGGTTCTTTAAATGTTCAAAATATTTTACCTTTAGGGAACGTTCCCTAAACGTTCCCTAAAGGTACCTTAAGGGAACCTTTAGGGAACGTTCTCTAAAGGTTATGTGTTTGCTGGGTAGCCTCTAACATAATAACAGCGGCAACAAGATTGCTAAATGAGCTTCAAAGCTACTTTAACTACTGTATCCCTTCGAAATAAGTTATTTAAAAGATGCATAGCCTAGTGATGGCAGTCTGACACTGAAGCTTCGATACGTGCTTCAAACCATTAACTACAATTCCATTTGAACCACTGCTCCGAAGGTTGCTTTGGTACGGAAAAATCATGTGACATATGACGTTCGAAGCAGAAACTGCTTCATTCTCTGAATGTATCACCTGAGTGGTTTGCAGCGCCACCGCCTCGCGAACCAATCGTGCTGCCACTGCAACGGGCAGGGCCTCGTTTCTAGTCAGAATTATAGCGCGCTCAAAGCATAAACACTTTAGGCTAATGCACAACATTGCGTTTGGTTCGTAGCCTCTACTGTGACAAGCATAGTTTGTTCGTATTGATTTATTTTTATTACAATGTAAGAGAGACATGGGAAAACGTTATTCTGATCGCTCCTGATCAATCTTTATTTGTAAAAAGAATGATATCCCATTCGTATTCATGTGCACTACGTATGTGGGGGGATGGGGTGGTTAGGTGCGTGCACTAGATTTATTTCACTAGTAAAGCTTCCTGTCCACTATCTAGCCGGGATAATTTAGATGCAGTCTTGGCTTTTCACCAGGAGAGGTCGCTGTTACTGAAGCTTCGAGTAATGAACCCATTTTCGAATCAACTGTTCAAAGTGGTTCAGTGCTTCACCAAAGCTTCATTTGCCCATCACTAGCATAGCCACTGAGTTACCTATTAGGAAGCTAATGTATTCCAGTAAATGTATGGTCCCTAGCCTGGCAGCTAACATTAGACAAACATGGAACCACTTTCGGCTAAAACGAAAATAAAAAAAAATCTAAGGTGCATATATTCAGATTCCACACATTTTATTTTACAACTATTTTACACACAAATATGCAAGGACCTACCTGTATTGAGATACAAGTTATGGTAACCCACTGGTTGTTTCTGGAGGGAAATTTCAAAATGGCAATGGGAGAAGCAGAAGGCTCACATTGATGACATCACCAGGCTGTGATTGGTTAAAGAGTTGTTGGTCCAGGACCGTCTTTAGAATGTTGGTCCAGGAACAACTCTTACTTGAACAAATCACGGTCACCCAAAGTTAACAGTCATACTAACTTATGGAAAGTCACAACAGCAGAGAAAGCTATAATTTACAGCTGGAAGTAGCACTGCTTGTACTGTGGAAAGGACTGCATGGGCAATATTGAGAGAGATATTTGTCAGGTCATGACTATGCTAGTGGAAGTATTTCACTTATGTAACTGCTAAGCACATTTGCCTACAGTAATTGCAATCAGATACTTGATTCTTATAAGGAGGGGTATTAAACTCATTGTGCTGTAGATAGGGACTCCCCATGTCAAAAACAACCAAGTCTATGTTGTGAAACATAAAAACAAATTCACTATATTTACAGTAATTGAATTGAACATGGCATGTTGATTAGCATGTCTCCACCATCTATAACTTAGTATGTCAGGGGATGAAACTGACCTTAACCTTTGACTTCATGGCCCTGAGTCCCTAAGTTCATCTAACTAGACAATAAATGTACTAGAGTTAATGAAAATCCATCAGTCTGCTTTGGAGATATGAACCAAATACTGCATGTGAGTTATTTGTGTGACCCCTTGTAACCTTGACCTTTGACCTCAAGACCTAAATTGTCTACGAGGCTGAAGTTAGCACCACTTTCAGGGGGAGTTAATTTTCCATTCCACCTTAAATATTGCAATTTTCTACCACAAGGGGGCAGGGTTGACCGCAAATCCGCGATAACACAGGCATGTGCCTGTTGCAGATGAACAGGCATTGTTCACAGACATTCAAAAGCCTGTATCTTTTTTCTGTTGACTCCATTGCCGAATGTTTTGATAAATGTTGCCTTTTGTGTTCTATTAAATAATTTGGTAATTTAGAAAGGGGGGGGTATGTAGAGGGTGGCAGATTATGTAGTTTTTTATTTATTTTCTGTGCTGGATCTTTTGATACATGTTGTGTTATGTTTTCTATTAAATAATTTTGGACATATTGCAGTGGGGGGGGGGGGGGGGGGGGTGTTATGTAGTTGGTAGCAGATTTTGACATTTTTCTACAGTAAATGTATTCCCTACATATGTCATTTTGCATCGGATTTTTCAACACATTCTATAACTACACTCTCTCCTCTTTCAATGACACCCCACTTGTGAAATTCTATGGTGGAAAATGGCGTTTTTAGCCCTTTGAAAATATAGTATGTATTTGTGAAATTGCAGATTTTCAGCACTAAAACAGCCACAATCATCTCAAGAAAGATTTTGCAAGGGATCTTTCACCACATTCTATAAGTACACTCTCTCCTCTTTCCAATGACACCCCACTTGTGAAATTCTATGGTGGAAAATGGCCTATTTGGCCCTTTGAAAATATACTTTGTGAAATTGCAGAATTTCAGCACTAGAACAGCCACAATAATCTCAAGAAGGATTTTGCAAGGGATATTTCACCCCATTCTGAAACTTCACTCTCTCCTCTTTCCAATGACACCCCACTTGTAAAATTCTATGGTGGAAAATGGCCTTTTTTGCCCCTCTGAAAATATAGTATGTATTTTGTGAAATTGCAGAATTTCAGCACTAGAACAGCAACACTCATCCCATGAAGGATTTTGCAAGGGATCTTTCACCACATTCTATAAGTACACTCTCTCCTCTTTCCAATGACACCCCACTTGTGAAATTCTATGGTAGAAAATGGCCTTTTTTGCCCTCTGAAAATATAGTTTGTGAAATTGCAGAATTTCAGCACTTGAACAGCGACAGATATCCCACGAAGGATTTTGCCAGGGGTCTTTCACCACATTCTGAAACTACACTCTCTCCTCTTTCCAATGACACCCCACTTGTGAAATCCTATGGTGGAAAATGGCATATTTAGCCCCTCTGAAAATATAGTATGTATTTGTGAAATTGCAGAATTTCAGCACTAAAACAGCCACAATCATCTCAAGAAGGATTTTGCAAGGGATCTTTCATCACATTCTATAAGTACACTCTCTCCTCTTTCCAATGACACCCCACTTGTGAAATTCTATGGTGGAAAATGGCCTTTTTGGCCCTTTGAAAATATACTTTGTGAAATTGCAGAATTTCAGCACTAGAACAGCCACAATCATCTCAAGAAGGATTTTGCAAGGGATATTTCACCTCTCATACCTAGTTTAGTTTTGATACGTTAAAGATTTGCTGAGATATGAGCTCATTTCCATAACTCTAGCACCCCCATAGTGGTAACAAGTCAACATAATATTGTATGTACATCCTCAGGATTTGGTCCCTAGCTCTCACACCAAGTATGCGTTAGCATACACAGCCCCATTCTCATCAATGGGACTGAGGTGGAGTGTGACACCAGCTTCGAGTATGATTCTATGTCTGCGTCACGACCCATAACATCTGTGCTGTTCTTCTGAACATGTATAATGTAAGGCGCCAGTGTTGATATCACTTGTTGTCTGTTTTGCGTCAACAGCCATTTGTGTCATTGATTAAGGTAGCCTGGATGATTCCTGACTTTGCCACTGTTACTGTATGAATATCTATGCTTTGCTGTACTTAAAACCTGTATGATTCAGCATCCCGATGACAACCAACCAACTAAGCCAGCAAAGACCAGCTAAAATCAGCTTCCAGTATAAGCTGGTTTATAGCTGGGGGGGGGGGGGGGGGGTTCAGCAAAGTAACAGAGTACGGAAAGACCACACACGGAGTAGCAATACATATATTACACTCTAATTATACTCTTATACTCTAATACATATATTAGATTTTTAATAAATGAATAGAACTTAACAAAATGGAGTGGAGTTGGATTTGGAACATAAAAGTGTAAGCAATCAGTATAATGTGGTGCAGTGAAGAAACCTCGAGTGGATACAAGACTCAAGGGCCTGACCCATCTGCCTACGGTCAGTTACAGGGCAGTAAGGTCTGTACTGTATACATAATAAATGAATAGGTTAGTTAGGTGTACAGAATAGAACACAACAACCTGAGGTATGTTTCAAAGAGGTAAGATGGTTACATAACCAGTATGATGTATGCATGAATCCTATTTAGTGTCAGAAAATTCAAATAGTCCAATGTAGGGCATGTATTGTCCATAGGGATTAGGAATTGTCATATGTCAAGTACTGGGTAGCTAGGCTGCACGGGCCAGGAATCCAGACAAGGGGACTGCAATAGGCAATGGTAGGTGTTACGACCAGCTCGTTCCCAGACCGAAACATAAAAAGCGACATGGACAACAAGGTTCAAACCAAATATATTAATTTATTAAAGTAAAGCACAAGGTTACCAATAGCAAAATGTCTAGGGGGAAATTAATGGGAGTGGTGGCGTGCGTGTATGAGTGTATGGATGTATGGATGCAAGGAAGCTAGTGAAGTGGGCCTAAAGACAAAGAAAGAGAAAGAGAGGTAGAGTTACAAATGAGGGGAGAGAGCAAAGTGCAAGTGTGAGAGAATCAAAGTGAGTCCCTGCAAGAAGTAAGAAAAATGCCTAATCAGAAAGATAGGGAACCCCTTATATAGCCCCACCCTAACCATAGGTGTAATCAATGAGGGTATTAGCCCAACCAGGCCCAGCCCTTCCCATGCACTGACAGGAGAAGGCCTGAAGGGGCACAGGGTCATCACATAGGGCAGTCATAGGGATTAGACTTCAGGTGCGATGAGGGCCAAACACAAGGAATAGTTTATCTCACAAGTGAGGTAAGAGGGAAGAAAGAGAGATAAATAGTAGGTATTACTATAAGTCATGATGGTATTAATAAGTATATCAATGGTATTATATAGTGTAATACTATAGAGACAAAAGGCAAGAGAGGGAGAGTTGAGAGAGAGAGAAGGAGAGAAGAGGGAGTTGAATGGCAAGACAAAGACAAGAGGTAAGAGGGGGAGTTGAGAGAGAGAAAGAAGCAGAGTTGTACGGCGTGACACATGAAAAGTCCATGACAGCGCTATGCTATGGCAGCATACCTAAGGCATGGTGAAGGGTGGTCAGCACCAGCGCAGGTATGGTCAGTTGCCACCATGACACGCATGACTAGGGCGCCAGTCACATGAGGACACAGCAGAGGTGGTCCATTCCAATAAAAACCCTGAGGTGGGTGAAGTTCCACACTACACCATACCTAACTATGGGAGGCACTAAAGATGTATGTGTTAAGTCTAGATTTGAAAATAGGGAGGGTGTCTGCTAATCAAATTGATGGAGAGAGTTAATTCCAGAGGAGGGGTGCACTGTAGCAGAAAGCTCTGCCTCTACTGTTGGGATTACAAGAAGTCCAGTATTATGTGATCGTAGCAGTCTAGCTGGGTAATGTGGTACTAAGAGATCTTTAATATAGGTGCCCAGCAATTTATGGCTTTGTATGTTACAAGTAATATTTTTAAGTCATGAGACTTTTAACAGGTAGCCAGTGTAAAGATGGTAGGACGGGGGAAATGTGTTCATATTTTTTGGTCCTAGTGAGTGTGCAAGCAGCTGCATTTTGTATAGGCTGTAAGTTCCTTAGACCGGTATTATTGCAGCCAGTGTATAGAGCATTGTAATAGTCTATCCTTGAAGTGACAAAACTGTGGATTCATTTTTCAGTGTCTGGTAAGGACTTCCTTATCTTTGAAATGTTCCTTAAGTGGTAAAATGACGTTTTGGTGATTATTTATTGATAGGTCCTGGTCAATTATAACTGATAGATTTTTAGCACTTGTGGATGAGGTCAGTGGAAGATCACTATATGTAGCCTGTGATGAGGATAGGATATGCCTCATCTTTTTAGGACC
The DNA here is from genome assembly GCF_046254945.1 of Alosa pseudoharengus. Lineage (NCBI taxonomy): Eukaryota > Metazoa > Chordata > Actinopteri > Clupeiformes > Clupeidae > Alosa > Alosa pseudoharengus. Next base: position 31,671,924 of record NW_027468881.1, on the reverse strand, counting down.
AAAAACCATCTGAGTTCAAAAGCAGGACGTTTTTTTTAATATATGTTTTTATATCTCTTATACATGTAACATGTAACATACATACAAGTTTGTTTAACAGGGTTAATTAATCGGGCTTTATGGAAAGGTATAATTGTGTATCATTTGCATAACAATGGAAATTAATGCCATGTTTCCAAATTTCAGAACCTAGGAGAAGCATATAATGGGAAAATAACTGGGATCCAATGAGCCTTGAGGCACTCAATATTTCACCATAGTCTGGGTATATGGTTCATTATGGACCTGTACAAATTATTAACGGTTAAAATTTTTATGGTATAAACCAAGCAAGTGCTGAGTCTTTGATGCCTATGGAATGTTCAAGCCTATGAAGTAGTATGTCATGGTCTATGGTGTCAAAGGCAGCGCTGAGGTCCAGGAGGATCAGTATTGATACATATCCATTATCAGCAGCAATGAGGAGGTCATTAAAAACTTTAATTAAGGCTGATTCAGTACTATGGTGAGCTCGAAAGCCAGACTGGTATAGTTCCTGGATTTTGTTCATATGTAAGAAGGCACAGATTTGTTTGGACTCTATTTTTTCAAGTATTTTTGACATGAAAGGGAGATTAGATATAGGTCTATCGTTAGCCAGCTTGTAAGGATCAAGACTAGGTGACACAATAAGCTAAAACAAAATCCAAAACGGTGCTGTAGAGACGGAGCGGAAGTGGTTGACAACCCGGTCTCCATTGAAGCGCTTTTAAAAGCCCAGACTAGGAAATAATTAGCGTGCCTCCAAACACCTGCACCCAGCTCACCTGTAGGAGAGAGAGACGCAATACAGACAGGAGGAGGAGCCAGGCAAGGCTGTCACAATATCTGTTTATATGGTTCATACTGACTTTCCATATTTATTGAAATGTTCTTATAATATATTCCGTTAATACTCTACATAAGAAAGCAATATAATAATAATATGATATTTGGAGTATGATGTCAGGAAACGTTTCAGATTTGATTCTTTCAATGATGCACAAGAACATCAGACACATGAGAGAGAGACACATGTTTGTGTCATCCCAGCAAGGGTTTCACCAGAATTCTAGAAACAGGGCCACATCCCTTACCTATTTGCTGCAGGCAAGAGGGGGGAGGCTCTTGTTGTTAGGATCCTGTCTTGTCTTGTTTTCCCGTTATGTCTGCCCCTCTTGTGTCTTCCTGTTTGCTTTGTTTACTTCCTGTGTCTTGTGCCATGTGTTCCTTTGTTTGTTTGCCATGTGTCTCACTGCTCACTGTGGAGCTCCAGTGCTGTTGATCACGGTGTCGGAGAGGCAGTTCTTCAGTCTGACGCATTGTGGCCGCTCTATCAGGTAGTCTGCAATCCAGGATACCAGTTGAGCATCCACAATCATCTGCAGGAGTTTTTCACCCAGTCTGAGGGGTTGGATGGTGTTAAAAGCACTGGAGAAGTCAAGGAACATGATACTCACAGCACTCTTCCCCTTATCCAGAGGAGGGGGGATGAGGGGCAGAGTGCGAATTACCCCACCATAATTGGGGGGTACTGCTCCTTCACTTCTTCTATGACCATCATGGTCCATATCAATCCCCATCGTGATCGCCAAGTGCAACATGTGTTGTGCAACACACATACAAGGTGTAAACATGCGACAAACTGATAATTAGTTGGCTACAGAATATCTCATTGTTATTATATCCAAAAGAGAACTGTTTTGATCAACTCTCAAAAGTTAGAAGTTAAGTGCACTGAAATACCATTCTTATTACTAGTAAAAGTACTACCTTTACAAGAAGCCTATTGCTTATTTCATGACATATTGATTTGGTTTATTTTTAGATTTCATAAGACCTGGAGGTAAGATCCAACCCTCTAATATAGCCTAGCCTACTGTATAAACAGAAACCAATTTTCCATTATAGTCTTATGAACTACAGAGCAGTAACCTACAAGAATCCGATAACCAGAATGTAAAAACAATAGGCCTACTAACCAATTAAAAACAAATTCAAATACTAGCATGTACTATTTAGCCTAGGCTACTTGGCTCTTTATGTTTCCACAGGTTTCACTAATGTTATGTAGGCTTAGCTACATCAGACCCTCTTGTGCATAATAAAAACAACACAGGATCTGTGCCAAACTAATTTCAAAAGGGCACAATAATTTATTCAAGATAAAATGAGAATCAATGAACACCTGGGTTATGGACTGGAGTTCTTCTCCTTGGAAATGACAATCGATTTTACCTCACCACAATGTAAAATAATAAATGATTTAAATAAAGAATTATCTTGCTAACTAACCTTGGTAACTAACCAAGGTCCACTTTACTAGCCTCAGTGGGTAAGTAAGTAGCAGGTATAGTAGCCAATTAAATGTATGAAGACGTGACATGAGCTATGAAAGAACAAAACACGTTAATACATGAAGTTTGTAAAATAGCACATTTTCAACAAGCTAGACGTCTACTAGCAACTTACATTTGCCCATGCACGTCAGCAGCAAACCGAATTTAGGCTACTGGAGGAATCTAGCGTTTTGTCATTCAACGTCGTTGACACTTGCTTGAGAAGTTGAAGTCGTTCTCTATCTCTTTGGCTTCTAGCGCCACGGTGGTTAAAAATGGTACGGTCCATAATAGGGGTGTCTGAAATCGCTTTACATTAAACTTTTCCTAGTGAAAATAGGAGTTGACTTGTATTGTAGCCAACTGTAATGATATTTTTTCACAATATCAGAAAAATTATCTGACCCCCCCAAAACTGATATTTCTGTCTCTTTGGGGGGTACTGGGTCTTCATTGGGGCGTATAGTACCCCCCAGTACCCCCTGTAATTCGAACTATGATGAGGGGTATTTGGTGGCTGTAGACTGGTGGCTGGTGAACAGCGTTAGTGTAGTCGCATTGTTCATGATCACATTGTGGGGGAGGGGTGCATCAGCCTTTGATGGTGGAGGTGCACGTTGCACTGAGAGTGAGGGGTGAGGTGTGAACCGGCAGGCAAGCAAGCAAGAGCAGTGTCTGAATTTAGTTGACTTTGTACTCTGCACAATGACAATAAAGTTGAGTCTAATCTAATCTATCCCTAGTGGCCAAACATCACCAGCATTATTGTGTGTCCATGAACCAAGTCTGGTTTCGGTACGAGAAAGCATTGCCAAGATATGAGCTAATTTCCTGTAACTTTAGTACCTCCTAGTGGTCCAAGATCACCAAATATATTGTGTGTCCTCAGGGTGGGGTCCTAAGTCCATATACCAAGTTTGGTTTCGGTACGCAAAAGCATTGCTGATATATGAGCCTGCATCCTGTGATTATAGCGCCCCCACAGTGGTAAAAAGACTCCACATTTATTGAGTGTTCTTAGGATGGGAAAACATATAAACACAGTGGGTGCCTTGCAGCTTCGATGCTTGGCCCCCAATAATAAGAAAATGTACAAACACAATAGGTGCCTACATTGCATGGTCTCGAATAATAGGAAAGCGTAAATATACAATTGGGCTTTGCTACTGGCCCAAATAAGAAAAGGTAGAAACAGTAATGATGCTTCGCAGCTTCACTGCTTGGCCCCCCATCAGAATAATAGCTTGTGGATTTTGAAATTAAAAAAGCCTATTTTCTTGGATGGAATTGCTCATGGGGGATGTCATTGGAAGAGGACACACTCAACTATTCATATAGGGTGGAATTGTTTGCAACAAATCAGTCTTGACCAATAGGGACCAATTTTAGTGTATAAAAACTAAAAATGAGAGAAATAGGCCATGGGAGTTCTAATCGGAAAAAAAAAGCCATTTTATGCGATGGGGGTTTCACATGGGGGTTGTCATTGGAATGTGTGTAGCTGTTCAAGTGCTGAAATTTTGCAATTTCACAAATACATATTATATATTCAAAGGGCAAAAAAGGCCATTTTCCACCATAGAATTTCACAAGTGGGGTGTCATTGGAAAGAGGAGAGAGTGTAGTTTCACAATGTGGTGAAAGATCCCTTGCAAAATTCTTTCTGAGATGAGTGTGGCTGTTCTAGTGCTGAAATTCTGCAATTTCACAAAATACATACTATATTTTCAGAGGGGCTAAATATGCCATTTTCCACCATAGAATTTCAAGTGGGGTGTCATTGGAAAGAGGAGAGAGTGTAGTTTCAGAATGTGGTGAAAGATCCCTTGCAAAATCCTTCGTGGGATGATTGTGAGTGTTTTAGTGCTGAAATTCTGCAATTTCACAAATACATACTATATTTTAAAAGGGGCTAAATATGCCATTTTCCACCATAGATTTTCACAAGTGGGGTGTCATTGGAAAGAGGAGAGAGGGTAGTTTCAGAATGTGGTGAAAGATTCCTTGCAAAATCCTTCTTAAGATGATTGTGGCTGTTCTAGTGCTGAAATTCTGCAATTTCACAAATACATACTATATTTTCAAAGGGCTAAAAACGCCATTTTCCACCATAGAATTTCACAAGTGGGGTGTCATTGGAAAGAGGAGAGAGTGTAGTTATAGAATGTGTTGAAAAATCCGATGCAAAATGACATATGTAGGGAATACATTTACTGTAGAAAAACGTCAAAATCTGCTACCAACTACATAACAACCCCCCCCCACTGCAATATGTAAAAAAATATTTAATAGAAAAAATAACACAACATGTATCAAAAGATCCAGCACAGAAAATAAAGAAAAAAACTACATAATCTGCCACCCTCTACATACCCCCCCCCCCCCTCTAAATTACCAAATTATTTAATAGAACACAAAAGGCAACATTTATCAAAACATTCGGCAATGGAGCAAAAAGATATACAGGCTTTTGAACGTCTGTGAACAATGCCTGTTCATCTGCAACAGGCACATGCCTGTGTTATCGCGGCTTTGCGATCAACCCTGCCCCCTTGTGGTAGAAAATTGCAATATTTAAGGTGGAATCGAAACTTAACTCCCCGCGACCTGAAAGTGGTGCTAACTTCAGCCTCGTAGACAATTTAGGTCTTGAGGTCAAAGGTCAAGGTTACAAGGGGTCACACAAATAACTCACATGCAGTATTTGGTTCATATCTCCAAAGCAGACTGATGGATCTTCATTAACTCTAGTACATTTATTGTCTAGTTAGATGAACTTAGGGACTCAGGGCCATGGGGTCAAAGGTTAAGGTCAGTTTCATCCCCTGACATACAAGGTTATAGATGGTGGAGACATGCTAATCAACATGCCATGTTCAATTCAATTACTGTAAATATAGTGAATTTGTTTTTATGTTTCACAACATAGACTTGGTTGTTTTTGACATGGGGAGTCCCTATCTACAGCACAATGAGTTTAATACCCCTCCTTATAAGAATCAAGTATCTGATTGCAATTACTGTAGGCAAATGTGCTTAGCAGTTACATAAGTGAAATACTTCCACTAGCATAGTCATGACCTGACAAATATCTCTCTCAATATTGCCCATGCAGTCCTTTCCACAGTACAAGCAGTGCTACTTCCAGCTGTAAATTATAGCTTTCTCTGCTGTTGCGACTTTCCATAAGTTAGTATGACTGTTAACTGTGGGTGACCGTGATTTGTTCAAGTAAGAGTTATTCCTAGATTAACATTCTAAAGACGGTCCTGGACCAACAACTCTTTAACCAATCACAGCCTGGTGATGTCATCAATGTGAGCCTTCTGCTTTTCCCATTGCCATTTTGAAATTTCCCTCCAGAAACAACCAGTGGGTTACCATAACTTGTATCTCAATACAGGTAGGTCCTTGCATATTTGTGTGTAAAATAGTTGTAAAATAAAATGTGTGGAATCTGAATATATGCACCTTAGATTTTTTTTTATTTTCGTTTTAGCCGAAAGTGGTTCCATGTTTGTCTAATGTTAGCTGCCAGGCTAGGGACCATACATTTACTGGAATACATTAGCTTCCTAATAGGTAACTCAGTGGCTATGCTAGTGATGGGCAAATGAAGCTTTGGTGAAGCACTGAACCACTTTGAACAGTTGATTCGAAAATGGGTTCATTACTCGAAGCTTCAGTAACAGCGACCTCTCCTGGTGAAAAGCCAAGACTGCATCTAAATTATCCCGGCTAGATAGTGGACAGGAAGCTTTACTAGTGAAATAAATCTAGTGCACGCACCTAACCACCCCATCCCCCCACATACGTAGTGCACATGAATACCAATGGGATATCATTCTTTTTACAAATAAAGATTGATCAGGAGCGATCAGAATAAAGTTTTCCCATGTCTCTCTTACATTGTAATAAAAATAAATCAATACGAACAAACTATGCTTGTCACAGTAGAGGCTACGAACCAAACGCAATGTTGTGCATTAGCCTAAAGTGTTTATGCTTTGAGCGCGCTATAATTCTGACTAGAAACGAGGCCCTGCCCGTTGCAGTGGCAGCACGATTGGTTCGCGAGGCGGTGGCGCTGCAAACCACTCAGGTGATACATTCAGAGAATGAAGCAGTTTCTGCTTCGAACGTCATATGTCACGTGATTTTTCCGTACCAAAGCAACCTTCGGAGCAGTGGTTCAAATGGAATTGTAGTTAATGGTTTGAAGCACGTATCGAAGCTTCAGTGTCAGACTGCCATCACTAGGCTATGCATCTTTTAAATAACTTATTTCGAAGGGATACAGTAGTTAAAGTAGCTTTGAAGCTCATTTAGCAATCTTGTTGCCGCTGTTATTATGTTAGAGGCTAGGCTAGGGAACATACATTTATGCTACCAAATTAGCTTGCTAATAGGTAGGTTCAGCATGCAACTGAAGTGCCAAGCCGGTTTTATGTTAGTTCACTGGCTAAGGAGCACACTTTTGGACTACTAATTTAACTTGGTAATAGACTAAAGCAGTAGCTTTTGTTTGTACATGGTCCTGGAGCGACGTTGACATGTTGGTCTTGGAATGTTGTTCCAGGACCGACTTTAGAATGTTGGTCCAGGACCATCTTTACAATGTTGGTCCAGGACCCACATTGTCATGTTTGTCCAGGACCGTCATTACAATGTTGGTCCAGGACCGTCATTACAATGTTGGTCCAGGACCCACATTGTCATGTTTGTCCAGGATCGTCATTACAATGTTGGTCCAGGACCCAGGATTGTCATGTTTGTCCAGGATCCAGGATTGTCATGTTTGTCCAGGATCGTCATTACAATGTTGGTGCAGGACTCACATTGTCATGTTTGTCCAGGACCGTCATTACAATGTTGGTCCAGGTACGTCTTTACAATGTTGGTTCAGGATCCACATTGTCATATTTGTCCAGGACCGTCATTAAATGTTGGTCCAGGACCCACATTGTCATGTTTGTCCAAGATCGTCATTACAATGTTGGTCCAGCACCGTCTCTACAATGTTGGTCCAGGACCCACATTGTCATGTTGGTCCAGGACCATCTTTACAATGTTGGTCCAGGACCCACATTGTCATGTTTGTCCAGGATCATCATTACAATGTTGGCCCAGCACCGTCTTTACAATGTTGGTCCAGGACCCACATTGCCATGTTTGTCCAAGACTGTCTTTAGAATTTTGGTCCAGCACCATTTTTACAATGTTAATCCTGGACCAACATCACCATGTTGATCCTGGACCAACATTGTAAAGACGGTCCTGGACCAACATGGTGATGTCACTCCTGGAAAATGTACAGGGCAATTCCACGGAAAATGGACTTTTTGTCACATCCATAATGCCAGTGAAATGCCTTGGCATTTGTATGATGTGAATGATAACATTTTTTGTGCATTTTTTCTCATGTACATTCTTCAGCCAAAAATAGCATTTAATGTAATCATTCATATCATACCATACCATCACATTTTATTGGCGTTATGGATGTTACAAAAAACTTAATTTTCCATGGAATTGCTCTAGAACAAATAAAAGTGACTGCTTTAGCCTATTACCAAGAAGGGACCCAATAGTTGAATTAGCTTTGAAGCTCATTTAGCAATCTTGTTGCTATGGTAATTCGTGCTAATGTTATCTGCTAGGCTAGGTAAAATACAAAAAATAGCTTGCTAATAGGAAATACAAATCTGTCAGTTGTCGTTAGACTGTTTTCCTTTTTTGCTACATTTCTGAGAAACTTGCCATGTTTAAACCTTTATACAATAAGCTGCAAAATATTTTTGTCTGCTTTGTTTATTCCAGGCCCATTATAGGGAAGTTTGTCCCTGTACATCACAGGGAAGTTGGTCAAGGTCCATCATAAGGAAGTTGGTCCAGGTCCATCACAGTGAAGCTGGTCCAGGTCAATCACAGAGAAGTTGCTTCATGTCCATCACAGGGAAGTTGGTCCAGGTCCATCATCAGGAAGTTGACCCAGGTCAATCACAGTGAAGCTGGTCCATCACAGGGAATTTGGTCCAGGTTCATCGCAGGGATGTTGGTCCAGGCTCATCATAAGAAATTTGGTCCAGGTCCATCACAGGGAAGCTGGCCCTGGTCCATCATAAGAAATACCAATCTGCACACACTCTGCTTTGGTCTGGACCCAAATGGATGGTCAAGCGATACATCACTGTTTCAATTTAATTTTCTCCTCATTAATCTGTTTATACTATAATATAAGAGGGTGGGACATGGAACAGCAGTTTAAGAAAGATGTTTAGTACTGTAGGGGATTGACTTTTACCATGTTAAGCTATGGATACTGACTGAGTGTGGGTCGTTAAGGCCACTTATTTGGAAAAATATATTGGAATATATTTTAACCCTCCTGTTATCCTTGGGGTCAATTTGACCCCAAGCAACGTTTAACATCATAAAATATATGGTTCACTTTTTTTTTTTTGCTTCATGTTTCATGACTTTTCCTAAATTGAAGGGTACAACAGGGTTAGCATGACATTTGTTCAATAATATGTTTTCAATGTCCTGTACAAATATTTTGTACATTGATGTTCCTTGGGGTCAGTTTGACCCCAGCTGTATGAAACATAAGGTACATGAATATTTGACACATTTTGGATATTATTATTTGAACAGTATGGGAACATATTGTTATTATCATTATTACATACACAAGTACTTATTACATATAAGTCATTTTGGCAGGACTCTAAAAGTCAAAAGGGAAAGCAACAGCAAGCCTTTGGGCTGCTGACACTGGATGGGCAATATTGCCAGCCAGGGTTCCAAGGTTCATAAAGGGGTGTGGGGGGGCGGGATTGTTTTGTAGGGCTTTTGATGGCGGTTATCACACTCTTGTTAAGTAACTATCACAAAAAAACTGGGTAACAATATGAATTATAATCATTTTCTGAGGGTTTATTTAGCTGGGGTCAAATTGACCCCAAGGATAAAGAGTGTCGGTAAGATTTGAGGATAACACAAGGGTTAAGTGTCAAAATTGTTTTTTTTCTGTCAATTTTGAATATGTACATATATTTCAAAATATATTGTGAAAATTGTGTATGGGGAACATTATATTAATGTGAACACTTACTGTTACAGCTATAAAAATGGCAGAATCATCGATATGCATGATATTTCCATTCCATAACTGTGAGGTGGGCTACACGCTTCACAATGACAGCAAAGAGTTGTCATCAGTATGTGCTTTGTCCATCAGACAACGCAGCTTTCTGCGGCAAGACACGCATGCTGCTTGACTTGGTTCCACTTCCTATATACCACATAACGATAATACTGGAAATTTAAATGAAGGATCAATATTCGGTTTTCTTTTATTTAATTTTAAAATATCTGGTCCTCGGTCGGGTATATTTTATAATATTTTATAACATATCATTAATGGTACTTCCAAAAGGTTTTATTAGATAGATTGGGCTGGGTAATAAGTCTTAGTGAATGTCTGATAACAACTCTTTGCCGTCATTGTGAAGCGTGTAGCCCACCTCAAACATGGGACTGCCATGTGGCTCACACTGTCCACTCACTTCCTCCTTTTGATGGACATTACTAGGCAAGCTTCAAAGTGCCTCATAAACAAACCACAGTATATCGGTTTCTACTGTAAATCTGCAGTCAGCAAGTCCCCAAATAATGTATGCAAGATCAGCCACTGTTTCCAAATAGGAAATGTGACTCAACAGTTCAAAGATTACCCAAAAAGAAAAAGTTAAAGGCTATATTGGGTAAAGTTATACTGATGTCCCTGACTCTATACTACGGAAGCTTATTGCTGCCATACTAAAAGAATTAAAAAGGCTCAGTATTATGTAATTACGTGAAAAGTTTCTTGTTATAACAATATCTTTTTCATGTTTTAACAAGATATTTATCACGTTATTACATGAAATTATCACGTTATTTCATGATACTGATATTTTCACGTTATAACGTGAAAATATCATGTTATTTCAAGATATGATATTTTTACGTTTTAACAAGATATTTATCATGTTATTACATGAAATGATCACGTTATTTCATGATACTGATTAGATACTGATATTTTGACCCTTCCCCACAGCCTTAGAAATGACAGCGATGACCTGACATGCAGGCTACCGAGCCAGAGCGGTCTAGGCTACATTCACCCACATTGCGTGAAGATTTGCATATTTATCAAAGCCCTTTCTCCCTCTTGCGTCAAGTTAGCGAAAGTTTTATTTATTGTGTTGATAAGAAGATAAAGCAGAACTATCAGGCTGTGTGAGCCATATATATACAGTCTATGGTGTGAGCAGGCTATCCTGCATAGAACCTCTCTATCGGCCTCCTTTTCAGCAGCTCTCTGCCGATACACACACATCCCTCTTCGCTGCTCCTCAGTCAGCTGGGAATTGACCACACACACAGACTACACACTCATACACACATGCACAAAAACAAACACTCATCAAGCAGCACTGTAATAGCAGTCAGGGTGCAAGTTCTTAGACACTAGTTATCATTTATGCCAGCCATGAGCTCTCGTGGCCTTGTTTCGTTTAGTTTCGTTATTTTGAAATAACGTGATAATTTCATGTAAAAACGTGATAAATATCTTGTAAAAACGTGAAAAAATCATATCTTGAAATAACATGATATTTTCATGTTATAACGTGAAAATATCATTATCATGAAATAACGTGATAATTTCATGTAATAACGTGATACATATCTTGTTAAAACGTGAAAAAGATATTGTTATAACAAGAAACATTTCACGTAATTACATAATACTGAGCCTTTTTATTTCTTTTAGTGTGGCAGCAATAAGCTTCCGTACTATAGCGATGTTAACTGTTCTTTTGAATAGATTGTAGAATAGCCAAAGAAGATGTAGCATTGTTATAAAACCTTTAAAATCTCTAAACAATCACAAGTAGGGCAGTTCATCACAGTTCATCCATTGCAACTGGATCAATGAAAGGTCACTTACACCTGTAGGCTACATTGTATTTGGGAAAAGCAAAAGGTATCAGCATAATGTTATTTATTTATTTATTTATAAACAAAAAATATCTCTGTCAGTTCCATGCCGTTTTCAACAGCTATCAAAAACAAAGGTCATTTTTGGATGGATGGATTTTTTGTGAATGTTTCTTCTTCTACATAAGATTTTAGTCATCTTTAGTTCATGTGATACTTTATTGTCAATGCACAAATTAAGTAACAGTAGTCTGAAACGTTATTGTTAATGCACAAAATTAAGTAACAGTAGTCTGAAACAAAATGCTGTTTTACATCTAACCAGTGGTGCAAATAACTGACATGTCCAAATGGGCCTTGATAAAATGCGTCGCTAGACTGTTCATACACATTTTAACGGGCCAAAGTTGAAGAGGTGTTATCCGTTATTGTTCGTGCAAATATAGGCTGATTCATGTTCCCTTGCATTGTGTAACTGAGGTCCATGGCTAGTCTGGCTTTCACCGACCAAGCTCAATCTTTTAAGAAATCAAAAAATAAATAGCGGGCAGATCAGGCTGGGTTCACCCAGCCTAGTCCATAGGCACCCGATATTGTTTAATTTTCCGATTGAGATATCCACGCTCTGGCTATTCTAAATGCAAAAATGCATCAGGGAGTTATGACAAAACTCTAACAAACTAGATCCTAATAGAAAGCTGTTAGCTTCCCTAAGCTACAGGTAGGCTTATAAGGTAGGCCTATTTACAACATAAATTGTCAATAGGCTATGCTGGCGACACAAATAAAATCTCTTTTGGAAACCAATGGCTCACGCCTTACAGTATCAAGCGGACTTAAACTGCCATATCGTGGCGAAAAGTTGTAATAAAATTCACGCAGCTCCATGAGTCAAGGAAAGCGCGAATGAAGTAGCCACTTCTAAATGGGACCCACTACACAGTAGCTTAAGGTGTGTTGCTAAAGCAGCCATAATGAAATGAAGGTGTCATTGTTTGGATACTTCACACACAAGTGCTTTTTAATTTCACGGACTACAACTACCAAGCTGGAATCAAAGCACATCGATTCCCCTCTCACACCCTGCACGCACTTAAAACAAAATAAACAGGCGTCTCAGTCTCACGCATGTATAGGCAAAACTGTATCAGACCGGTGTAACGTTGGTAAATCTTCCATTGCACAGAATGATTTTTGTAGCATGTGCAACAAATGACAGTCGAAAGATACAATTACAGTGCTGCTATCAATTTGCTTGGTATAACCGCATTTATAGTTTTCTACAAATGCAATCAATCAAATTGGCCTCCATCGCTCAACCAACGCTAACAGTAACATACCTAGGTATTGATATTATAACATTAACGTACCTGCAGTAAAAACCAAGCATGTCCGATAAACATCCTCAGATTTATTTCGGCTTCAAGAAGAAATGGGAATTACATTTCATGTGAACATCGTCCTATCCTTATTAGACGTTCTCTGCGGTAAACAGTCCTTGTAGGAAGCGTCCATTGTTTTTCCAACCTACTTTTAACTTCCAACAAAATTACGTCTCACTGCAACGATGCGCCATCTAGTGGACAAACGAATACTTATCGCCAATACTGGAAATGCAGTCATGATGATGATGATGAATATTTATTTTGGCTTTCTTTTAATCCTACTGAATTTGTAATTATGTATCGGCCGTTCTAATACCGATAGTATGTGGGTGCCTGTGTGTGTGTGCATGTGTATATGTGTGCACCGCCATCTACAGGCCAATGAGTGTACAGTCACTAAATGTACACATGACCTAATTTTTTTTAGACCCCCCCCCATGGATGAAATTCTACGAAACTTGGCATACCCCCAGGGAATGCCAGGTCAATCATACACATAAAATTTGGTGCAGTTCTGAACATCTTAACTGAAGATAGGGGTGATTAAAGCAGAATAATATTGAATTTTCATTTTTTACCGGGGGGGTGCATATCACAAATGAGTGATTATGGGCCAGGTTGATGTGGGCCCTTGAGACCAACATACCATAAAAGATTCTTCATCCTCAGTGCCACGGTTCAGGTAGTTATTTAGGAAAAACTGCTTTTTTGCGGTTCGGGGAGCCCAGCACGGGGGGGGGGGGGGGGGGGGTGAGTGGACTTTTACGGAAAAAATTTTTTTCCGTAAAAGTCTAGTGGGGCTACATACCCACCAAATTTCATGTGCCCTGGTGGTTCAGTGTCCCGGGTATCGTTGACCAAAAATTCAGGAACTATATGACGGGGAAAAAAAAAAAAAAAAAAAAACTTTGACTATGACACATGCAGCCATGCTTAAATTCTGCTCACTTCACATTTATTATATTATCTGTAGGCCTATTCATTATTGAATGCTTACCTGGAATTATGTTTTTCCCTATCCTATTTTTAAAGCAGGTCTACCTGCAGGCATGTAATTGGGCTACAGGAATAGCATGTTTGAACGGGCACTGCACTAGTATTGACAAATATGACAAAAATATATATTTTTTACACATAAAATATAATTCAGTATATTTTTCCAAATAAGTAGTCTTACCGACCCACACTCCGTCAGTCTCCATAGCTTAACATGGCAAAAGTCAATCCCCTACTAAACTCATGTTTCTTAAACTGCTGTTCCATGTCCCACCCCCTTAAATTATAGTATAAACAGAAGAATGAGGAGAAAATTAAATTGAAACAGTGATGTATCGCTTGTGTAGCAGACGTTGCTGCCATTGCACAAGGCTATTGACCATTCATTTGGGTCCAGACCAGGGGGTCGTTTCTAGAAAAGTTAGCAACGACGTTGCTCAACCACCATGGTATGACGCAACTTGCGACCAAACAACGACACTGTTACACCTGTTTCCAGAAAGCATCATACCTGTGTCGCAATTCACTACCTCCGACGTTCGAACACCGTAGTTCCAACAACGTTGTTGATGATGCAGCGATACATATCATTGGTGGAAACAGTGGCAACGTATAATACCCCACCCCCTAGAAATGTTCTGTCACGGCCTATGTCGACACTTTTCTAATCTAAATTGAGTGATTAATACTGGCATTGTCATTGCCATCAGCCAAAACCTAAACCTATTGCAAGCATATAAAACAGTTAATTTAAGCAGACCAATATGAGTCATTATTTGTGTTAAATATCTATGTTGGAAAAAATATATAGCCTGGACAAATGTCTGGGTATCCCATAGCATATCAACTGTCTCGTGGCTTAACGGCAGCCAGGGGCGGAGCCAGACATTGTAAACATTCGGGGCTTAGCCCATTTTTTTTTTTTTTAAATAACCCCTTAAATAATGACTTCTAGTGAATTTTGTGTAAACTAATGGACACATTGAAATGTGAAACTAACATTCAACAGATTCAAGGTATCTGACTGGCACTACACTGTGTAAAATTATAGCTTTGGGTCTTTCAAGAGGCAATATCTGTTCATATCTGTTTAGCATGTACTTAGTTAATTAAGCGTTTCTTATGGTTTGTATATTAAAGTATTTGTTTATTTTCATTAGGCTATTGTTTGATATGACATTATTGTTTATTATTGCTATTCTCCTTCTTCCTCTTCCCTGATCTCATCTGTGTGACAAATATATAGAATATCTTATACTATAATATACATAATATTATGATATATTTTACAGTATGGCCAGTCATCATGATACAAGGGTATTTTAGAAGGAATGCATTATCATCTTGACATAGGCGTTTCTAAATTATATTAATTTTGTAATTTAGCAAGATTATTCATAAGTTTCATCAGGTCCCTTTACACAGGTGCATAAAATCAAGCACCTAGATTATGAATGCAGACTGCATGGTGCTTGATTAACACACTTATGGAAAGGGACCTTTCCTCTCAATATATCATTGTAATGTTTTTTTTTTAAGTCAATAATTAATTAGGCAGCCAAAACAACATAACATGACTTTTATATTTATGTGAACTCTTGGATTATAAGATCTGTGGTGGTGGATAGGATATCAACAAGGTTTTAAGGTAGGCTAACAGTTAACATTCTTTTGTGCAACATATGACACTAAAAAGTTGACATGGGCAGATAACTGTTAATGGGTTTTTCTGACATTTCAAAACAGTGTAGCCTAATTTATTACAAGACGAGGATCACTTTGTTTTGGGAGCTGGAATTTCTTATTCTGCAGTAGGCTTAGCTAGCCTATGAGAGTACTGAATTTGTCTTTTCCGACGACGAACGAGGACATTTAACGTTAACGTTAAGCATTTAGTGCTAGGGAGCTAGCCAAGTAGCCTAACGTTAGCCTGCCTAACTGACTGAAAGCTCTTAACGTGAAATCACCAACCTGAAACAACACTATCCGTCAGTTCACTGGGTGATGCTGTTGCTTGAACGGAGCTGGGTGGTCTTTTGAAAAACTTTCTAATATCCATAACGTTTCAACAACATGTACACAAAGTGTTTTATCACAGACTGTAAAAGTGACAGACTTCTGACAGAGGCTTTTTGGAACACTGAAGCCATGACGTAGCGTTGTCAAGGCAGCATTTTCACTGGATCTAAACAAATCAATCTAACCATTGAAATCACCATAGCGGATAGCCAAGAGACCTGGCATAGATCGTGTAGCAAGTCAAATTATTTTTCAATATTGGGCTTTGAAAATAAGGGATGTATTTCCTCAGTAATAGAGCATTTTGTGACATTTATAGAGAAACCGAGGGGAAGTTATATTGGAAATAAGAATTTCCGGGAATTTAAAACACTAAAAAAAGATTCGGGGCTTTTGAAAAAAGATTCGGGGCTTAAGCCCGCTAAGCCACCCCCTAGCTCCGCCACTGACGGCAGCGCGTCAGTGCACTGAGCGCTCGGCCAGAGTTCGCGTCCTATGTCTTCTTTTCATCTCTGACTAAGAGTAGGCCTACGAGACACAACAATAGGTTTTGACCATAGGCCTACATATTTATGTATATAGTTACTCTACATCGAGAGACCATAGGTAGGCCTACAATACATCAGTCAAAAACAATTGAATGTCACACTAGTTCACCTGCAGGTAGCGAGAAGCAAGAGGACAATCTCACATCATAAGAAAATCGAACCTACGACGTTGGGATAATAAGTCATCTGCTTTAGCCACTACACTATTTATCACTGCTGATGTAAGGGACTGTGAAGATTATAATACTAAAAGCAAGGCAATACTTGAATTAACATAAATAGCAAGAATGAGCCAAGTAGGGTCAGTGTCTTAATCAAAATTAAGCTACAGGATAGATCAATCATTGAGTCACGAGATAAACATCCACTTCGCAAATTTTGGTTAGGCGGTTGTGATTTTTGCGCTCCGGACACCAACAGGAACTACCAAGGAACGACACAAGTGCGACTGCCTAGGGGCAGTAGTTCAAACGACCAAACTTTGCGTCCTTGTTTGCGATTGAGAGTTCGAACTACCCTTTCTAGAAACACCAAATCCAAGAACGATGGAGCGTACTACCAAGGTTGCGACGCAAGTTAGCAAACGATGCTTTCTAGAAACGACCCCCAGAGCAGAGTGTGTGCAGACTGCAGAGTGCTATTTCTTATGATGGACCTGGGCCAGCTTCCCTGTGATGGACCTGGACCAACTTTCTTATGATGAGCCTGGACCAACATCCCTGTGATGGACCTGGACCAGCTTCACTGTGATGGACCAGGGTCAACTTCCTTATGATGGACCTGGACCAACTTCCCTGTGATTGACCTGGACCAGCTTCACTGTGATGGGCCTGGACCAGCTTCCTTATGATGGACCTGAACCAGCTTCACTGTGATGGACCTGGACCAGCTTCCCTGTGATGGACCTGAACCAACTTCCCTGTGATGTACCTGGACAAACTTCCTATGATGGACCTGGAATAAACAAAGCAGAAAAAATATTTTGCAGCTTATTATGACCGCCGCTAGCGAAGCGGTCATATAGGGATTGTCAAAGTTTTTTTTTTTTTTTCCCGTCATCTACTTCCTGAAATTTTGGTCAACGATACCCGGGGCACCGAAACACCGGGGCACATGAAATTTGGTGGGTATGTAGCCCCACTAGACTTTTACGGAAAAATTTCGTTTGGTCCCCGGGGGCCACTCCCCCTCCGCGCTGGGCCCCCCGAAACCCAAAAAATGCAGTTTTTCCTAAATAACTACCTGAACCGTGGCACCGAGGATGAAGAAATTTTTATGGTATGTTGGTCTCAAGGGCCCACATCAACCTAGCCCATAATCACTCATTTGTGATTTGCACCCCCCCGGTAAAAAATGAAAATGCAATATCATTCTGCTTTAATCGCCCCTCTCTTCAGTAAAGACGTTCAGAATTGCACCAAATTTTATGTGTATGATTAACCTGACATTCTCTGGGGGTATGCCAAGTTTCGTAGAATTTCATCAATGGGGGGGTCTAAAAAATTAAGTTATGTGTACATTTAGTGGCTGTACACTCATTGGCCTGTAGATGGTGGTGCACACATATACACATGCACACACACACACAGGCACCCACATACTATCGGTATTAGAACGGCCGATACATAATTACAAATTCAGTAGGATTAAAAGAAAGCCAAAATAAATATTCATCATCATCTTCATGGCTGCATTTCCAGTATTGGCGATAAGTAGTCGTTTGTCCACTAGATGGCGCATCGTTGCAGTGAGACGTAATTTTGTTGGAAGTTAATCTAAAGTGGGTTGGAAAGACACTATGCTTCCTACAAGGACAACGTCTAAGGGTAGGATGATTTCTGCATGACATGTAATTCCCATTTCCTCTTGAAGCCGAAATAAATCTGAGAATGTTTATCGGACATGCTTGTTTTTTACTGCAGGTAGGCTACGTTAATCCTATCAATAGCAGAACGTAGGTAAAATAATGTTACCGTTAGCATGGTTGAGTGATGGAGGCAAATTTAATTATTGATGTATTTGTAGAAAACCATACATTTTTAGGCTACCAAGCAAATCGATAACAGCACTAATTGTATCTTTCGACTGTCATCTCATTTGCTTATGACCATAACCTAGGCTACTAACAGGAGCTAAGTGAGTTAGCCACAACACGTTCGCTACGTGATGTTTTTTTAATGGAAAATATATAGGCTACCTGAAAGATAACCTGTCTATGATGCACCCTAAACACCGGGCTGGGACATTTCTGCTCAAGGTCTCAAAAAGCATCTGAGTCAACGTTCATTCCCAAACACCCATATAGGCTACTTCAATCCTCTATTTTCAAAGGTGATTCAAGTAAGGAAGAGCATGGCTCAAAGTAAAGTAACTGAAACTACATAAATTCGTCAAAGTGAATAATTTGTGTCAACTCGCCGCAATGTAGATTTATTAACGCACCCGTGATGATCTACATCTCCATTTAAACCAGATGTTTTAGAGCGCACGTTGAGATGTATTCAGGGCAGGGCTGTACCTACACATATTTGTTGCACGTGCTACAAAAATCATTCTTTGCGATGGATGATTTAGTACCAACGTTACACCGGTCAGATACAGTTTTGCCTATGGCTATTCCGTGAGACTGAGGCGCTTTTTGTTTGTTCGAAGTGCGTGTTTAGGGTGTGAGAGGGGAGTCGATGTGCTTTGATTCCAGCTTGGTAGTTGTAGTATATGCGATTAAAAAACACGTGTGTGTGAAGTATCCAAACAATGATAACGCTTTCATTATGGCTGCTTTAGCCACAGACCTTGAGCTACTGTACAGTGGGTTGGGTTCCATTTAGAAGTGTCCACTTCATTCGCCCTTTCCGTGATTCACAGCTACGTGAAATGTATTACTAATGATATGCAAAACTATTAACTTTTCGCCAAGAGGTGGCAGCTTGATACTGTAAGGTGTAAGCCATTGGTTCCAACGGAGATTTTATTTGGGTCGCCAGCATAGCCTAGTGACAATTTGTGTTGTGTAATAGGCCTAGCATAGGGCCTACCTTATATAGCTTATAGTTTGTTAACAGTCACGGTTTTGTCATAACTCCCTCTATGCATTTTTGCATTTAGAATAGCTCTAAAACCGGGGGGCGAACACGTCACAGGCGGGGCGCCAGTGCGTGGATATCTCAATCGCAAAATTAAAGAATATTTCTATCGGGCGCCTACCATGGACTAGGCTGGGTGAAAATAAAAGATTGTGTCAAAAGATTGAGCTTAACCATGGACCTCATGGTTGCAAAATGCAAGGGAACATGAATCAGCATATTATTTGCACAAACAATAACGGACAGTAGCTCTTCAACTTTGCCCGTTAAAATGTGTATGAACAGTCTCGCAACGCATTTCATGAAGGCCCTTTTGGACATGTCAGTTATTTGCACCACTGGGTAAAACGGCATTTTGTTTTAGACTACTGGTATTTAATTTGTGCATTGACAATAAAGCTGAATATCATTTGAACTAGATGACTAAACTTATGCATATGTAGAAGAAGAAACATTCACAAAAATCCATGACATGACCTCTCTTCTTGATAGCTGTTGAAAACTGCATGGAACTGACAGTGATTGTTTTGTTTAATAATACATAAATAAATACATTATGCTGCTACCTTCTGCTTTTCCCAAATACAATGTAGCCTACAGGTGTACCTTTCATCAGTCCAGTTGCAATGGATGGACTGTGATGAACTGCCCTACTTGTGATTGTTTAGAGATTTTAAAGGTTTTATAACAATGTTACAGATTTTTTGGCCCAGAAACAAATCTATTCACCTTTGCAGCGCCAGTAGGCTACGTTGTGTGCGGAATGTGTGCAAACACACATTCCAAACAAGCATACACAAAAGTTTCAAGAGTGGGGGATGGAGTAGAAGATGGAGACAAATTCATTAATATGATTTATTTTCGCGGAATGGATGTGCAGGACTGAGCGGCGGTCATATTTTGTACCGCTACGTGGTACATCTAGTTGTATAAAGGATCTCTATTGCCTATTAGCAAGCTATTTTTTCTAACATTAGCACGAATTACCATGGCAACAAGATTGCTAAATGAGCTTCAAAGCTATATCAACTATTGGGTCTCTGGACCAAAATTCTAAAGATGGTCCCTGACCAACATTGTAAAGACGGTCCTGGGCCAACATTGTAAAGACAACATTGTAAAGTCTGTCCTGGACCAACATTGTAATGACGGTCCTGGACAAACATGACAATGTGGGTCCTGGAACAACATTGTAATGACGGTCCTGGACAAACACGACAATATGGGTCCTGGACCAACATTGTAAAGACGGTCCTGGACAAACATGACAATGTGGGTCCTGGACCAACATTGTAAAGACGGCCCTGAACCAACATTCTAAAGTCGGTCCTGGAACAACATTCTAATGGCGGTCCAAGACCAACATGGCAACATCGCTCCAGGACCATGTACAAACAAAAGCTACTGCTTTAGCCTATTACCAAGCTACATTAGTAGTCCAAAAGTGTGCTCCTTAGCCAGTGAACTAATGTCAAAGGGTGTTGTGTTAGCTTGCTAATTGTTTTGTTTATTTATGCATTATTTTTGATGTATCATTTGAAGTGCCCTAGTTGTGTGTATTTGCACTGTTTGATCACTACGTAGATCTCTAGTAAGCTTGTTATTGTTTGCTGTGCTTCACGTGTGTCGAGATGTCATGTAAACACGCACACCTGATGTCTTTCCCCACTAATGATTCCATTAGCCAGCCATTGGCTAAAGCACTAATTCCCCTCCCCATAAAAAAGCCATAGATGTAGACTCACGGGGCCGGCGATCGAATGGCTGCCTCGTCACTGCTCCCCACCAGCATCAGATCCAAGACGCCTCTCCTTTGAGCACGCTACCTCCTATGCCACGCCGTTTGCCTCCTCGCCTTCTCTGGTTGAACCTGCTGCCGCCTGCCTGCCATCGCTCTTGTGCTGCGGTTCCCGAGGCTACCGAGAGTCATTACTGCACGACTGCACTCCCCACTGGAAGGGCCGTAAGATTTTTATCTGTGTGAATGTGTCTGAAGTTCTCTGGTTTATTATCCTGTTCTGATCACCCGCCAGCAACGAGACGAAAACACCGGCTTGCTGAACAACCCGGAAGTCCCGGAGTGGATCGCGAGCCTTGGAGGCGGATCTGGACTGTGTGCAAGCTGTATTGTGGACTGAGCGACTCCTAGTGGCCCTGGAGTAGACTTTCTCCTAAATTGCTGCAGCTCCTTAGATTTAGTATATGCCTGACCCCCTGATAAGCTTACTAGCTATTTATTACTTCCTTGCTATTTCCATTCTATTTTTATTATTGAATATTTAGTGATTTTATTATTGTACATTGTAATAAATTAGAAATATTTTTATCTTAAACTTGCTTCAGTGTTTTGTGTTGTTGTGGCCCGGGGTTTAAAATATATACTGGTTTGGTTGACCGGTGACATAATTTATTGGCGTAGTCGGCACGACCCCTTTCCACGACAACACAAAAATGGACACTAACTCAGGTAGCTCGGCTACCCCATCTGTGGTTAATACTATGGTAATGCCCTGGTTTATGGGGATGCCGTGGGTTCCGAAGTTCTCAGGGGAGGGAAGCCAGGTAAAATATGGGGATTGGAAAATACAAATTGAAGCTATGCTTAGGGCCCAAGGATTGACTGAGACACAAAAAACTGATTTCATTATCGGTGCATTAGAGGGGGTTGCAAGGAGAGAAGTGTTACTGTTGGAGAATGAGAAAAGAAACACCGCAAGTGAAGTTTTAAAGGAACTAGACACCCTTTATAGTAAAACCGTACCCCTAGCTCAGATTAGAGTGCAGTTTTTTAAGTGTGTACAGAGTGAGGGGGAGAGTATTGGGGCTTTTGCGCTTCGCCTCCGTGAAATGTTTCTCAGGTGGCGGAAAAAGGAACCTAGGGGCTCTGCGCAGGACGAGACAACAGCTCGGGACCAATTCATCTTGGGCCTTAAATCAGTCATCATTCAGAGGGAGCTACAGCGCCTGGTGAGACGGGAGGAGGATTTTACCTTTTCAGCTGCCTGTGCAGAAGCCCGGGCACTCGAGGCTGACCACTCAGGGGAGGAAGCCATGACCTCCAGGGTGAGGGCCCAACATCAACGGGAGCCACCGGGAAGCGACCTGGAAAAGTGGAAAGAAACCTTCAAGGCCGAGGTACGGCAAGAGATTGAAGATCAAATATCAGCCCTTGGGAAGAGCATAGCTGAAGAAGTCCGACGCCAGCTGTCACCAGTTCCATCGAGCCCAGCAGCGGGAAGTAGAACACCTGCTAGACTTCCATCAGCTGGGGCCAGATACAGTACCCCGCCAAGAGCCCAACCAGCCTTTCACTGGGACAGTCAAGGTAGGCCCATTTGCAACCTCTGTAATAAAGCAGGCCATGTGAAGAGAAATTGCCCTTTAAACTAGAACCCCCAGCTACCGTCAGGCAGGTGGCTGGGAGGGGTTTGGAGAGAAGAGAAGAGGAAGTGCAAAAGCCTGACATTGTAGGAAGTTGCCCTGGGGTGGAGGTGGAAGTAGCTGGGGTTAAGGTCCCATGTATATTAGATACAGGCTCCCAAGTGACACTTTTTAGTGAATCATTCATTCAGAAATGGCTAGGGCACATTAAACCACGAGAGGCAGGAGACTTGAATTGGCTTACCCTCAAGGCTGCTAATGGCCTCTCTATACCATACACGGGCTATGCTATCCTGGACTTTGCTGTAGCTGGGGTTAAAGTACCTGGGAAGGGGGTTGTGATCGTCAAGGATGAATGTTTGGGTGGGGATAAGGGCGTCTTAGGAATGAATGTCATCACAGACTGTTGGAAGGGCCTGTTTAAAGGGGGGCATCCAGGACCCACCTCTTTTAAAGTGACTGTGGCACCGGCTGCAAAAAGGGAATGGGAGCGGGCGTTTGTAGTATGTCATCGCATATCCCAGGAGGAAATGGGTGACGGACGAATTGGGGTAGCCCGCCTCAACCGACAGTGCCCGGTGGAGATCCCTCCAGCCACTGAAATGATTCTGTGGGCCCACATTCGAGAAGGACAACATCCAACGGCGAACTGTGTACTGGTGGAAGGGACAGGAGAGGAGTCCGAGTGGCAGGTGGCAAGGACCTTGTGCTACAGCAAAGGAGGTAAGGTGCCTCTAAGAATTAAAAACGTTAATTCATACCCTGTCACTGTCCCCCAGCGCTACCCACTAGCCTATGTTTCTCAAGTATGCCCCCAACAGGTGCATGGTGAGCGGGAGCTGGCTGTAAGGCTCACAGACCCCAGGATAGTTGAGGTAAATGTACACAGCGTTGAGGCCCCACCGACAGTCAACCAGTCTTCCTCACACAAGCAGTGGGGGGAAGGCCTCTCAAAGGAACAGCAGGCCAAAGCGGACCAACTACTTAAACGCTGGAGTGCTATCTTTGCAGCCAATGATGAAGATTTTGGCCGGACAGACGCGGTTCTCCACACAATTCCTACGGGAGAAGCTGCCCCTAGCCGGGAAAGGTACAGGCCCGTTCCTCCAACCTTGTACTCAGAATTAAGAGTCTTGTTGCAAAATATGCTGGATAATGGGGTGATAAGGGAAAGTGCAAGCCCTTGGGCAGCGCCGATAGTCCTCGTAAAAAAGAAAGATGGGGCTTGGAGATTTTGCGTGGACTATCGGCGGCTTAATGCTCTAACTCACAAAGATTCTTTTCCCTTGCCAAGAATTGAAGAGTCCTTAACCTGCCTCCGGCAATCCAGCTGGTATTCCACACTTGACCTGGCCAGTGGTTACTGGCAAGTGGAAGTGGATGCCCGGGACAGAGAAAAAACAGCGTTCACCACCCCACTGGGCCTATACGAGTTCAATTGGATGCCTTTTGGACTCTGCAACGCGCCTGCGACTTTCCAGCGCTTAATGCAAAGGTGTCTGGGTGGTATGATCAATGAGTCTTTGTTGATCTATCTTGATGATGTCCTTCTCTTTTCCCCAGACTTTGACACCCATATAAAGCATCTTGAGACTGCCTTCGAGAAACTGTGGAAGTATGGCCTAAAACTCCAACCACATAAGTGTAAGTTTTTTCAACGTAAGGTCAATTTCCTAGGCCATGTAGTGAGCAAGGAGGGAGTAGCGACGGACCCTGAAAAAACTGCCGCCGTCCAGCAGTGGCCATCACCTGCAACTGTGAAGGAGGTTAGGTCGTTCTTAGGGTTTGTAGGCTATTATAGAAGATTTATTCCAGCCTTCTCTAAGATAGCCGCCCCCCTCCATGGGTTGCTGGTTGGCACAGCTGCCCTAGGAAAGAAAGACCAGCCAGTGCAATGGACTCCTGAATGTGAAGCAGTCTTCAGGAAGTTAAAAGATACTTTATTGAGTGCCCCCATCCTGGCTTTTGCAGACTTCTCAAAGCCGTTTAACCTCTACACTGATGCCAGCTTTGAAGGGCTGGGAGCTGTACTTGCCCAGGTACAGGAAGGTCGGGAGCGGGTTATAGCCTATGCTAGTAGGAGTCTTCACCCCCCAGAAAGAAACGATAAAAACTATAGTTCTTTTAAATTAGAACTTTTAGGTCTTAAGTGGGCGGTAACGGAAAAATTTAAAGATTACTTGTGGGGTGCCACCTTTACCGTCTTCACTGATAACAGCCCCTTGGTCCACCTAGATACTGCACGCCTGGGAGCAACGGAGCAGAGATGGGTGGCTCAACTTGCCAACTTCCAATTTACCCTCAAGTACCGTCCAGGAGTTGCGAACCGCAACGCAGACGCACTATCTAGATTGGGACCGGGCCATCATACACAGGCCAACACCCTGCTGGTAAGTGAGGAGGGGCCAAAAATTCCAGAGGCCACAGACGATTGGCTGGTCCAGCAAAGAGCAGATCCAGCACTTCAAGAAGTCTGCACGTGGCTGCAGCAAGGAAGGCAGCCTGATCGGGCCACTCGTCAAGCCGCTCCCGAGATGGCACGTCGTCTCCTTTTGGACTGGGATCGTCTACATCTGGGCATGGAAGGACTCCAACGGGAGGTGAAGGACCCAGTAACCGGGCAGACCCGTAAGCAGATGGTAGTCCCACAGTCACAGGCGAGACACCTGTGGGAATGTTACCACGCAGCACTTGGCCATCTAGGGGTGGAGAGAATTGAAGCAGCCCTACGACAAGGCTATTTCTGGCCCAGAATGGGAAGGGATCTGAGGGACTGGACAGCCGAATGCCCCACATGCACCTGCAACAAGGCTGGCCCACAGGTGAGAGCCCCTATGCACTCAATCACCACGTCTTACCCCTTAGAAATTGTTGCCATTGACTTCTTGTCCCTGGGGAGGCCGGCAGATACCTATCCTTACCTGTTAGTGGTGACCGACTTGTTCTCTAGGTATGGCTGGGCCTTCCCAACCAAGGACAGGACAGCGGAGACCACAGCCCGAGTCCTTTGGCGGGGGTTGATTCAGACATGGGGGTGCCCAGAGAAGATCCTTTCAGACAGTGGGGCAGCTTTCGAATCCTCACTAATGGACCACCTCTGCCAATTATATGGCTGTATGAAGCTTCGCACGACCCCTTACCACCCGCAGGGTAATGGGTCATGCGAACGGTTCAATCAAACGTTGCTGTCTCTTTTAGGCTCCCTGGATGAACGAGAAAAGGCCCATTGGCCGGATCACTTACCTGCACTCCTCCTCGCATATAATACCACCGTCCACTCCAGCACAGGTATGACTCCATACTTCATCATGTATGTTAGACACGCAAGGCTACCAGTGGACATAGCCACGGGAACAGCACCACAGCAGCCTAAATATGACTTGAATGACTGGGTTTATGCCCACCACAGAATATTGACTAATGCTTTCCACCAGGCCCAGTCCCATAGCCAGAGACGGCATGAGCAAGACAAACTGCGTTACGACCGCAGGAGTCGAGCAGTACCCCTGTTACCAGGTGAAAGGGTGCTGGTAAGAAACTTTCGAAGACGTTCTCAAGGAAAACTGGCCCCCCACTGGCAACCAGCACCCTTCGTCGTAGTTACCCAGGTTCAACCAGGTCACCCAGTCTATAAGGTACGCCCAGAAGGACGGCCAGGACCGGAAAAGACAATCCATCGTAACAATCTGCGCCCCTGCACCTGGCAACCAGGAACAGCACCCAAAGAGGGAGCCCCCACTGCCCAGCCCCCTAAGCCCAACCCGTTAGATCACTTGAGTCACCCTATGTTCTTCCCTGTCCAGGTCCCAGTGACGGAGCCGCAAGCAGAACATCTGACAGAACGGTCAAGTCCAGTCCAAGTGCCAGAGCCTCTGGGTCCCAATCAACCCGGGCCTTCCACTGCATCTATCGCACCCCAGGGTGAGGATAGACAGACCCCCCCCAGGCGCTCCCAGCGTGAGTCCAAAGGCACATTGCCAACAAGGTATAGGGAGTAGGTCCTTAGCTGTCAAGGTGTTCGGGACGACCACCAAAATAGGGGAGGGGGAGTCAAAGACCATTATGTTGAGGTAAGAGTGAACGTCTTCTGGGGTGGTTAATGGGAGTTGAGGGGCCACAATGCACATGGGATACAGGGGTTAGTCTTTTGGCTATTAAGGTGCTCGAGACGACCACCAAAACAGAGGGGGGGAGTGTCAAAGGGTTTTGTGTTAGCTTGCTAATTGTTTTGTTTATTTATGCATTATTTTTGATGTATCATTTGAAGTGCCCTAGTTGTGTGTATTTGCACTGTTTGATCACTACGTAGATCTCTAGTAAGCTTGTTATTGTTTGCTGTGCTTCACGTGTGTCGAGATGTCATGTAAACACGCACACCTGATGTCTTTCCCCACTAATGATTCCATTAGCCAGCCATTGGCTAAAGCACTAATTCCCCTCCCCATAAAAAAGCCATAGATGTAGACTCACGGGGCCGGCGATCGAATGGCTGCCTCGTCACTGCTCCCCACCAGCATCAGATCCAAGACGCCTCTCCTTTGAGCACGCTACCTCCTATGCCACGCTGTTTGCCTCCTCGCCTTCTCTGGTTGAACCTGCTGCCGCCTGCCTGCCATCGCTCTTGTGCTGCGGTTCCCGAGGCTACCGAGAGTCATTACTGCACGACTGCACTCCCCACTGGAAGGGCCGTAAGATTTTTATCTGTGTGAATGTGTCTGAAGTTTGAATAATCCTGCGGTCTCTGGTTTATTATCCTGTTCTGTTCACCCGCCAGCAACGAGACGAAAACACCGGCTTGCTGAACGACCCGGAAGTCCCGGAGTGGATCGCGAGCCTTGGAGGCGGATCTGGACTGTGTGCAAGCTGTATTGTGGACTGAGCGACTCCTAGTGGCCCTGGAGTAGACTTTCTCCTAAATTGCTGCAGCTCCTTAGATTTAGTATATGCCTGACCCCCTGATAAGCTTACTAGCTATTTATTACTTCCTTGCTATTTCCATTCTATTTTTATTATTGAATATTTAGTGATTTTATTATTGTACATTGTAATAAATTAGAAATATTTTTATCTTAAACTTGCTTCAGTGTTTTGTGTTGTTGTGGCCCGGGGTTTAAAATATATACTGGTTTGGTTGACCGGTGACACTAACATAACACCGGCTTGGCACTTGACATAGTTGCATGCTGCACCTACCTATTAGCAAGCTAATTTAGTAGCATAAATGTATGTTCCCTAGCCTAGTAACATAATAACAGCGGCACCAAGATTGCTAAATGAGCTTCAAAGCTACTTCAACTAGCCTACTGTATCCCCTCGAAAATAAGTTATTTAAAAGATGCATAGCCACTGAATTACCTATTAGGAAGCTAATGTATTACAGTAAATGTATGGTCCCTAGCCTGGCAGCTAACATTAGACAAACATGGAACCAATTCAGCTAAAATGAAAATAAAAAAAATCTAAGGTGCATATATTCAGATTCCACTCAGAATTATTTTATTTTACAACTAATTTACACACAAATATGCAAGGACCTACCTGTATTGAGATACAAGTTGGTGATCCACTGGTTGTTTCTGGAGGGAAATTTCAAAATGGCAATGGGAGAAGCAGAAGGCTCACATTGATGACATCACAAGGCTGTGATTGGTTAAAGAGTTGTTGGTCCAGGACCGTCATTAGAATGTTGGTCCAGGAACAACTCTTACTTGAACAAATCACAGTCACCTAAGAGCGACAGGTCTGTAGTCATTAAGCTCACTAGGGTGTGGCTTCTTAGGGACAGGGGTAAGACATGATGTCTTCCACAGTGTTGGAACTTGTCCAAGGCGTAGGCTCAAATTGAAGATGTGCTTCAGTGGCTCCCCCAGTTCAGCAGCACAGGCCTTGAGTAGCCTTGGACACAGTCTGTTAGGCCCCGCTGCTTTATTGCTGCGCAATTTCTTAAGTTGGACTGACACTTGATCTGTTGTAATGGTAAGGGGTGTAAGGGTTACACCAGTTATTATCAACTAATACCAACATGTGACACATATATTGATAAGGGGGTTAAAACTAGAAATTTGAGACCTCTAGCTGCTTGTGTGTTGCCAGGAGGCGGAGCCAAAGATAAAAATAAAAAGGATTTGTAGGGGTTGCTACAGTCAGTGAATATGTGAGGGTTGATTCCATTTCACACATATATTTTGTGTCATCCAAAGATGTTACATGAGAGCTCGTGCCCAACACGGACTTTCATGCACAGAGCTGGTTCCAAATGCTCCATGCGGCGCCATACTTGCTATGGCGTATGCTAACATGCCGAAGCTAATCTGCACGCTCTTGACCCCCTGGTAATTTAACTCCGATCTCATATTTACTAAGCCTAGGTTAATAGGTCATAGGTCAGACAGGCCTTTGTAGGGTCACACCAATTACTTCACAACATTAGCATATATAATGCATGGGATAAAAACAGACTTATCTGAGACTAATTTAAGCCTTGACCTTGCTGATTATAATCAGGGTGCAGTCAGTCAGTGGTCAGAACATATAGAACCAGTACAAGTGAAAGACAATTGTATATTTTCAAGTAATTATTTACATGGAAAAAAATCAGTGAGGGTCCTTTTCTTTCAAAGATGCTTTAATGTACATTGTACATTGACACATGAAGGGGATAATGAAGTACTTAAGTCCCAAACAAGTGTAGCGCAGTGCTAAAAAGCATTTAAGTTAAATAAATAAATGCTACATAACTTAGATTGAATAAAGTTCATAATTGCTCATTAGAGCTAAAATTATCTTGAAGTTATATAATATTTGAATTTAAGAGTAAGCTCAAGAAATAAGCTTATTGTAGTTCATCTCCATTCCATTCATTTTGGGTAAGTGAAAGGGATTATGGGAGTTGTAGTTTGATACACCTTTCTGTTTAATTCATGTATCTGTTTAAATTCATTTTAAGAGTTTTGTTTAAAATATTTCATTGGCAAAGTGAAATGTATAATGTAACATGTAATATTTTGATGTTGTGTTAAAAATATATTCCATTGTATGACTTTTGTATGCATGGTATTACATGTGAGGTGAAAGGTCGCAAACCGCGCGAGAGAGGAGACTAGATAGTTCATGAGAAGCCACGTTGAGGACTTGCTCCGTGCTTTAGTTGCAAAACTTTGAAATAGAACGTGACGAACGTTGTATATTTTGCCAGTCGGACTGAATGGTGAATTTGAAAGCCGAAGACTTTGTAGTTGTCGAGTGGACGGTTTGCCAAAGTTGTCATCTCGCCACCGAATGGATGCCTGCAGTGTTGTGCCAGTTCACAGCTTTTCTGAACTAGTTCAAGTTCAGTTCATACATGCTCAAAGTGAACAGTTCACGTTCAAAGTTCACAATTTTAATTCTGAACTAGTTCAAAGTTCAGTTAATTTTACTTTTTTCGTGAGATATTCAAATAAATACTTTTTTCACACTACGAGCTAGAAATCACTATAGGCCTATACGTTCTTTGAAGCTGCTCATTGTAGACATTTGCTCATGACACTCGGTTTCTTACCAGGTGATGAAACTTGCAGCAGTACAGACAAGGTAGACCAGTCTCCGTGCCATCACTTCCACTGGCCATTTTTTTTTTTTAAATTGCAGCGCTTTCTCTCACTCTCGTCATTGGTCTGTCTCTCTCTCTCGCTCCTCCAGCCCTCCGCGCTCTCGTCGTTGCGTGCTACGCGGCGTTACTATGCCTACCCCGCTCTGCTGCAATAGAGCTGCACAGTCCCGCCCACAGCCAAAACGCGGTTAGGTGCCGGATGTAAGATTTCCATTCATTTGTCCCATTGACGTTTGGAAAAATCCGTATCTAAAGAGTTTTACTGCATGTCTTAGGCTAACCAGCTACGGCATAACTCATAAGCATACAACATATCATTTCGAGTGAAAAAACGAAGAGAAAATCCAAAAAAAGTCAAAGGTACAAGACTGTGTACATATTTTCATTTCCGAGCAAAGGAACTACTCATCCCATAAACCACCGCTCCTCACTGAATAATATAAGCAATGCACGAACCGCGCGAAAATCATTTCAAAACCGGCTACAGCACACGAACCCTTTCCTCCAAACAGTGATTTTTATATAGTGAATGTGCAGTTAATAGCAGTTATTTCAGGAGTAATCGTGTAAATAATAGTGTTTTGATATTGAATTTTATATTTATCATCGTGTATTTTATATCGTGTGTGTGAAAGCGGTTAACGTTAATGGCAGTGCTTCACGTTACCTGACTCATCCTATGCTGTCATCACTGCTCAGTCGGGCTGATGCATGGACTGGTGCATGGTCTGCTCTTGGACCACCATATTCAGTTTATTAATTTGGCGTGAATTATTACACAAAATGTTCATTAAATGCACGAAGTATTTCTAGGTTAATGATTGATATGAATCATACAGTATGAAGGCTACAGTAGCCTAGCTAATGTTAACTAGCACTGCTAGCAGCATTAACATTACAACCTCCCTGCTTAACTCACCACAAATTTGTAGGTCTTGTCCCTCATGCTGCTGACCCTTACAAAACCCACAAACTGACTCTTGGACACACAACAGTCAATAATGTGACCCGATTTAAAGTGGCTTTCACCCCTTTGGACACTCACTAAAACATAATATATTTCATACCTGTGTTGCAGCCATAGGTTGCAGCATGTAGGCTAATGTTAGCTGCATTATGTAATGACATACAATGTCGGAAATGCTAAAGGTTAGCCTGTCGGCTAGTGCTAGCCTACCTGAAAAGTGTTTAAACTAACATTTACAGTGGTCTATTTGATAGTGTATTGGCCCTGACTATGTTCGTGTGATGTATAAACCCCAATCCTTGTTGATACAAGTACCAATATTCGTC
The DNA here is from genome assembly GCF_046254945.1 of Alosa pseudoharengus. Classification (NCBI taxonomy): domain Eukaryota; kingdom Metazoa; phylum Chordata; class Actinopteri; order Clupeiformes; family Clupeidae; genus Alosa; species Alosa pseudoharengus. The sequence goes on along the minus strand of NW_027468881.1, from coordinate 31,640,280 downwards.
AAGAAAGTTTTTAATCACATTAAGATTTTCGCCATAGGCAGTAAAAAACTCCGCCATGTTTATCAATATTTTTCCACTGAGAAAGTTTCAAACTATGACCATAACGGCCTTTCCACCAATCAGAGGCATCACTGTGGGATTGTGGGATTGTTCAGGATTGTGGGTAATGAAGTACTTATCCAAGAGATCGCGAATAAAATGCATTTATCTCAAAACAAGGTTAGTGCCCCACGAACTCTTGGTGTCTATAGGAGCATATACAATCGCTTAGTACAACCGTAGCTGGTTTTAAGTCTACCACGTGCAGTTAAGTTTTTATGGCTTACACCGCAATTGTCAATGGAGAAATTGCATTGAATTTTTACATCCGGCATCGGCTGTGGGCGGGACTGTGCAGCTCTATAGACCTCTGAAGTTCGCCTACAAAAAAGATCCAAAACGGCCATCTTTGCCCATATAAGGAGATCCGGTTGTTAATTGAAGCTAACTACCTATGGCAAATTGCATTGCAAGTTAGCTCTGGAGTAGCAAAAATCTAAGTGTGCCGCCTTCACTTACCGGAGATCACAGTATCCACTCGAAGGCAGAGGACAAAAGTGTGTTCAGGAAAACGTCTGCATTTCAGACTTTTTCATCCCCACGAGACTTTAACAGGTGCGTGCGATTATTCAAAATCCCCATGTTATTTTCCCATAGGAAAAATCGCCAGATACCGGATGTCAAAGATGGCAGCTTTTTTGTAGGCGAACTTCAGAGGTCTGTCACTCCCCGATGTGAGTCGCTACCCGATGTGAGTCACGCATGCTCAGATTGATAGGTTTTACGGCATAACGCCAAGGGATCCGACTGAAATCCATAAAATAATTCACTTTTCTGTTTCAAAAACGTTTTAGCTATCTAAGATTGTTTGGTTGCTAACGTTAGCAAACGCCATTCAAGTGACAGCCTTTGTTGTGCTTGATTGCTTACTTACTTGCCAGCAGTGAACAAACTTCATAATTTGTATTGATATTACAGAAGTCTCTCGCTAGCAGGCTACTTCAGCCTCTAATCTAGAACTGACATTAGAGATCATGCCGTGAAAATGTGATGCCTTACGCTAAATAATACATTACTGCTGTGTAGGCTAATGTCATTATTCTGTGGCTAACAGCACAGGTAGTGGCAAAGTAGCAAAGTGACGCATGCGCGACTCACATCCGGTAGCGACTCACATCGGGGAGTGACAGGTCTATTCATCACGGGTAACGTTGTGCGGAAGCCAGTATGCTATTCAACTATTCTCAGCCGGACACTACGTTGCCCGCAATGCATTGTGCACACAATGTCAAAACCATTTCTGTCTGGTGATACATGATTTAAGCGGCACCAGCGAGAATACAGGAGGGAGGAACTTTCTCTCGTTGCGTTTCAAAAGAGAAAACAGATGTCACTCAGTTTCCAATGGAAAACAAATTCCAACGTTCATTTACAGTGATGTCTGCCGTTCATGACACATAATGTGAACTAATTCACGTTCATGTTCTTTATTAAAAAATGTGTTGCGTTCAGTTCAACGTTCACAAAAAAATGAGCGAGTTCAATGAACGCGTTCTTTTGAACTCGTTCACGCACAACACTGGATGCCTGTCAGTGAGCTGTTGCCAGTCCATGGTCATCGCGTGTGAGAGACTGCCTGCCTGTGCCGTGGTGACTCGACGGGAAACCTACCACTTGGGATTAAGGTATCGTTATTTGTTTCTCTTGCTCCAAAGGGAGTGAAGGGGTCATTTGTTTTTGGCCACGCCGACCACAAGCGACGATCTAGGCCTGCAACGGTTAGCTGCTAGGTTTTAGCTCATTTGCTGGCTAGGACTGGGGTGGGTGAATCACGTGTGAATGTGTGTGTGTGCGCGTGGGCCCGCGTGTGTGTGTTTCATGTTAATGTGTTGTGTACTGTACTTTAAGCTTACTGTTAACTGTTAGCTAAAGTGTGGCTAATGTAGCCTACTTGTTTCTAAGCTCCTACTGCATATTGAGGCTTTTGAGGTACGTGTCATACTTTGATTACTTTTATATTTTGTGGATATTCCAAACTTGAGGTTTGAGGTGATTTAAATAAGCTAAGAAAGTATTTGTTGAATACTTTGCTCCATTGATACATTTGTATCTTATTTTTTGTTTATATTTATAATTCATTCTTTTGATAAATTGAATATTTCTATTCAGTAAACTCTATTTTTATTTAACATTTTAATAACTGAGTTCTGAGTGTTTACTTAGCGTTAAGATACCATTGGGTAATAGATTGCATGTGTAAATGCTATTTCATGTGAATATGGTCAGTTACACACAAGTAAGTATACAGGGTTAAAAAGTTATTTATTCAAAGTACATGTAAAGACACAAACAGACATTTAAACAGAAGGTCAGCAAGAATTCAATATATTATATATACTTTACTGGGATTAGTTTAAGAACCCGGGAAACGCCCTTTAGTACCAGGAGATAGGCCTAGGGGGCGCTACACAAGGATGACAATAGAATAGTAAAAAAGGAATTCGCTCTCAAAAACAATTGTAACCAGTTAGCGTTTTTAATGTGATTATGGATTTTTATAGTCTAAGAGCAAAAATAGCAGTATTGCTTAAGCCTATATGATGCACCAAAGTAAGTAGGAATGTGGGACTTGTCTTAATTCATATTCATTGACATCTACAGGCTATAGGCTTTCAGAAAATATATGGTTTACCTGGTCAATTCAGCTGTCCCTTAACAGTGTAGGCCAGAATGTATCAACTGAACAATTTGTTTTCTGATCTACAATATGGAACTATGTACGCCTTATGATATACCAGAATAAGTAGGAAGGTAGGACATGTCTTGATTCATATTAATTGACATCTAGAGGCTATAGGCTTTCAGAAAAGATATGGTTTAGGTGCTCAATTCAGCTGTCCCTTAATAGTGTAGGCCAAAATGTATCAGGTGACAATTTGTTTCTCGATCTACAATATGGACCTATGTACACCTTATGATATACCAGAATAAGTAGGAAGGTGGGACATGTATTAATTCATATTAATTGACATCTAGAGGCTATGGGCTTTCAGAAAATATATAGCAACCAGTATAACAACTGCTTTTTTTAGCATAACCCCCACTATATCTACCCTAGCAACACCATACCAAACTTTTCAGTTACCCTAGCAACAACCTAGCCACCACTACCATAGCAACCACTATATTTAGCATAGCAACCACCATATCAACCCTAGCAACCATCTCAATTACCCTAGCAACAATCTAGCAACCACTTTGATATTGTCAACCAACATGACTAACCTAGCAACCATCTTAATTACCCTACCAACAACCTAACAACTACTACCATAATGTCAACCTAGAAACCACCATAGCAACCATCTTAATTACCCTACCAACAACCTAACAACTACTACCATAATGTCAACCTAGCAACCACCATTGCAACCAACATGATTAACCTTGCAACCATCTCAATTACCCTAGCAACAATCTAGCAACCACTTTGATATTGTCAACCAACATGACTACCCTAGCAACCATCTCAATTACCCTAGCAACCACTTTATTTACCATAGCAACCACAATATCTACTCTAGCAACCTTCTTGGTTACCCTATCAACAACCTAGCAACCACCACTACAATGCCAACCTAGCAACCACTTTGATATTGTCAAACAACATGACTACCCTAGCAATCATCTCAATTACCCTAGCAACCAGCATAACAACCACTTAATTTAGCATGCAACCACCATATCTACCCTAGCCTAGCAACCTTATCAGTTACCCTATTAACAACCTAGCAACCACCACTAAAATGCCAATCTAGCAACTACCATAGCAAACAACATGATTAACCTTGCAACTAGCATAGCAACTGTTTTTTTTAGCATAACCCCCACTATATCTACCCTAGCAACACCATAACAAACTTCTCAGTTGCCCTAGCAACAACCTAGCCACCACTACCATAGCAACTGCTATATTTAGCATAGCAACCACCATATCAACCCTAGCAACCATCTCAATTACCCTAGCAACAATCTAGCAACCACTTTGATATTGTCAACCAATATGACTACCCTAGCAATCATCTTAATTACCCTACCAACAACCTAACAACTACTACCATAATGTCAACCTAGCAACCACCATTGGAACTAACATGATTAACCTTGCAACCAGCATAGCAACTGTTTTGTTAGCATAACCCCCATTATATCTACCCTAGCAACACCATAACAAACTTCTCAGTTACCCCAGCAACAACCTAGCCACCACTACTCTAGCATCCGCTATGTTTAGCATAGCAACCACCATATCGACCCTAGTAACCATCTCAATTACCCTAGCAACAATCTAGCAACCACTTTGATATTGTCAACCAACATGACTACCCTAGCAACCATCTCAATTACCCTAGCAACCACTTTATTTACCATAGCAACCACCATATCTACTCTAGCAACCTTCTTGGTTACCCTATCAACAACCTAGCAACCACCACTACAATGCCAACCTAGCAACCACTTTGATATTGTCAACCAACATGACTACCCTAGCAATCATCTCAATTACCCTAGCAACCAGCATAACAACCACTTAATTTAGCATGCAACCACCATATCTACCCTAGCAACCTTATCAGTTACCCTATTAACAACCTAGCAACCACCACTAAAATGCCAATCTAGCAACCACCATAGCAACCAACATAATTACCCTAGAAACATGCATAGCAACCACCATATATACCATAACACCATAGCAACCTTCTCAGTTACCCTAGCAATAACCTAACAACCGCTATGTTTAGCAAAATACCTGTAGAAAACCTCATATGTCTCTACTGGTGTAAAGGTCATTGATAATGAGTAGATTGCTGTCAATTGTCCTCTATACCGATTCTTTCACACACACTCGCGTCACAGACCTACGTCACACACCACTTGGAGGTGCAAACAATCGGAGTTTTGGTTGATTTGACCATCAGTTAACTTCGAAACAGGTATTTTACTTTGGATAGACAATAGCAATACATCATAGGAGTGGTTAACGTCAAAAAATCTAGACTGGAGAAACTCAACATTTGACACCTCCACCTGCTTAGTGTTCTAAAGACGTCAAATAGTCCGCTATAGTTACCAAATTCATAGCCAAAGAGCCAGAAGGAAAGACACATGGATGGCTATAAAAGCTGTGCTTTCATTATACAACTAAACACGACAAATAACCCTTGAGCCAGCTCCTTACTATGTGATCTCAATGGCAATGCAGCGTTTGTTTGCACCTCCAAAAACATGGCGTACCTGGTTACCTTGCAAAAACGCCCACAAATACCCGTATGTTTGTGTGAAAGATATAACCACCCGCTGCAGTAGACCATAGGATGAGAGAATGTGTTCCACAACACAGCTGTAAATGGGAGCAAGGACTGAGGTGTCAAGGCCAGCATGCTTCAGCCCCTTCAGGAAGTGGACAAACAAGGTCTTGTTTACATGCTGGCTGTCTTGTTGTTTGTAGCAGGACACCACTTTAACAGCTCCTTTGTGTAGGTGTTCGTTGGAGTTATATAATGAAATGAAATGCAACCTCTACATCAGGATATCAGGAGCAAGGATCTGTGAAAACATAAGTAGATGGGAGAAATTTAAGATATGTTTAGAAAAGTTTGCAGGACCATCCCTAAATAAAATATCAGGACACCTTTACAGATAATGTATATTGGTGAGACAAGGGTAAAACTGTTGTGGGTAAATATTCAAATACTACAATAGGCCTACTATAAAATACAACTGTACTACTTCAGGTCTCAACACTGTAGTTTTGGAGGAATATCTGTAGTTCATATTCAGGAAAAACTGTATTTTGGACATTAAAAGCTGCATTGCACTACGTAGTACACTGCAGGAATGCAATATTTTGGATTGAGTGCAATATTTTGGAATGAATGCAATAGGCTATGTTGTATTGCTATATATTTCAGAAAAACGGTCGTAGGCCTATAGGATATAACAGTTTGTCCCATGAATTACCCAGACTCAAAGAACAGCTGATAATGTGAGACTGACAAGACTAGACAATTTAATGTCAAACAACATCACCTAATATGTTTATCAAGATTATAGCACAATCCTACTCATTTCGATAATTTAACCATAACGTGTCAACAATGATTTATTTACCTAATCACGTATTTGTCCACGACTTTTACTTACAAGCTTTTGAATTGTACTGAGAAATTGTACTAAATTCGCGCGATTCTAGGCTTTGTACACTATGAAGGAGTGTTGGTCAGATAAGTAGGCCTATATTTTGTTCCAAACAACAAAAAACAACACAATTATTAGGCTATTTACAAAATTGACGTCCCTAACTTTCTCCATGGCTCGCTCTATGCAGCGTTTCCGCTTTCTTGTGGTTGAGTGTGTCACGTGATAGATTCTGGGATCCTAATGTGTTCGTATCGGAGTATCAACCATGCGAATAGATGATAACAGCCTTCTGAACCTGCTAGAAGGTGTAGATGGCCCCTTCTAACCCATAACTATGAGGCTGATTACGAGTGATAACACCCATACAATCGAGTGATAACGTTCGAAGCGGGTGCTAAAAACACAGTTTATTTGCTTCATAGTAGGCCTACTAAAGAATCTAGTAGAAAAAAACATCATAATTACATAACATATGGCAGGGACGCATTTTTTTGTTTTAAATCTTAATGCTTTTAAATCTTAAATTTGTCTATGTATGTCGTGTCATCTCCACCACACTTTGTCATTTCCATCACAACACATAATTTAAGTTAAACATGTAAAAATAATACAACATACAACATTTCTGGAAAATTAATAAATTGAATATTTTGGCTGATATGTGTAATATTTAATAAAATACATTTGGAACAGTAGATGTTATTTTTGCTTGAAAACACACGTTTTGTTGTGTTTTGGAAACATGTGATTGGGCAGTCGTGGCCTACTGGTTAGGGCTTCAGACTTGTAACCGGAGGATTGCTGGTTCGAACCCCGACCAGTAGGAACGGCTGATGTGCCCTTGAGCAAGGCACCTAACCCCTCACTGCTCCCCGAGCGTGGCTGTAGCAGGCAGCTCACTGCATCGGGATTAGTGTGTGCTTCACCTCACTGTGTGTTCACTGTGTACTGAGTGTGTTTCACTAATTCACGGATTGGGATAAATGCAGAGACCAAATTTCCCTCACGGGATAAAAAGAGTATATATACTTATATACTTATACTGGAAATGACAGTTAGACTTTTGGAATAAAATGTCAAAAATATATATTATTCAAGTGAAATCTTTACAGGCACTATTAGGGCAAGTGTCTAGAAAGAGTAGATAATTAAACCATGCAAAAAGATGTTTTACTGAAAGATGTTAAATTTTCTGAAAATTACCAGGTCAAAGAGTACCATAGTTGAATAACCCTGCAGCAATAGCATATGTCTTATATTAACGTCAATTCCAGTTTTGTTAACACGGATAGGAAGCCAAGTTGTAGCTCCGAACTTACTGACAATAGCCTAAGCATGATCAATGGCAACGTACTCTGATAGGCCTGCCTATATAGATAGAGAAGAAGAGACTGTCTGACTGACTTTTGTGCAAAAAAGTGAAATAATACTGTTCATAATATTTTTCCCCAGGACCAGATGGCTGTGTGACATGTTTTCAGTTCTGTGCAAGGAACCACCATCACACCATGGTAAGTGATAACTTGTCCTCCATTTACTAGTGTCACAATGTAGCCAACGTGTAGCCTATATTATTATAAGTTATAGGGATATTTTGTAAGCATTTATTTACCAATGAGAATAGCCTAGCCTAATGTTATCCCTTTGCATCTCTCCACAGGGATACAAAGGCTAGGGTTGAGTGATGTTTTTGTATCAAAGAAGGGATGACACCTTAGACTTATTTTATGTGGCATTTTCAAAATGTGTTGGTTATGCAGGTCATGTGAAGCCTCTTCCGAGACACAGGCTCAGTTACTTTGCCATTATTATGACCGCCGCTAGCGAAGCGGTCATATAGGTATTGTCAAAGTCCCCCCCCCCCCGTCATCTACTTCCTGAAATTTTGGTGGGTATGTAGCCCCACTAGACTTTTACGGAAAAAATTTGTTTGGTCCCCGGGGGCCACTCCCCCTCCGCGCTGGGCCCCCCAAAACCCAAAAAATGCAGTTTTTCCTAAATAACTACCTGAACCGTGGCACCGAGGATGAAGAAATGTTTATGGTATGTTGGTCTCAAGGGCCCACATCAACCTAGCCCATAATCACTCATTTGTGATTTGCACCCCCCCCCGGTAAAAAATGAAAATGCAATATCATTCTGCTTTAATCGCCCCTTTCTTCAGTAAAGACGTTCAGAACTGCACCAAATTTTATGTGTATGATTAACCTGACATTCTCTGGGGGTATGCCAAGTTTAGTAGAATTTCATCCATGGTGGGGTCTAAAAAATTAAGTTATGTGTACATTTAGTGACTGTACACTCATTGGCCTGTAGATGGTGGTGCACACATATACACATGCACACACACACACAGGCACCCACATACTATCGGTATTAGAACGGCCGATACATAATTACAAATTCAGTAGGATTAAAAGAAAGCCAAAATAAATATTCATCATCATCATCATGGCTGCATTTCCAGTATTGGCGATAAGTAGTCGTTTGTCCACTAGATGGCGCATCGTTGCAGTGAGATGTAATTTTGTTGGAAGTTAATCTAAAGTGGGTTGGAAAGACACTACGTTTCCTACAAGGACAAGACTGTAGGCTACAGTAGTTTACCGCAGAGAACGTCTAAGGGTAGGATGATTTCTGCATGACATGTAATTCCCATTTCCTCTTGAAGCCGAAATAAATCTGAGAATGTTTATCGGACATGCTTGTTTTTTACTGCAGGTAGCAGGGTTGCCAACTCTCACGCATCTGGCGTGACACTCACGCTTTCAGCACCAATCTCACGCTCTCACGCACACTCAAGAAATGTCACGCCAGATTATTTCAAGAAATAATCATATTAGGCTACTATAGCTCTGCGCTCATTTCAATTCCAATAGGAGGAATATCTCACAAAGTTTTCGTTCCACACATGACAAACCGTAAACCAGAATAAACAGCAGACCTTACCGAACACAAAGGTGTAATGCAATCCCCTGTACAATAAGCCGTTCCAGAGTAATCAGGTTTTGAAATGGTAGCAAATTTCTATATGGTCTCCAATGTTGGGCTTTAAGTGTCTTAAAACTGAGCTGTGCTTAAATACCTACATATGTGTAAATATTAAAATCAGAGGATATACAGCTCATGGCTAAGAGTTTGTCGATGTAGCCATAATGATTTGTTTTCACAAAATGCTAAGCATGCATGTATTTAAGTGTCTTAAAAAAGTGTGCTTATATTGGTCAATGCATAATTGCATAACAGGCAATACAAAATAAATGTTAAATGTTACATATAGCCTAGAAATAATATTAAAATCAGATGATGTAGGATAGTATAGAGTTAGTAGGATGGCTCCAGAACTCACACCAGTGGATTGGGTCTTAAAGGAGCCACACCACTTTTATGACACTATAGCTGTTCTGTTGATCTTTAGATTTGTTGCTACTGGGCATGAAGGGCAGGCCAATTATGAGTTCTGTCCAACATTGATGGTAGGTTTAGAAGAAAAGTCACCACATTTTAATCATATTCCAATACCAATAACCGTGATCATTTTGGTCATGATTTTTCATCAAATGTTCATACTGTATCTCTAGTGGCTGGTAGACTTTGGAACCCACCAGCCACAATAGTAGGTGGAAAAAAATATTTTAGGCTATTTCCATCCCTGATACATACGTACACTCATACACACATTCATAAGTCTCAATCTGTCCATTTCTTTCCACAAAACTCGCCAGAAGTCATCATTTAAGGGGTTATTTTTCATTTTTTTTTACTGAACTACTACCTTTTTCAGGTGGGCAGGGGGGCCCTTTTCATGTCTGTGCCCAGGGGCCCAGTGGCTCATAATCCTTCCATGCCACAGGGTAAAAACACTGGTCTTGTTTTCAAGTGCAATCAATAATTGTACATTTTGAAAAAAACTTAAATCATGGATTATACTGTACATAGCAAAAAAGTCTGGGGACAGACATTTTTAAAATTAGGTTTAGGGAAAAATTTAACGCACACGCACTATGACTTCACAAAATCTCACTCCAGCCAAACACCCAAAGTTGGCAACCCTGAGGCAGGCTACGTTAATCCTATCAATAGCAGAACGTAGGTAAAATAATGTTACCGTTAGCATGGTTGAGTGATGGAGGCCAATTTGATTATTGATGTATTTGTAGAAAACCATAAATGCGTTTATAGGCTACCAAGCAAATCGATAACAGCACTAATTGTATCTTTCGACTGTCATCTCATTTGCTTATGACCATAACCTAGGCTACTAACAGGAGCTAAGTGAGTTAGCCACAACACGTTCGCTACGTGATTGTTTGTTAATGGAAAATATATAGGCTACCTGAAAGATAACCTGTCTATGATGCACCCTAAACCTAAACACCGGGCTGGGACATTTCTGCTCAAGGTCTCAAAAAGCATCTGAGTCAACGTTCATTCCCAAACACCCATATAGGCTACTTCCTCAATCCTCTATTTTCAAAGGTGATTCAAGTAAGGAAGAGCATGGCTCAAAGTAAAGTAACTGAAACTACATAAATTCGTCAAAGTGAATAATTTGTGTCAACTCGCCGCAATGTAGATTTATTAACGCACCCGTGATGATCTACATCTCCATTTAAACCAGATGTTTTAGAGCGCACGTTGAGATGTATTCAGGGCAGGGCTGTAGGCTACCTACACATATTTGTTGCACGTGCTACAAAAATCATTCTTTGCGGTGGATGATTTAGCACTTCATTCGCCCTTTCCGTGATTCACAGCTACGTGAAATGTATTACTACTGATATGCAAAACTATTAACTTTTCGCAGCTTGAAACTGTAAGGTGTAAGCCATTGGTTCCAAAGGAGATTTTATTTGGGTCGCCAGCATAGCCTAGTGACAATTTGTGTTGTGTAATAGGCCTAGCATAGGGCCTACCTTATATAGCTTATAGTTTGTTAACAGTCACGGTTTTGTCATAACTCCCTCTATGCATTTTTGCATTTAGAATAGCTCTAAAACTGGGGGGCGAACACGTCGCAGGGTGTGGATATCTCAATCGCAAAATTAAACAATATTTCTATCGGGCGCCTACCATGGACTAGGCTGGGTGAAAATCAAAAGATTGCGTCAAAAGATTAAACTTAACCATGGACCTCATGGTTGCAAAATGCAAGGGAACATGAATCAGCATATTATTTGCACAAACAATAACGGACAGTAGCTCTTCAACTTTTCCCGTTAAAATGTGTATGAACAGTCTCGCAACGCATTTCATGAAGGCCCTTTTGGACATGTCAGTTATTTGCACCACTGGGTAAAACGGCATTTTGTTTTAGACTACTGGTATTTAATTTGTGCATTGACAATAAAGCTGAATATCATTTGAACTAGATGACTAAACTTATACATATGTAGAAGAAGAAACATTCACAAAAATCCATGACATGACCTCTCTTCTTGATAGCTGTTGAAAACTGCATGGAACTGACAGTGATTGTTTTGTTTAATAATACATAAATACATTATGCTGCTACCTTCTGCTTTTCCCAAATACAATGTAGCCTACAGGTGTACCTTTCATCAGTCCAGTTGCAATGGATGGACTGTGATGAACTGCCCTACTTGTGATTGTTTAGAGATTTTAAAGGTTTTATAACAATGTTACAGATTTTTTGGCCCAGAAACAAATCTATTCACCTTTGCAGCGCCAGTAGGCTACTTTGTGTGCGGAATGTGTGCAAACACACATTCCAAACAAGCATACACAAAAGTTTCAAGAGTGGGGGATGGAGTAGAAGATAGAGACAAATTCATTAATATGATTTATTTTCGCGGAATGGATGTGCAGGACTGAGTGGCGGTCATATTTTGTACCGCTACGCGGTACATCTAGTTAGTTAAATCACAGTCAGTTTTCAAGGGTCAGCCCATTACCATGCATACACCACTCATGCATTTGCTCATTCCAGTCTATTAATGCACTGAACATTCATCTCTCACGATTCAGAAAGACAGAGCAGGAGGTTGCATATCAGGAGCGTGAAGGAGTTAATCTTGTATTTACATGTCACCTGTACTATAGTCTTATTTAATATATGCATAGGATTAATATTCTGCTGATTTGTCTTCCCATTACCCCACAATCCCTCTTTTTTCTAGGAAGACGTCAATGTCAACAGCAGAAGGAAAATTACTCTGCAGGCCCTTCCCATCTTCCTGTGGGAAGATGGATTTTTTAAGACCTGGAATGTAAGTTTTTGATTAAATTGTGTGTCCTCTTTCACTCTATTCAGCCCTCTCTGATACTACCTTGCAGCCAAAAGACAACAACCACAACCATCTTCCTAGCCACCAGAATAGCAATTAAATCATACTACAGTAATTCACCAAGAATGTCATATTTGGGAATTTTACCTGAACTTTTCATTCACTGGTATTTCATATTATATTAAATACACGTGTAGTGTTTTTCATTGACTACTCTACTCATTAACTAATTACTGTCATGTTCTTCAGGCAGAAGAAATTGACCTGCCAGACTTCTCCGATGCAGCTGTAGCTATTCTCACTGTCTCGGGTGATACAGACTCCCTTGTGAAGTTTGGTCCTGCTATCCATTCTATAGTTCTTGACGGAGATATTGTTGTGTGTGATATAGAAGAGTTGACAGAGACATAATTTGGCTATTTGGCTTAATTTATGCACTTCATCTCGATTATCCAAAGCAATTGTCCTACACGTTTCATTTCATTCAAAAAATTTAAATGGGTTTGGAAGACCTGAAGCGGTTACCTCCTAGACTGCTGCTTAGCCTTAAAAATAAATTGCTGATGATGGATGTGTAAGCATTCTGTTTTCCAAATCTCATGGTTGGTACTGCCAGCATGTTAATACTCAAGCAAGCAATGGAGCTTTTCGCTTTTATTTATGTTGGCCTATTATTTTGTTTTTTGAGTATTATTACCTTTGTTGAAGTGGTAAAAGGTTGTTATTTCTTTGATGTTCTGTATTAACCGCATTGCTGGGGATGTTGTTCTGTTAGAATTCTAATGGAATTCTTAAATAAATGGAATCTGCATTAAAATTGTCTTTTGAGTAGTTTTTTATTTGAATCATACAAATAAAATATTTTTGATTTTGGGGTAAATAGTAAACCTAAACAGTCAAAAAATGTGTTTCAATAGAGTGAAGTCAACTTAAAAATATAAGAGACTGAAGTGACAATGTTTAGGTTTGAGAAACTGAATGAGTCATGGTGATAACATGAATATATTATTAGGAGTGATAACTTAAAAACATCAACTCCATTTCCAGTGTCAATTTTGTTAGTTTTAATAATGGTTTCAAAATGATCAGGTTCATTGAACTTATCAACGATTTAAGTAGCGATTACTTAAAATGTTTCGGTAACACTCCATAATAAGGTGCCATAATAAATAGCAAACTAGTAATTACCTAACCCTTTGTTAATATTTGTTAATTGTTACTAAAATATCTATTTGGCACAAGTTAATCGTTTTTTCATCATTAATTAAATATTAGTTGTTTGCATAAAATCTGTATGTTAATGTTTTAACAAATCTATTAACTAATATTGTATTAATATATGTTAATAGTTAACTAAATATATTTTTGCACTAATTAACAGTTATTTCACATCATTTAAATGTTAAATGTTTATTTACAAACTATATGCTAATATAAAAGTTAATGAAATATTATTCGGAGTGTCTATTCGTACCCCTGGCCACACAACTGGGCTATTCACACCCTGTTACATAACAACAAAAACATGTTGATCGCGTGCCCAAAAAAAATGGCCGACATTCGTTTTCTCGTCAGCAGAAAGTGAAGAATTCTGAACGAATGGATGGAAAAGTTGTGTTTTATTTTCATAATCTTTGTTTAGTGAACACATACAACCGTCAGTTTGCTAGCTATCAGAAATTTCGTGAATATGACGTTCAGGCCTATAAACTATAAGTTTACCTGCAAACTTTAACTTATTGTTGAAGCAGATAGTGCAGTGGTCACAGGCTAGGGCTTGCACGCGGGAGACCGGGGTTCGATTCCCGTGTGATGCGTTTTGGCGGAGTGAGTGTGCATGTGTACCAACGTCTCTGGAGAGAAGGCGCGCAATTTGAACAAGAAATCGGTTCTCAAACGGAAGTTTTGATTGCAACAATTAGCTAGTTCATGCACCAGGGTGTAAATAGCATGCAGTACTATAAACACCTGGGTACGAATAGCATCCACTTCTAACTGTACATTGATGCAAACAGCATACCTTATTCAGAGTGTCTATTACACAGCTGAGCACTCTGTTATGTAACAGCAAAAAAACCATGTTGCTTGTTTTTAAAAAATAAATAAAAATATTATTACATTGTGTGATCAATATGCCAGATTAAATGCACAGGGGTGCAAATAGCATACACTGATATTTGTACCAGACAAGGTACTAATAGAACACTTTGCTGTGTGCACCGGGGTACGAATAGCATACACTGATATTTGTACCAGACGAGGTACTAATAGAACACATTGCTGTGTGCACCTGGGTACGAATAGCATACATTGATATTTGTACCAGACGGGGTACTAATAGGACACATTGCTGTGTGCACCGGGGTACGAATAGAATTCACTTCTTATTGCACCAGGGTACGAATAGCATACACTGCTAATTGTACCAGGGGTGCAAATAGCCTTACCCAATATTATTATTTATCTAGCTTTTCTGATTAGCTTTGTGGAGAATTTATGGTTTATGGCTTTATGGTCTTGTGGGGTGTATAAGGCACCCTACTGCCAGTGGTTGGTTGTGTGAGAGTTTGCGCTCCTCTTCTTCCACTTCATCCTTATTGGATACCACTGTGGTTGGCTGTCCTGTAATTGGTGACCCTCTGTCTAGTCTTTGAAAGTAGTGTACTCTTTGCCTTTGGAAGTACTATTTGGTTGCTGCTTGAATTTGGTGAAATTCAGGGGAGGGGAGTGTAACAGTTAGAAATGTAGTTTAGTGTTTGTATGTGATTTTCGCCGTAATTAAGCAGCTTTATTGAGATTGGTGTTTTGGAGCCCCCTTTGGAGAAACGCTATACTGCAGCTCTGCTGCGTTTTGTCCTTGTCTTGTTGCCATAGCCGATCAGAAGCGGTATGCTTTGCATTGCGTAGGTTGGCTGTATAAAGCTCTCCCCACTTTGTTTTAATTTTGTAACTGTAAAATGTTTGAAACTTTGATATACCACCTGTATTATGTTACTTTACATGTATTGTTAAGATTTGGGTGCAATTCTAGCAACTTAGAGAATGTTTATTAATGTTTTCATTATGACCACGAGTTCATACACACTGAGTCTAACGTAGCTGTAAACTCCGCTAGCAACTTTCCATGCATTCAGTGTAGTTTAGCGCATGGAAAGTGCAATTCAGTCTAGCAGGAAATGAATGTACATTTAGTTTAGCATTATGTTTATGCATTACCTCCATATGGTCTACGTCTGTGAGTGTTTAGTGAGTCTCAGAATATTAATAAACTGTCGTTCTGTGCACCTGAACATTCCATGTCGCATGTCTCCCTTGCTAGTAGGGCTGACAGTGATGGTATAGGAATGATGCATGTAATATAGCCCATTCAACTACTTGTTGTCTTGTTTTAACTTTTCCTAAAGGAATAAATGTGATAAGCCAGTTTTGGTCTCAGTCCCTTCACCGTCTGAGTAGTTATATATTACTAATATATTAATAAAGCTTAACCAACTTTATTATAAGGGTCCCCCATACTGATAGTTATATATTACTAATATATTAATTAAGCTTAACCAACTTTATTATAAGGGGCTCCACACTGATAGCTATTACTAATATATTAATTAAGCTTAACCAACTTAATTATAAGGGTCCCCCATACTGATAGTTATATATTACTTATGTATTAATTAAGCTGAACCAACTTTATTATAAGGGGCCCCACGCTTATAGCTATATACTACTAATATATTAATTAAGCTTAACCAACTTTATTGCAAGCGGTTCCGGCGCTGGCAGCATGTCAAGG
This sequence comes from Alosa pseudoharengus, assembly GCF_046254945.1. Taxonomy (NCBI): domain Eukaryota; kingdom Metazoa; phylum Chordata; class Actinopteri; order Clupeiformes; family Clupeidae; genus Alosa; species Alosa pseudoharengus. Next base: position 31,623,999 of record NW_027468881.1, on the reverse strand, counting down.
TAGCTCCGTGTTTTTTTCTTGAATTTCCCCTTGGGGATCAATAAAGTATCTTTCTGTCTATCTATCTAAGGGTCCTATGGAGAGCGGTTCATATTGGGATAGGCAGAAGCACAGTTTAATAACAATTAGTTAAATAATAATAAGTCATTAACTTTTCTATTAACAAATGGTTTGCAAATAAACATTTTATTATGTTTCAGTTCATCAACTTCCTAAAAAAATTAGTGTGAATAACTTCTAGTTTAGAGTAGTAATTACTTAAAATGTTTGTTTGTTGAAATTATTTGTTTTAATGTTGTTCATTTTCTCAAAGATCTGGAGTCTTAAGAGCTTGTCTGACTAATGTAACAATAACTTAACCCTTAGAACCCTATAAGCTGTTTTTAGGGCATTTTCACTACCTTTATTCATAAGGATTTATTCTGGTCATTGTAAGTGCCACACACACATATTATATATTGTTTTTTTCAGCAGAGTCTAGGCTATCCAGGTCTGTATCATTTCATGTATTAGTACTAGCATTGATTTTATTTTGATTTTTAAAGAATTAAAATATAAAAATCATATTATAAAAATTCTTATATTTTGACCTGTATCTCACCACAGCAAGCTCATAGCTCTACATGCATTTCACGTGTGTGTAGGGCAGACTGTCCTGAAACGGGCAATATAATTGCCATGTTGGAGGGATACTCTGGGGCTGAGCAATTTACAGAAATATGTGGTGTGTGATTTACGGAAATGAATGCCATTTTTTATTTAGCGTTGAAAAATGACCATTCTGCGCTCCATATCTGTGACACGAACTGATCTGACCTGACTTGACCCAAGTTTGCCTGTTAGCATGTGTGACTATGGTGTATGCACTCATGATGATTCTCAACTTTTTACTGCATTGCCATGAACAAAGTAAAGGCAAAAAAGGTGTTTCTTTGTTGAACAAATTGGGATGCAATGTGAGCCTTGAATTGGATGTCATGCAGGAATTTGCTAGGATCTCAAAACTGGATTATGAACATGCTTTGACATAGAGAAACACACGATAGCGTTGGATTATAAACATGCTTTGCAACAAAAAGAGAAAAACGTGGGGTAAGTCCAGCTATATGAAGTTATTATTTTGCTGTCACTTCGTCTGTGTTTTCATATATATCCGATCATGGGTCCGCGAGTAATTACTCCGAGAGTAATGGGTGTGCAGTGTTGGTTTGTGTACATGAAGTTAATATTTTGCAGTCACTTCGTCTGTTTTTATAAGCCAGAAAGATGGTACCAATGGATAGCCCTGTTTCTCCTCTTTCATCTGATATGCTTGCCATATCTATGCGATCACGGGTTCGCGAGTAATTCAAACGAAAGTAATGGGTGCGCAGGTGAACGCAGAGAAGTATAGACTGTAAATATGATGCAATTTGATTTAATTTCATGATTTTTTTAAATTTTCATACTTGATCGTACAGACAAGTGCGTAGTCTCTTTGGAAAGCCCCACTTCTTCTCTGTCAGGCAATAAAGGTTTTATCTCGTTGCGATAAACAGTCGCGGAGCAATGTAACAGAGAAGAAAGGGTGTGTTTTTTGACGCACTTTGCGTCAATCGGGTTCTAAGGGTTTTAAAACATCTATTTCTCACATTATTCTTTTTAATTTTATCCTTGTCCTTAAAGATTTTGAGCATTAAAAAAAGTCTAATTTTAAGTAGAAATTACTTAAAATATTTTTTAACATAGCTGAATATTTTGAGGTAATCAGTTTCATCAAATATTTTGAGTTCATTGAACCTGTTGGGGTTTACAGTGCATTCCAGCCTACGAATTTAATAAAAAGTACTAAATCATGCATAATTAAACAATAACTCAATTTAGGCTACTTGGCTACGCAAAAAGGTTTCTATAGGCTACAGCACAACCCCTATTCAATTAATGGCTGCCTTGTCTCGCAATAAACAGCGGCGCTTGTTTCACTTCAATGTCACAATCCCGACACTTTTTCAACTGCATGAAACATAACCGTGAACCATCAAATATATTTCAGTGCCCATCAGTCTAAGCATTTAGCAATATAATCAAACAGTTCAAAAGTAAATTAAATCCCAAACTAAACCGAAAATGTTATGCTTTTGATAGCCTACCAGTATGCCGCTCCAAACGAAACGCATGTCTAAATGCAGGTTAGAAATTTAAAAAAGCCTGCCTCAAATAGCCTACCAGCTTGCCTTAAATAAAGATGCTGTGCTTTGCAAAAGACCCCAGCCATAATTTGAGGATTTACACTAGGCAAGTAGCCTGGATTATTTTATGGTGGTTGTTAGTAGACAAATTGGCTTCAGATATCGAACAGAGTGAATATGAGATTGTGCAGTCTTACACTGTAGATGTTAGTGATGTGATGCTGTGAATGGGGAGTTTTACATAGTTAGCGCAATCCCTATAGGTTATTATTTATTTAGCGTACCTATATTAAAAGTGCGTTTCCTTATCAAAAGTGAGGACGACGACGGACATCTCTTCAGCACTGCGGGGGACATATCCCCCACGTCCCCCGTGCCTCCTGCGCCCTTGGGTTGACCCCTCTGCATCAGTGGAGTTTTGCCCCCTCCCAGGGGAACATGCAAGCCCAAACTTGGCTGTGCAGCAGATCATCCTCGAACATGCCTGGTAAACCGCTGGATTTCGCATGACATAGACTAGAGGGTTGATGCAAGGCGGCACAAGAAGGAGCACCACGAGTGCAATGTGGAGACTGCCAGCCGTTGGTGAAGGAGACCGGACGGGACACGCGTCGGATACCATGGACACAGCGCCCTCCAGCTCCCAGATGACGTCCGAGATGATCTTGGCGAAAACGGGTAGCAGCTGGAGCAGCAACATTGCGCAGTAGAAGAACACGGTTTTGCGCGCCCGTCTGTTCACCTGTTGGAACGGTTGCACCGCGTTGCGCGCGTCCTGGTACATACGCAGGTAGGAGAATGCGTAGCTCAGCAGACAAGCTATAGTCACGGTGAAACCCGACAGCTTCCGGAAAACAGCCGGTGCCCGAGGGTTGCCCAAGGAGGTTTCCAGCGTGTCCGGCTCACACAAGAGTCCGAAAGTGCTGTGCCGCGCGGACGGGGTATCCTGGTCTCGCCCGAGATGCAGAAGGATGATAGTGACAGACGCCACACATAGAGACAGCAGCCAGTTGGTCCCCACAATGACACACATGCGCCGGAATGTGAGGATTCTCATGTAGTGGATGGCATGACACACATATAAATAGCGTTCCATGGCCATGCAAGTGATGGTAAGAAGTGAGCAGAAAATGCAGACTGTGTTCAGGAAATACTGGATAAAACACCAGTTCCCTAAAGGCAACGTGGTCCTCTGAAACAGACAGTAGGTTACTGTAGGACCTTGTGTGATGGTGAGAAGAACGTCACACAAAATGAGATTCTTTAACAAAACGAAACGCGGGGTCCAGTGATCTTCCGACTGCTTAAGTCCAAAAAGTGTGCATCCATTGACAGTTACAGCGACTATGACAAGAAGCACTGTAGTCCACAGAAGTGCTTGTACTGTTATTTCCGACGGCAGCATCACACCGAAGAGGCACTTTCCGACCTCCTCCGTTGTTATTTCCGTGGTGTTTTTAAATCCGCGCGTTGGCATCATGACACTTTTGCCAACTCTGATTAGGTCCTCCTGCTGGACTGCCAAACGCACTGCCTTTAGATATTACGTTCATGAAAGTTGAGATAAAACTTTAGAGAGGTGGGAAGAGAAACACTGAGACTGAGCACTAATAATTTAAACGACAAGTATTAGCCTAAATAAATAGCACAACCTAAGTAATGGCTACCTTGGTCAGGTGTAGTTACGCCAATGACGGGAGTTTGCAACACTCGCCAACACCGAGTGACTCAAATAATATTTTCCTCGGCAGTCATAAAACTAATGCCCACCTCCATTTTCTGAAGGCAGGGGCTTCTCCACAGTCGACATCAACGGAGTTTAATTCTGGATTGGAGAGGGATGAACCATAGGCTATAATTTCATCCCATTCATACATGGGCGTAGATTTGCGTGGCGACTTACATGTAAGGACGTGTCCACAATGTCAAATGACGACTGAAATGTCCCCACCAATAATCATGGTTGAAACGGGAAAAAAGCGCCTCATGCGGTATAGTAAAGGGTTAAATTATTTCCCACTTCCTTTACTGGTGCCTATAGGCTCCACGATCGGTGATCCCCACATTTCTCTCTCACATTGCTTCTCATAACACTTGAAAACTGGCAAAAAATCTAGCTTGACGTTTTTCCCCCACTTTTTGAGTGAGTGAGTGTGTGTGTGAGAGAGAGAGAGAGAGAGAGAGAGAAAAGGGGGGGGTGTATGTGTGTGAGAGAGAGTGTGTGTGAGTGAGTGAGTGAGTGAGAGAGAGTGGGGGGGTGTATGTCTGTGTGTGTGTGAGTGTATGAGAGAGAGAGACAGACAGACAGACAGTGTGTGTGAGATAGCGAATGCCTGAGTGTGCAAGACAGTGGCAAAATAGCAGAAGATATATGATTGAGAGACTGAACAAACAACTCTCAGGACTTCTAGTCCACCTTAGCATTGACAGCTAATATTTACAAAAACATTTATTTCACACATTCAAGTGTTTCACACAATAAAAAAACACTGCTAAAACACAGCATCAACATTTTAGTCTTATCTACTCTGATCAATATCGATCTGCCTTTCAGGGGTTTTTTTTCTGCCAATATAAATCATAAGCCTTACCATAGTGACTGTGTGTGTGTGTGTGAGAGAGAGAGAGAGAGAGAGAGAGAGAGAGAGAGAGAGAGAGAGAGAGAAAAGGGGGGGGTGTATGTCTGTGAGAGAGCGTCTGTGAGTGTGTGTGAGTGTGAGTGTGTGTGAGAGAGAGAGAGAGAGAGAGAGAGTGAGAGACACAGTGTGTGTGAGATAGCGAATGGCCGAGTGTGCAAGACGGTGGCAAAATAGCAGAAGATATATGATTGAGATACTAAACAAAACAACTCTCAGGACTTCTAGTCCACCTTAGCATTGACAGCTAATATTTGTAAATCAGTGTGCTTACCAGAACATGCAATGTTTGACAAAGCAACATTTGAAAATGAAATCAAGGTCATGGTGCAAAAAGTGATTCAAGTAATTAACATTTATTTATTCATCTAAAAAGAAAAAATAACATTTGTTGCATGAGATTTTACTGAGGTATTTATTAAGCTTTTTACAGATACTATTATCAATGGCTTTTCAAAATGACCTTTGTCAACATTTAAAATATATACATACAATGCTGGCAGCTGATATGCAGAGCAAACACATACATACACATATACAGTACACACACATATGCATGTATGCATACACTCACACACGCACAGAGAGAGAGAGACGGATAGAGAGAGAGAGAGAGAGAGAGAAAAAGAAAGAAAGAAAGAGATTAGATTTATTTTCATAACAGTGTTCACATAGAACAATACACTACCGTTTTTTAAAACTGCTACACACATTTGCATTGTTTTTTTTTCTCAGAACTCTACACACAAATCCAACTATGCTCACACAAAATGCAAAATGCCTCATATCTCCTGCAAAATGAAATACAGCATTCAAAATATTGTAAACACATCTCAAAAGCAAGCATTTTGTAAAAGCATGTTGCACATTGTAAACACTTTTCTCATAATATGACATTTTTGGATACATCATGCTCAAAACCTAAAGCTCTTCTGTCTTGGGCTTCTATGTATATTTCCACAGTGAAAGTCATCTGCAAAGAGAAGTTGAAATATACACAGTAAACGCAGTGTTTCCTCTATGTTGATTTGGTAGTGACGGCCCGCCACGGTTTAATTTTCTTCCCCCACGGTATCAGAAATGGGGCAGACGCACAATAGTCGCAGTTGCCTTTTAAATGATCCTGCCGACATTATGCACCCCCGTTGGCGGCCGCTAACATTGCAATTTAACAACAAGCAGAACTATTCAGAGGTTTGGGGCTGTCCAGTTTAACTCCACATAGTGTGTTGATGTGCTTATTGTCCAAACGTTTGCTTTCTTCTGAGTCACTATTAAACAACACCTCCACCAAAAACGTCACCGCGGTGGGTCCGTTTTAATAAGACAACGTTCAACTTGTCAGTTCTGACAGCTCACGTCCTGATATCAAACATCTGGAAACATTAAAACGATAAGTGAGTCACTAATATAATACAAATTGGAAATAGTCTATAGATGTAATGATGTTAAAGTAAATAGTTGTGTTGTATGACACGGAAAAGTTTATTTTTTAATGATTTGGGCTACACAGACGCACAAAGGCCGCACGACCTAAACGTTTGTTACCCTTGTTGCTAAATGTGAAAATAAATTAGCAAAAAGAAGTGCAACCATTTTTTTAAATTTCTAACGAATTAGGCTACAGAATGCTTAGCCCTAGGGCCTAGGGGTCGGCAAACTGCGGCCCGCGGGCCGGATCCGGCCCGCCGAGCATTTTCATCCGGCCCGCCGAGCATTTCATTTGGTTATCAGGCTGCTCGCTATTTTTTTCCTGCGATAGAGACGACGTTGGTTAGCCTTACTGCAAACTGCTTGTCATTCTCCTTAGAGAACGTTTGCAATGTCAATGTCAAAACATCATGTTAAATAGAGATAACATCATGTTAAACTAAGTTAACTCTTAGTTATCTCCTTTGCAGCAGATCTAACGTGAAAATTATGCGATCCATTTAATTGGGAACGCGTCTGCACTCACGAGAGGGAGAGAGAGTTATACATTTGTTAAACTGCATAAAATTAGCAGTATTTTTAAGCAATTCATATTTTAAAAGAAATACTTTTCATACTAAATTATAGGCTATAAAAACAATAGTTTTTTATGTGTCGTGGGGGGGGGGGTGGGGGGGGGGTTGTTGTGCGGCAATTTTCAAAACCCAATGTGGCCCTTGAGCCAAAAAGTTTGCCCACCCCTGATCTAACAGCATGTATGCTACTCAGCATCAATGGACCACCTCTTTCTGAATTCCCCTATAACCGAGCCTTGGAGTTATTTTTCCAAAATAAAAATTAAATGTGCACAGCAAGGCTTCTTTGAATTTTGGTTTCCCCACGAAGAATTTCTTGTAAAATTCATTTTGCAGACCTGTTGTAGATTCTCCAAAAATACAGTTCAATCACAACTGAAAATAATGCCTCATTGAATAGAGTGTGTGAATAGAGGTTAATAAATATAATTGTTTGTGTTGCAGCGAAGTGTCAGTTGTCAGTTCCGTGGTGCTGGGAGGGGGGGGGAGTGTTCGGACGGGCCTGCCCCCACTGCTTAAAAAAATCCTAGAGGAAACACTGAAACGTAAGCAATATTGAAAGAATAATATTATTATTTTCCAAATAATGTCCTGTTGTGAATACAGTATGTTACAGCACACATGGAAAAAGCAAAGCAAAATACAACAACCTTTACATGTAGCTGGACAGAAACTAAACACACTGATTTCTCTAAAGACAGAAATGATTGCATAATTGTGTGTGTGTGTCGGGGGTAAAATAATGAGCGCACATGTGAGGAGTGAATGTAACACATGCACAGATCCACACACACACACTGTCTGTGTGCCACTGTGTGGCATGATGTGTGTTATGAAATAGAGTCAAATACTGATAATTGGTTTTGCAGATATGGTATGGGTTATGGGGCTGTATTTTGGGTCACCAGCGCATGGCGTAAAGTTCGTTATTCACCAGTTGAATTCGGTATTTTGCACGTTTATTTTTTAAGCATTGCGCCCAGGGGTGTGGCAATTAACAACCTAGGGAGGGGACTAGCGCATTGTCTAAAAATCGCTATCATACACCACCTAAACCTTGTCAGAAGTCAATGGCTAGTTGTTCATATGCTATTTTAAGAGCGCATGTCAAGTCATATTGGTAGGTGCACGCACCATCCTTCTATCATTCATGAACGCACACCAGCGCATGTCCATGCAAATCATTACAAATTGCACGATTACAATGGGAAACATAATTAGAACAAAGATAAATAGGCCTACTGTACATCTCATGATGAGTAGTTATTCACCATCATTTGCAAATTGGTAATGACGGTTAAAAGTGATTAGGGGAGAGGCGAGAGACACGTATGGAGGGTGACCAGATGAGATTGGCTGAAATTCGGGAAGCTTTCTTTTTCGGGGGGGGGGGGGGGGGGGGGGGGGGGGGGGGGTGGTAGGCTTACAGCGAATTTTCAAACCTGTACCAAAACACATTTTTATTCAAACATCAAGTCTGCCTCAAAATACAACAGAGAAATCATGAACTCAAAATGTCATTGTGGGAAAAAAAAAAAAACAATGACTGTTAACAGTGCAAATCAGACCTTTCAGAATAAGGATAATAGCCTAACGCTAATAACAAGCCTTGCCAAAATGATGGGTCATTAAGTAAGAATACAAAATAATTGTTAGATTATGTTAAAACGACATGGACATTAGGCCGAACTTCCGACGTATTTTTTTGCACACACGCTGGCTCTGCCTGCTGCGCTGCCTGCACATTCAATGTCCTCGGCTTCGCGAAATCAGTGCATATTCGCGCCTAATTATAGAACGTCAAAAAGAAACAAAGTAGCCGGGCTGCATCCAGACACTTAGCTGCCGTCGGGGGCTGCATGCAGTCGACTCAGACTCTCTACGGACAGTTTTTAATGTTTATCAGAAAATAACTACTCAGTATTCTGATTGAGTATAATTTTCGGGACAATTAGGGCAGGATTCGGGATTCGGGACAACTGCTTGGATATCGGGACTGTCCCGAATTTTTCGGGACGTCTAGTCACCCTAAGCACAGACGCACTGTCACTAGATATAAGCAACTCCTCTGCAGGATAAATGTTGTTTTATTCAGTCATTTGAGCAATATTAGGGTAAGTGTTGCTTTTTCCAGCCTATGTTTTCGGTGGTAACCCATTGTCAGTCAATAGTGAAAGTAACTGCATATAACTGTCTTGTCGTTGACTGACTCCTTGGTGAAGTTAGTTTCACTTTGCCAATGAGTTAAAATAGACGAGTGCAAATGCGTGAAGGCTATGCTATGTTTAGTAAAGCATGGTTTAAGAATGACTATTCTATACGGTCTCGCAAGCAGCCTCCCTCAAATGCGCCTTTGAATGCCAAAATACCGATGCATTTATTTGACATATCGCGCGTTGCGCCGTTGAAGGGAATGACAGATGTCATTCTCATTGGTTTAAAATGATGTTACGCCCCAAACACACCCATATGACTGATTAAAAGACCTAGGAACACCTTGTTACGCCATGCGCTCCACTTTTAATAGCGAAACCCTCCCAATGTGAACTGGACATCCTACTAAATTTGAATAGACTTTTGACGAGTGACGATGCACTTTAGAATGTCATGATAGGGCCCATGGTGTTTAAGTGACAGGTTCCAGACATTGTGTGGCATTTAAACATTTTGTGTAGATAGACAGATAGATAGATAGATAGATAGATAGATAGATAGATAGATAGATATATAGATAAATAAATACTTTATTCATTCCAAGGGACATTTTTGAAAATTTGTATAGCATTTGGTCATTCTTACAAAGACTCATTTTAAGCTAGTATAATGAGTCAGTTTAAACAAGCAAGAAGAGGTGATCTGAACTATCTATCCCAAAACAGCCTGAAGGTTGGAGACCTGATATGCAGCATGGTCCAGTTCCATTTATACATACCTCACATACTTGCAGTATAGTGACATGAAAACAACTTGACTGCACACCTTCCCTAAAATCATCTCATTTAAACAAGATTAAGAGCTGTCACCATTCAGAGCACTGATTCCATGAGTTTCAATCTCAGTCTCTCTCCTAGATTTACGGAGTCCATGGCCCATCCAACTGATTAAGGTTTAGGTGGATCCCTCTGCATCAGTGGAGTTTTGCCCCCTCCCAGGGGAACATGCAAGCCCAAACTTGTCTGTTCAGCAGATCATCCTCGAACATGCCTGGTAAACCTCTGGGTTTCGCATGCCATAGACTAGAGGGTTGATGCAAGGCGGCACAAGAAGGAGCACCACGAGTGCAATGTGGAGACTGCCAGCCATTGGTGAAGGAGACCGGACGGGACACGCGTCGGATACCATGGACACAGCGCCCTCCAGCTCCCAGATGGCGTCCGAGATGATCTTGGCGAAGACGGGTAGCAGCTGGAGCAGCAACATTGCGCAGTAGAAGAGCACGGTGTTGCGCGCCCGTCTGTTCACCTGTTGGAACGGTTGCACCGCGTTGCTCGCGTCCTGGTGCATACGCAGGTAGGAGAATGCGTAGCTCAGCAGACAAGCTATAGTCACGGTGAAAACCGACAGCTTCCGAAAAACAGCCAGTGCCCGAGGGTTGCCCAAGGAGGTTTCCAGCGTGTCCGGCTCACACAAGAGTGCGAAAGTGCTGTGCCGCGCGGACGGGGTATCCTGGTCTCGCCCGAGATGCAGAAGGATGATAGTGACAGACGCCACACATAGAGACAGCAGCCAGTTGGTCCCCACAATGACACACATGCGACGAAAGGTGAGGATTCTCACGTAGTGGATGACCTGACACACATATAAATAGCGTTCCATGGCCATGCAAGTGATGGTAAGAAGTGAGCAGAAAATGCAGACTGTGTTCAGGAAATACTGGATAAAACACCAGTTCCCTAAAGGCAACGTGGTCCTCTGAAACAGACAGTAGGTTACTGTAGGACCTTGTGTGATGATGAGAAGAACGTCACACAAAATAAGATTCTTTAACAAAACAAAACGCGGGGTCCAGGTGAGATCTTTCGACTGCTTAAGTCCAAAAAGTGTGCATCCATTGACAGTTATAGCGGCTATGACAAAGCACTGTAGTCCACAGAAGTGCTTGTACTGTTATTTCCGACGGCAGCATCACACCGAAGAGGCACTTTCCGACCTCCTCCGTTGTTATTTCCGTGGTGTTTTTAAATCCGCGCGTTGGCATCATGACACTTTTGCCAACTCTGATTAGGTCCTCCTGCTGGACTGCCAAACGCACTGCCTTTAGATATTACGTTCATGAAAGTTGAGATAAAAGTTTAAAGAGATGGGAAGAGAAACACTGAGACTGACCACTAATAATTTAAACGACAAGTATTAGCCTAAATAAATAGCACAACCTAAGTAATGGCACCGTGGTAAAGTTGGTTTTGTATTGGACGTTGGATATTCGACACATTCGAAAAATCTATTTAGCACTGACTACGAGGGTCGAGTTTGTGTCAAACCAACTTTAATGTGTTTAAACAAGGCCTGCCTATATTACACAAAGCTTCTTTTGTCCAAAAACCCATGTTTTGATTTTATGAATTTTTTACGCTGATAAAAGATTTCAATCTATTATGCGGCTTCACCTTTTGACTTACCCATACTAAAACACATCTCCTGAACTCGGCTTACTGCCCTTTCTAGTACACAAAGCTTCTTTTACCCTAAAACCTACTCTTTGATTTTATACAATTTTTAATGTTAAATGTTTCAAATCTATTATGCGGCTTGCCCTTTTGACCTACCCATGTCAAAACACATCTGGTGAACTCGGATTACTGCTCTATATAGTACACAAAGCTTCTTTTTCCCAAAAATCCATTCTTTGATTTTATAAATATTTTTTAATGTAAAAAAAATGCTTTAAATGCTTTAAATCTATTATGCGGCTTGACCTTTTGACCTAACCATGTCAAAACACATCTGTTGCACTCAGCCAACTGCCCTACATAATACACAAAGCTTCTTTTTTCCAAAAACTCACTCTTTGATTTTATATAAAAAAATGTTACTATTCAAAAATGCTATAAATCTATTATGCGAATTGACCTTTTGACCAACCCATGTCAAAACACATCTGCTGCACTCAGTTAACTGCCCTACATAGTACACAACGCTTCTTTTTTTCAAAAACTTACTCTTTGATTTTATATACATTTTTTACTATTCAAAAATGCTATAAATCTATTATGCAAATCGACCTTTTGACCTACCCATGTCAAAACACATCTGCTGCACTCAGCTAACTGCCCTACATAATACACAAAGCTTATTTTGTCCAAAAACGTACTCTTTGATTTTATATTATTTTTTTATTATTCAAAAATGCTATAAATCTATTATGCGGCTTGACCTTTTGACCTACCCATGTCAAAACACTTCTGCTGCACTCGGCTAACTTGCCTTCATAGTACACAAAGCTTATTTTTTCCAAAAACTCACTCTTTGATTTTATATAAATTTTTTACTTTATAAAAATGCTATACATCTATTATGCGGCTTGACCTTTTGACCTACCCATGTCAAAACACATCTGCTGCACTCAGCTAACTGCCCTACATAATACACAAAGCTTATTTTGTCCAAAAACTTACTCTTTGATTTTATATTAATTTTTTATTATTCAAAAATGCTATAAATCTATAATGCGGCTTGACCTTTTGACCTACCCATGTCAAAACACATCTGCTGCACTCGGCTAACTGCCCTTCATAGTACACAAAGCTTCTTTTTTCCAAAAATGCACTCTTTGATTTTATATTAATTTTGTATTATTCAAAAATGCTATAAATCTATTATGCGGCTTGACCTTTTGACCTAACCATGTCAAAACACATCTGTTGCACTCAGCTAACTGCCCTACATAATACACAAAGCTTCTTTTTTCCAAAAACTCACTCTTTGATTTTATATTAATTTTTTACTATTCAAAAATGCTATAAATCTATTATGCGAATTGACCTTTTGACCTACCCATGTCAAAACACATCTGCTGCACTCGGCTAACTGCCCTACATAGTACACAAAGCTTCTTTTTTCCAAAAATGCACTCTTTGATTTTATATTAATTTATTACTATTCAAAAATGCAAAAAAACAAGCTACCTCTTTGTAGGTAGACATACATCATTTATATTTATTAAGTTAACTATATTTTGTTTTCCATCCAAAGTTCCATTTGGCTGTGTAAATCAACTGGATTTTTTTAAATTTTCAATAAATGTATAATATAGATTAATAGCATTTTTTGATAATAAAACATCTATAAAATCAAAGAGTGGGCTTTGGAAAAAAATAAGCTTTGTGTACTATGTAGGGCAGTTAGCTGAGTGCAGCAGATGTGTTTTGATATGGGTAAGTCGAAAGGGGAAGGCACATAATAGATTTATAGCATTTTTGAATAGTAAAAAATGTATATAAAATCAAAGAGTGCGTTTTTGAAAAAAAGAAGCTTTGTGTACTATGTAGGCAAGTTAGCTGAGTGCAACAGATGTGTTTTGACATGGGTAAGTCGAAAGGTCAAGCTGCATAATAGATTTATAGCATTTTTGAATAGTAAAAAATTTATATAAAATCAAAGAGTGCGTTTTTGAAAAAAAGAAGCTTTGTGTACTATGTAGGGCAGTTAGCTGAGTGCAACAGATGTGTTTTGACATGGGTAGGTCAAAAGGTGAAGGCACATAATAGATTTATAGCATTTTTGAATAGTAAAAAAATAATATAAAATCAAAGAGTGCATTTTTGGAAAAAAGAAGCTTTGTGTACTATGTAGGGCAGTTAGCCGAGTGCAGCAGATGTGTTTTGACATGGGTAGGTCAAAAGGTCAAGCCGCATAATAGATTTATAGCATTTTTGAATAATAAAAAATTAATATAAAATCAAAGAGTAAGTTTTTGGACAAAATAAGCTTTGTGTATTATGTAGGGCAGTTAGCTGAGTGCAACAGATGTGTTTTGACATGGGTAGGTCAAAAGGTCGATTCGCATAATAGATTTATAGCATTTTTATAAAGTAAAAAATTAATATAAAATCAAAGAGTGAGTTTTTGGAAAAAATAAGCGTTGTGTACTATGAAGGCCAGTTAGCTGAGTGCAACAGATGTGTTTTGACATGTGTAGGTCAAAAGGTCAAGCCGCATAATAGATTTATAGCATTTTTGAATAGTAAAAAATTAATATAAAATCAAAGAGTGAGTTTTTGGAAAAAAGAAGCTTTGTGTATTATGTAGGGCAGTTAGCTGAGTGCAACAGATGTGTTTTGACATGGTTAGGTCAAAAGGTCAAGCCGCATAATAGATTTAAAGCATTTAAAGCATTTTTTTTACATTAAAAAATATTTATAAAATCAAAGAATGGATTTTTGGGAAAAAGAAGCTTTGTGTACTATATAGAGCAGTAATCCGAGTTCACCAGATGTGTTTTGACATGGGTAGGTCAAAAGGGCAAGCCGCATAATAGATTTGAAACATTTAACATAAAAAATTGTATAAAATCAAAGAGTAGGTTTTAGGGAAAAAGAAGCTTTGTGTACTAGAAAGGGCAGTAAGCCGAGTTCAGGAGATGTGTTTTAGTATGGGTAAGTCAAAAGGTGAAGCCGCATAATAGATTGAAATCTTTTATCAGCGTAAAAAATTCATAAAATCAAAACATGGGTTTTTGGACAAAAGAAGCTTTGTGTAATATAGGCAGGCCTTGTTTAAACACATTAAAGTTGGTTTGACACAAACTCGACCCTCGTAGTCAGTGCTAAATAGATTTTTCGAATGTGTCGAATATCCAACGTCCAATGTAAAACCAACTTTACCACGGTAGTAATGGCTACTACACCTTGGTCAGGTGTAGTTACGCCAATGACTCGCCAACACCGAGTGACTCAAATAATATTTTCCTCGGCAGTCATAAAACTAATGCCCACCTCCATTTTCTGAAGGCAGGGGCTTCTCCAGTCGACATCAACGGAGTTTAATTCTGGATTGGAGAGGGATGAACCATAGGCTATAATGTCATCCCATTCATACATGGGCGTAGATTTGCATGGGGACTTACATATAAGGACGTGTCCACAATGTCAAATGACGACTGAAATGTCCCCACCAATAATCAGGTTGAAATTATTATTATATTATTTCCCACTTCCTTCAATGACGCCTATACACTGTAAACCCCAACAGGTTCAATGAACTCAAAATATTTGATGAAACTGATTACCTCAAAATATTTAGCTATGTTAAAAAATATTTTAAGTAATTTCTACTTAAAATGAGACTTTTTTTAATGCTCAAAATCTTTAAGGACAAGGATAAAGTTAGTCAGACAAGCTCTTAAGACTCCAAATCTTTGAAAAAATGAACAACATTAAAGCAAATAATTTCAACAAACAAACATTTTAAGTAATTACTACTCTAAACTAGAAGTTCACATTCAATTTTTTAGGAAGTTGATGAACTGAAACATAATAATTTGACAAACAAACATTTTAAGTAATCACTACTTAAATCGTTGATAAGTTCAATGAACCTGATCATTTTAAAACCATTGTTAAAACTAACAAAATTGACACTGGAAATGGAGTTGATGTTTTTAAGTTATCACTCCTAATAATATATTCATGTTATCACCATGACTCGTCGTTAGGTGGGCTTAACATAATGATTGATGGCAGAGTTGCAACGGTTTGGCTTGAATTCCCTGCTACTTGAAAACAAATAAGATGGATGTTGCTGTTGGCGAACAGTGTGACACGAGTTAAGCTTTTATTAAGTTGGCAAACGTTTGAACTAGCCAACTAGCTCCGCTGGTGGGAAATGCATGGGACTCATAGCGCTGCCGCTGTCCTGTTGCGTGCAGAGGGAATTTGAGACACTGCGAACGGTGAGTGCCCAGACCCTACATTTTAATGTGGGTCTGGCTCGTCAGGCTGGATGAAGTGCATAAATTAAGCCAAATAGCAAAATTAACGTCTCTGTCAACTCTGCTATATCACACACAACAATATATCCGTCAAGAACTATAGAATGGATAGCAGGACCAAACTTCACAAGCAGAGTATCTGCACATTTTTCAAGTGCAAATTTAAAGACTTTTAAGACCTTTTCAAGACATCTAAATAGAAAAAATAAGACTATACCACGCCAAAAAAGATAAACATGACAACACTGTTTTATGCAATGTTTTTTTACTAACTTTAACACCCATCCCATTTTGGATGTCTACAGAAGTTACCAAATATAGATTTTTGGGGAAATAAAATAATTTATTGTGTGTGAATCACCTTCACAGCTATAAATGGCCAATTTTAGGGTCTGGACTCGTTGCTTTTGAAGCTGGCTGTACATATCTGGTTGTGCTACTGGCTGAGGCTGACTGTCCCTCACCTGTGTCTGTAGTAGCCTAGGCTACTTGCCAAAGACATGTGTACTGGACTAGATTCTCTTCAATATTTTTTTTTTCAAATGTAGACTAAAGCTATTTAAATATTTTAATAGGCCTACTTTATGTAATTTACTATGTGCATCTATTGTGCCATATGCAGCACAGCAGATCAAAGTTAATCCATTAGGCTACTTTACATTTTGCATATTCTGTTGTATCTAAACCAACCAAAGCTTGACGGAAACATTGTAAAACCATTGACTTGTTTTAAAAAAATTTATGGGAAAAGTGAAATCCCCTATTAATTAAGAGACAGGTCCTCCTCGCATATTATTTTTATTAGAATATTATTTCTGCTGAAAAAACTGCTATGCGGTTTGCAAAGTACTGGGAAAGGCTGACAAGCAAGCCTATTCACTTCCCTGTTGGGTAGGCTAGGCCAGCAACACACGCTGGAGAGATGTAAACAGATTAACTTTACGTGTATTTCCTCCTGATTGCGAAAACTTTCTTTTTCTGTCAGTCCGTGGTTCCTTCATAAATTGCGCAGCAAATTATCAGACAAGTGAAAGAAGTGTCGTGCCACTCTTAACAATGCAGATTCGAACCTCTCTGAGACACAACCACCACACTGAATAAATTTACAATTATTTATTACAAGGGAACAGCGGCAAGCATACATGCAGAGCAGGCAGAAGATGTTAAGTGTACACAGTGTCAGGCCCGAGCCCACCCTCTGTTAAGGCCCAGGATATCCCCCACACAGTGCCCGCAATACCAGTTTAAGCCACTAGAAGCCTACCTCTGAGCAACAAGAAAACATCACAGGACTCTTAAGATAAAATAGCCCACACACCCAATCACAGCAACGGGAATAGCCTTACCAACACACACAGGCTAGCACTAGAAACACAATATTATTCACAGCACTCCAGTATGTACCATTCAAAATTGCATAGCAAAAAGTTTAACACCAATACAGCCACATAGGAATAAGCACCCAATAAATCACTTCAGTCCAGTTTGTTTCTTCATTGCCACACAGGTAGACAATTGTGCAATAGGCCCACGCAGTTATAAGGAGGGAGGGCTCACCATGACACAGTCCACGCCCCCTCCGCTGTCTGGCCCCCGATCAGAGAAATAACATTGGTCGGCGGCACCCTCCTCGCCGACCAAGAAAACAACAAATCCCACAATGCACTGGGTGGTGTAGCGGCGCTGTCTCCGTGGAGTCCGCCTCCCTGCAGCCAGTGACGTCAGGGCACACTCAGACTGCTGTTCAAATCGCGCAGAAGACTTCCTTGTCGGTAGGCCCGATCTTCCACACAGCAATCGCGCCTCGGGGAGAGAACAACGTTTTAATATTTCGTAACCCTTGAGCTGGCCCATCCACACTAAGTAAGAATGATGTTTGTTTTACTTTCCTTTAGCGGACGTACGATCGCGCATATCAGCTGTCTCCTCTCTTCAGTCAGGCTGCACAGCTCCAAGAAGTCGGCACCCCTCGGGAAAAGGACAGTTCTTAAAACTTAGACAGATGACCGATGGCCCACTCACACAGCAAGACAACAGATAAGCAAAGGTTACTTTCCTTCATGGATCGGTAGTTTGCGCCCTCTTAATCAACCCGTCAGCGGTCAGTCATCCAGCAGTCCACCTCGCATCAGCTGTTGCTTCGGGGTCGCGTCATCAGGCCAGCCCTGGGTTTCCCCCCCGTCTTCTCTACAACCTCCCCTTTCCCTATAAAAAGGATTTGCCTCCCAATTCTCCCAATCACAAACCCTCACACACCCCAGTTCAATTAGTCCATCCACCAATCACAGTGTTCCACATGAGAAAGCAGGAAACCGTCCATCACAGGGAATTGTTCATTGTACACAATTAAGCATTTTCAACCAGCATCAGACATTTATACATGGAAAACCCCCAAAACCCAACAATCATGACAATAAACCCCTCCTGCCTGTGACATTCCCCCCCACTAAATCAATGGTCGTCCCGACCATCACTCACGGTACCTAGCTGGCCGAACTCCCAAGTTGGGTCGCTGTGACCGACGGCCTCCAGGGACAGAGCCCGCCTCCTCATCAGACAGAGCCCCCTCCTCAAGCTCAGGGGCCATGCCCTCTCTCATCATTGTGGTTCCCCCTGACCCTGGCTCCCCCCCCAGGACAGGTAAACCCACCGGCCACCACCCCAGCTCTGGACCCTCTACTCTACGATCCCCTGCCACCTCACCTGCATCTCCACGAGTCCCACTCCGGTCCTCCCAGTCAGCAGGCTGAACGCGCAGGTGGTTCCGGTGAATAGTGCGGGTGGGCCCCTCCCGGCCTTCTGGGCGCAGGGTGTAGACCGGACGGTCTGCTGAGGGTTGGTTCAGCACCACATAGGGCCTAGGATCCCAATGGTACCCTAGTTTCCCCCGGCCACGGCGGCGGAAATCCCGGACCAAGACCCGCTCTCCTGGAAGCAGCGGCAGGGCAATCCGGCCCCGATTGTGGCGCCGCTGATCCTGTTGTTGCCGCTGTTGAGTCCCTTGGCGCACTAACTGGTATGCCGAGGTTAGGCGGGCATGATGCTCACGGATCCACTCGAGGGTGTTACCCCTCCACTCCGATCGGTGTACTCCCATCAGTTGGTCGACCGGCAGCCGCGCATGCCTACCAAACAAGACAAAGAAGGGGGCCAACCCAGTAACACTGTGGGGCGTGTTATTATAGGCATGCGTCAGCTCCGGTAGATGCTCCATCCATCGGCCCTGTTCACGTTGGCTGAGGGTGTTGAGCAACCCCAAGATGGTCTGGTTCATACGCTCACAGGCTCCATTGCCCTGTGGGTGATATGGAGTGGTCCTCACCTTGTGGCAGCCGTAGAGTCCACACAACTGCTGGGTCAACTCAGCCTCAAACGCAGGTCCCTGGTCGGTCAGGATCCTCTCTGGGCACCCGAATGATTGGAAGACCGTGGTCCACAAGATTCTAGCTGTCGTCGGTGCTGTCTGGTCCTTTGTAGGCACTGCGAATGCAAATCTGGAGAAGAGATCTACAATGACCAATATGTATGGATACCGGTCACTAGCCCGGTTCAGCGACAGGTAGTCCAGGGCTAGGGTCTCCCACGGGTAGCTGCTTTCGATCGAGCATAGAGGTGCCCTTGGGCCCTCCACGTTGCTATTGAGGCAGCATTGGGTGCATTCCCTTGCCCACCTGCGGTTGTCTCGGTTCATACCATTCCAAAACACCCTCTCCCTCAGTGCAGCCAGCAGTCGGTACCCCTTGGCATGACCCAGGGCCTCATGGTAGCGAGTCCAAACCTGCCTTCTGTCTGCCACCGGCACCACCACCGCAGTCACCTCTGCCAGCGCACCTGAGGCCGGCCTTTTACACAGCAATACCCCTTCCATTACAGTTAGGTTTGGCCATTCTCTTAACAGCTGTCGACCAGCCAACTGGAGGGTCTGCCGCTCCACTGCAGATGGTTCATGTCCCTGCTGCTGCCACTGACGTATAAGTGTGAGGTCCGGATCACTTCCCTGCCGCTCTGCCCATGCCTCCTGTGTACCTCCCGTAGGTGGGGCCTCGACACGTCCTGCCAGCAGGGCCTCCGGAAGCCTGGACAGCGCATCTGCATTCAGGTGCTCTGACCCTGGTTTATGACACAACGAGAAATCAAAATTATCCAGTTGGGCCACCCACCTCTGCTCCACAGCCCCCAATTTTGCAGTCCGCAAGTGGAGCAGAGGCCGGTGGTCAGTAAACACTTGGAATGTTGCGCCCCAGAGGTAATCTTTAAATTTGTCAGTCACTGCCCACTTAAGAGCGAGGAGCTCCAACTTAAATGCGCTGTAATTTTGGTCTTGTTTTTCAGCATCGTGCAGGCTGCGGCTCCCATAAGCGATAACACGCTCCCTCCCTCCCTGAACCTGAGCTAGTACAGCCCCCAACCCATGTAAACTAGCGTCGGTATAAAGTCGGAAGGGCAGAGTAAAATCGGCATACGCCAACACAGGAGCCTTCACGAGCGCCTGCTTCAACTGGCTAAAGGCCTGTTCACAATCAGAGGTCCACTTGATGGACCGAGTCTTATGCCCCCCTGTACCCCTCAGCAAAGCATGCAAGGGAGCGGCTTTCTGGGCAAAGGCAGGGATAAAGCGGCGATAATATCCAACGAACCCAAGGAATGAACGGACCTCACGCACCGTTGTTGGGACTGGCCATTGTTGCACTGCTTGGGTCTTGCTGGGATCGGTCGCCACACCACCCCCTCCAACCACATGGCCCAGATACTTTACTGACTTCTGTAGGAGACGACACTTGGAAGGCTGCAACTTCAGCCCGTGGTCCTGTAGCTTCAAGAAAACTTGTCCCAGATGGTCTAAATGGGAATCAAAATCAGGTGAGTATATGATCACATCGTCTAAATAAATGAGTAGAAAATCGTGAACCTGACCTCCCAAACACCGCTGCATTAAACGCTGGAATGTAGCAGGGGCGTTACATAGCCCAAATGGCATTCTTTCGAATTGATACAAGCCCACGGGTGTGGCAAAGGCAGTCTTTTCCTTATCTGATGGGTGAACTTCAACCTGCCAGTAGCCACTGGCCAGGTCGAGGGTAGAATACCACTCAGCTTGTTTCAGGCAAGTCAATGTCTCCTCCACGCGAGGAAGAGGAAAGGCATCCTTGTGCGTGACCTCGTTCAGCTTGCGGTAGTCTACGCAAAACCGCCAGGACTGGTCCTTCTTCCTCACAAGCACCACCGGCGATGCCCAGGGGGAGGAGCTTTCCCGAATAACACCCCCCTCCAACATGCCCTGTAGTAGAGTCCTCAATTCGGCGTAGAGGCTGGGTGGCACGGGTCGGTAGCGCTGACGTATGGGGGCAGCATCTCCCGTCGGGATAGTATGATATACTACATCAGTGCAGCCATAATCCTCCTCACTCTGTGCGAATACCCCTTGCCATCGGCCCAGTAGACCCTCGAGCTGTCGCCGCTGCAGAGGGGCCAGGTCTTCCGCCTGATGGACCAGAGAGGCTAAGTGGTCAGGGAGGGCACTGCTTACAGGCCGAACATCCACCTCCACCACCGTCTCATCTTCCCTCCGGAGCACCAGCTGGTTGGGCACCTGGATGTCCTCCCGAGACAGCCGCAAGACCCTCGCCAGGGGGCGTCGAGGGGGCAGTTCGACCGGATATGGATGGGGGTTGCACACTCGGAGGAGGACCCGTCCATCCTGAATGTTGGCCACCGCACGCCCCACACACCATTCCTGCGCCCCATGGTAACAGTCTTCTAGAAGCACACTCTCCTGGTTGGCTCTCGGCACCTCAGGGACATGAGCCCACACCGCAGTCTCTGTCTGTGGAGCCAACCGCACTGGCTCGGCCGTGCGGAGACGGGCTACCCCGAGACTTGGGCCTCGGCGTTCTTCTGCCCGCAGCCGGCGGCAAGCTGCGAATGCCCGATCCCATGCTACTGTGGCTGCCCTGGGGAGAGTGGACTTAAACAAAGTAAATTGATGCCCCCCCTGCTGTCGCAGGCCCTCCCAACAGTACTGAATGACATTCATGCCAAGCACCCCATAAGTGGGGGGTAGGTAGTGATCTTCTACCACCACCACGCCTTTCCCCCGGACTGCAATGCCACCCACTTCAAAATCTAATAAAGCATAGCCCACATACGGGAGAGCTAGTCCATTTGCTGCTTTAAGAGTTAGCCATGGGACATCTTTAGTATCTCTCATTTCAATATCTCCCAGATGCTGTTTGAGGAGACCACGGCTAAATAAGGTTACTTGGGACCCGGTGTCAAGGATGCAAGGGACCCGCTTACCTTGGACCAGGACCTCGACCTCAGGGCACTGTCCTACGAGGGCCGTCTTCATTGGGGCTTCCGCGAGGCTACTGCCGTCTGCAGAGGACGCCACTCTGCGATGGTCGACTGGTCCCTGAGAAACACAATTGCGCTGCATGTGGCCAGCTTGGCCACACCGGAGGCATATGGGCCGTCCCTGGTCGTCCCATTGAGGTGTTCTATCTCTCCGGCGGGGGCGGGTCCCTTGTGGATGGCTAATGTTATTGCTAGCTGGGTCAGGTTGTCGAGGTGTTGGCCCGGGAGCGGTTCGTTGAGTGCGCAGTTCTGCTAAGAGAGAGGTCTTCATGTCGTTTACTTGAGCACGTAACTCCTCCGCCAGTTCAGTGCGTATGGCCTCCTTGAGGCTACCCCAGTCTTGCAGCGGGTCGGTTGAGGACTTCGATCCATGGCTGGGCTGGGGCTGAGTCGGACTGCTATATGTGCGGCGGGTCTCCACATCCATTGGTGCATGAGCCTGTTGCGTTTCTTTCTCCATAGCCTTTGCCTCCTTACATGCCTCATCAAAAGCCAGTGTGGGTTCCCTGCGTGCTCGTCTCTGCAGTTCCATCTGTACAGGGCCAGGCTGTAGTCCAAGCACCAACTGGCTTCGAAGCATCTCATCATCGGATCCCGCCGTCGGCTCTTTCGCACGCCACCTGAAATGAGACTCGCGGAGACGCAGTATGAAAGGCCCCACCCCTTCCCCTGCTTGTTGTTGACACTTAAAAAACTGTGCCCTTAACTGGCTTACTGTTACATCATCCCCATATATTCTTCCTAGGGCCTCAAAGATATGATCAGCTGTGTCTTTCTCTGCAGGGGGCAACAATAACACCTCTCTCTTAGCCTCACCTTGAAGTGCACTTAGAATAAAATCAACTTCTTGTTCTGCTGACAATGTCTGGGCTCTCAAGTAAATTTCCATTTGGCTACGCCATTCTGCTAGCGGGGGGCCATTCTTTTCCCCATACTTGGGCACCCATGGACCCCCTAAAAACCATGGTACCATCATCATGTTGTTGATTACAGGTCCAGCTGCTCCACCGGCCTGCTGATCTTCAGACATGGTGCTGTGTCTTAAGAGAGATCCTGCCGACTACGCCAAAATTGTCGTGCCACTCTTAACAATGCAGATTCGAACCTCTCTGAGACACAACCACCACACTGAATAAATTTACAATTATTTATTACAAGGGAACAGCGGCAAGCATACATGCAGAGCAGGCAGAAGATGTTAAGTGTACACAGTGTCAGGCCCGAGCCCACCCTCTGTTAAGGCCCAGGATATCCCCCACACAGTGCCCGCAATACCAGTTTAAGCCACTAGAAGCCTACCTCTGAGCAACAAGAAAACATCACAGGACTCTTAAGATAAAATAGCCCACACACCCAATCACAGCAACGGGAATAGCCTTACCAACACACACAGGCTAGCACTAGAAACACAATATTATTCACAGCACTCCAGTATGTACCATTCAAAATTGCATAGCAAAAAGTTTAACACCAATACAGCCACATAGGAATAAGCACCCAATAAATCACTTCAGTCCAGTTTGTTTCTTCATTGCCACACAGGTAGACAATTGTGCAATAGGCCCACGCAGTTATAAGGAGGGAGGGCTCACCATGACACAGTCCACGCCCCCTCCGCTGTCTGGCCCCCGATCAGAGAAATAACATTGGTCGGCGGCACCCTCCTCGCCGACCAAGAAAACAACAAATCCCACAATGCACTGGGTGGTGTAGCGGCGCTGTCTCCGTGGAGTCCGCCTCCCTGCAGCCAGTGACGTCAGGGCACACTCAGACTGCTGTTCAAATCGCGCAGAAGACTTCCTTGTCGGTAGGCCCGATCTTCCACACAGCAATCGCGCCTCGGGGAGAGAACAACGTTTTAATATTTCGTAACCCTTGAGCTGGCCCATCCACACTAAGTAAGAATGATGTTTGTTTTACTTTCCTTTAGCGGACGTACGATCGCGCATATCAGCTGTCTCCTCTCTTCAGTCAGGCTGCACAGCTCCAAGAAGTCGGCACCCCTCGGGAAAAGGACAGTTCTTAAAACTTAGACAGATGACCGATGGCCCACTCACACAGCAAGACAACAGATAAGCAAAGGTTACTTTCCTTCATGGATCGATCGGTAGTTTGCGCCCTCTTAATCAACCCGTCAGCGGTCAGTCATCCAGCAGTCCACCTCGCATCAGCTGTTGCTTCGGGGTCGCGTCATCAGGCCAGCCCTGGGTTTCCCCCCCGTCTTCTCTACAACCTCCCCTTTCCCTATAAAAAGGATTTGCCTCCCAATTCTCCCAATCACAAACCCTCACACACCCCAGTTCAATTAGTCCATCCACCAATCACAGTGTTCCACATGAGAAAGCAGGAAACCGTCCATCACAGGGAATTGTTCATTGTACACAATTAAGCATTTTCAACCAGCATCAGACATTTATACATGGAAAACCCCCAAAACCCAACAATCATGACAATAAACCCCTCCTGCCTGTGACAGAAGCACCAGGCATAATTTGACCAGCAGTCTCCACTTCCATGGTTTATGAAACGCTATGCTGCTAAGGGATTGACATCATTTTCATTAAAGCAGTTATTTTAGAGTGCATTACGCCTTTGGTTGGCAAGCTTGGGCTTGAGGATGCTTTGGTGTTGAATATGCTTTGGTGTTGAAGATGTTGACTGGAAGTTGTTTCGTGGGGGGAAAAACAATTGGCTAATTGGTTAATATGGGTGTGTGTGATTGTGACAATAATAAGCAGAGAATGACATTGACCATTTTCTCTATCTCCTGTTGCTATGTCACTTTTCAAGTCCAGGCCTGTCTGGAGAAATGATATTTCGCCCACTCAATTAGAGGCACTCAGCGGCAGCTCAACCTAAACAGGGGGTGTAGTGGTAAAATAAGAGGTGGGAACACTATCAGTTCTGTGATCACGCTAAGGTGGACTGCGCCATGCAGTAGTGGGTTTTTAAAAAAGGCATTCAGAACATGTTTGATGAAGGTGGAGGGCAGACGCACAATATTGTCCAGGTGCATTGTAGGCTATAAATGCCCTCCGCTGGCTGCAGATAATTGCAGATTAACAATAAACAGTAATGCTAATCTGAGGTACCTGTCTAGTTTTATTCCATAAATATATTGTTTTTATAGACGTTATTGGCATGCGCGATCAAGAGCTTCCATGTACGCTTGTGGCTGTTGACATGAATCAAACATGTTCTGAATGCCTTTTTAAAAAACCCACTACCGCAGTCCACCTTACCGTGATCACAGAATTACCACTAGGCCTACACTCTGCTTAGGTTGAGCTGCCGCTGAGTGCCTCACATTGAGCGGGTGAAATCTGATTTCTGCTGAAAGGCCTGCACTTGAAAAGTGACATATAGCAACAGGAGATTAAAATAAATAGTCAATGCCACTCTCTGCTTTTTACTATCACAATCACACACCCCCATATCAACCAATAAGTCAATTATGTTCCCCCTCTGCAGGGGCAAAAATAATAAACAACTTCCAATATCTTCAACACCAAAGCTTCCTCAAGCCCAATCTTGCCGACCAGGTGTAATGCAAAATGTCAATCCCTTAGGTTCAGGGATATAGTGGAGGCTAAACGCAAATAAACTCAGTTTGTCCACCTCTGAAATTTGGATAAGAGACAGGCATATTTTTTCTTGCCCTTTTCACACCTTTAGTGATACACACGTTAAAAACATCTTCACTTTGCAACCACTACACTTCCTCCTCCTCTACTTCTTGATCTACAGAATGCAGATGACACCCGCACAGAACAAATGCTTCCCCCAAAATGTAATTGCGGATAAAAAAAATAATACACGAAACCGGATGGAGACATTTCACTCGCTCGGCGGTCCCATACAAAAATGTAATAGGCCTACCAACCTTTTGAAAATTCAAGACATTTCAGACAATTTAAGACTT
>NW_027468881.1:31445484-31592984 GCF_046254945.1 Alosa pseudoharengus | reverse complement strand
TTTTGGGTTATTATTATTATTATTATCTAAAAGCAAAAACAGTGTGAACACACCCAGGTGTAGCCATTCCCCTTCTCCAATATTATTATAGGGCTGTCAAACGATTAAAAAAAGATATTTTGAAATGAATTAATCTCGATTAACCGCAATTAAAAAGTTCCTAAAGACTAAAGCTTCTTACATGGCATATTAAATACAACATAAATCACAAAATTAATGAGTAACCACAAAGGTAAAAGTAATACACTTTTATATTATTTAAATGATAATACTGACACAGTAATTGTGTTTTAAAGTATTCATTCCTTAACCTTTAAACACTGTTCGTTGCTACCCCCCTTGATTTACTGTTCGCGGTCAAATTTGACCGTACAGTTTTAATTGCTCTTATTTGTAGGAGTGCATGTATGGAGATGTCTTAAGGGGCTATCACATTGTACACGGTATGCGCTGCGCTCACCGCTAGGTTGCTCTTGGTTGAGTTAACGTCCCAAAGATTTTTGGTGTGCTTGCCGCTGGGCTCAGCGCAAAATACCAATGACTTACAGCGTGCCGCGGTACAACCTGAACCTTGACCGCGGCACGCGCAAGGGTGGCAAAGTGTCAAAACTTTAACATAAATTAAAAATGTACACTATAAAAATAGTAATAATATTTTTTATGTATATATTTTTAAGATTTGTTGCCTCAATAGATGTTGGTATGGTAGTCAGGGCACATACTCAACCATAGCGCTGGCATTTTGTAAAACTTCATGAAGCACACTCATGCACTTCACACAAACAGGTGCCCCTCTTCCATCCTTCCATCCACTGTTAATCACAGACACAGGGTGCCTCACTAATGCATCGCCTTTTCATGGGGGCCCTCATACAGGGCTCAACCTGACCTAAGGGTCCCTCATACAGCTCTTACTTTGAGCACACTTCCATTAGCTTCACAGCAAGCCCTTTCACTTCTGGCATT
The DNA here is from genome assembly GCF_046254945.1 of Alosa pseudoharengus. Taxonomy (NCBI): domain Eukaryota; kingdom Metazoa; phylum Chordata; class Actinopteri; order Clupeiformes; family Clupeidae; genus Alosa; species Alosa pseudoharengus. Next base: position 31,592,018 of record NW_027468881.1, on the reverse strand, counting down.
ATGTAGCGACAGGAGAAAGCAGTCACCCCACCTGGCCTCAAACCCCAGTACAAAACCTGCACTCTGATTGCATTTTATTTGTAGAGCGCTTTATCATGTACTCAAAGCACTGTGACTGAACATTGTAGGATACAATGTAGCAAAATGCCGATTGTGCTGCGCTTTGCTGAGCGCAGCGGCAGACCAGTTTTTGCGCGCGCAAGCCATTGACTATAATGCATTTCATAGCGCATGTCGCGTGTAATGTGACTGGCCCTTTTCATCTCCTTGATGAAAATTATACTCTGTTCAATATCGATCTGCCTTTCAGGGTTTTTTTTTCTGCCAATATAAATCATAAGCCTTACCATAGTGACTGTGTGTGTGTGTGTGTGTGAGAGAGAGAGAGAGAAAAGGGGGGGGTGTATGTCTGTGAGAGAGCGTCTGTGTGTGAGTGAGTGTGTGTGTGAGAGAGAAGGGGGGGTGTATGTCTGTGTGAGAGAGCGTCTGTGATTGTGTGTGAGTGTGTGTGTGTGAGAGAGAGAGAGAGAGAGAGAGAGTGAGAGACACAGTGTGTGTGAGATAGCGAATGCCCGAGTGTGCAAGACGGTGGCAAAATAGCAGAAGATATATGATTGAGATACTAAACAAAACAACTCTCAGGACTTCTAGTCCACCTTAGCATTGACAGCTAATATTTGTAAAACAGTGTGCTTACCAGAACATGCAATGTTTGACAAAGCAACATTTGAAAATGAAATCAAGGTCACGGTGCAAAAAGTGATTCAAGTAATTAACATTTATTTATCCATCTAAAAAGAAAAAATGACATTTGTTGCATGAGATTTTACTGAGGTATTTATTAAGCTTTTTACAGATACTATTATCAATGGCTTTTCAAAATGACCTTTGTCAACATTTAAAATATATACATACAATGCTGGCAGCTGATACTATGCAGAGCAAACACATACATACACATATACAGTACACACACATATGCATGTATGCATACACTCACACACGCACAGAGAGAGAGAGACGGATAGAGAGAGAGAGAGAAAAAGAAAGAAAGAAAGAGATTAGATTTATTTTCATAACAGTGTTCACATAGAACAATACACTACCATTTTTTAAAACTGCTACACACATTTGCATTGTTTTTTTTCTCAGAACTCTACACACAAATCCAACTATGCTCACACAAAATGCAAAATGCCTCATATCTCCTGCAAAATGAAATACAGCATTCAAAATATTGTAAACACATCTCAAAAGCAAGCATTTTGTAAAAGCATGTTGCACATTGTAAACACTTTTCTCATAATATGACATTTTTGGATACATCATGCTCAAAACCTAAAGCTCTTCTGTCTTGGGCTTCTATGTATATTTCCACAGTTAAAGTCATCTGCAAAGAGAAGTTGAAATATACACAGTAAACCGGCAGTGTTTCCTCTATGTTGATTTGGTAGTGGCGGCCCGCCACGGTTTAATTTTCTTCCCCCACGGTATCAGAAATGGGGCAGACGCACAATAGTCGCAGTTGCCTTTTAAATGATCCTGCCGACATTATGCACCCCCGTTGGCAGCCGCTAACATTGCAATTTAACAACAAGCAGAACTATTCAGAGGTTTGGGGCTGTCCAGTTTAACTCCACATAGTGTGTTGATGTGCTTATTGTCCAAACGTTTGCTTTCTTCTGAGTCACTATTAAACAACACCTCCACCAAAAACGTCACCGCGGTGGGTCCGTTTTAATAAGACAACGTTCAACTTGTCAGTTCTGACAGCTCACGTCCTGATATCAAACATCTGGAAACATTAAAACGATAAGTGAGTCACTAATATAATACAAATTGGAAATAGGCTATAGATCTAGTAATAGATGTAATGATGTTAAAGTAAATAGTTGTGTTGTATGACACGGAAAAGTTTATTTTTTAATGATTTGGGCTACACAGACGCACAAAGGCCGCACGACCTAAACGTTTGTTAGCCTACCCTTGTTGCTAAATGTGAAAATAAATTAGCAAAAAGAAGTGCAACCATTTTTTTAATTTTCTAACGAATTAGGCTACAGAATGCTTAGCCTAGGCCAGGGGTCGGCAAACTGCGGCCCGCCGAGCATTTTCATCCGGCCCGCCGAGCATTTCATTTGGTTATCAGGCTGCTCGCTATTTTTTTCCTGCGATAGAGACGACGTTGGTTAGCCTTACTGCAAACTGCTTTTCAGTCTCCTTAGAGAACGTTTGCAATGTCAATGTCAAAACATCATGTTAAATAGAGATAACATCATGTTAAACTAAGTTAACTCTTAGTTATCTCCTTTGCAGCAGATCTAACGTGAACATTATGCGATCCATTTAATTGGGAACGCCTCTGCACTCACGAGAGGGAGAGAGAGCCGCAGGTTCCAGCTGGCTTGCCGTTGTTGATAATTGATATCTCCTTCTTATAAGAAACTTTTAAAAGGAAATCATGAAGGCAACAGTAGTTCCCACTACTGACCATTTAAAAACTGTGAGAGGGCCCAGCCATAGGCACAGCACTAGCCATAGCGGTGCAGGCAGAAGATCATTGAGAAAAAAACGTGAATTAAAGCGACTGTCTTAAAGCGACAGTGCACAATTTATACATTTCTTAAACTGCATAAAATTAGCAGTATTTTTAAGCAATTCATATTTTAAAAGAAATACTTTTCATACTAAATTATAGGCTATAAAAACAATAGTTTTTTATGTGTCGTGGGGGGGGGGGGGGGAGAATTTCTTGTAAAATTCATTTTGCAGACCTGTTGTAGATTCTCCAAAAATACAGTTCAATCACAACTGAAAATAATGCCTCATTGAATAGAGTGTGTGAATAGAGGTTAATAAATATAATTGTTTGTGTTGCAGCGAAGTGTCAGTTGTCAGTTCTGTGGTGCTGGGACGGGGGGGGGGGGGCCTGGGGGGGGGCCTGCCCCCACTGCTTTAAAAAATCCTAGAGGAAACACTGGGGCAGTTCATCACAGTTCATCCATTGCAACTGGATTGATGAAAGGTCACTTACACCTGTAGGCTACATTGTATTTTTACAATGTTTATTTATAAACAAAAACATCTCTGTCAGTTCCATGCCGTTTTCAACAGCTATCAAAAACAAAGCTCATTTTTGGATGGATGGATTTTTTGTGAATGTTTCGTCTTCTACATAAGATTTTAGTCATCTTTAGTTCATGTAATACTTTATTGTCAATGCACAAATTAAGTAACAGTAGTCTGAAACGTTATTGTTAATGAAAAAATTAAGTAACAGTAGTCTGAAACAAAATGCTGTTTTACATCTAACCAGTGGTGCAAATAACTGACATGTCCAAATGGACCTTGATGAAATGTGTCGCTAGACTGTTCATACACATTTTAACGGGCCAAAGTTGAAGAGCTGTTGTCCGTTATTGTTCGTGCAAATATAGGCTGATTCATGTTCCCTTGCATTGTGTAACTGAGGTCCATGGCTAGTCTGGCTTTCACCAGACCAAGCTCAATCTTTTAAGAAATCAAAAAATAAATAGCGGGCAGATCAGGCTGGGTTCACTGGGTGCACCCGATATTGTTTAATTTTCCGATTGAGATATCCACGCTCTGGCTATTCTAAATGCAAAAATGCATCAGGGAGTTATGACAAAACTGTAACTAACAAACCTACTAGATCCTAATAGAAAGCTGTTAGCTTCCCTAAGCTACAGGTAGGCTTATAAGGTAGGCCTATTTACAACATAAATTGTCAATAGGCTATGCTGGCGACACAAATAAAATCTCCTTTGAAAACCAATGGCTTACGCCTTACAGTATCAAGCGGACTTAAACTCCCATATTGTGGCGAAAAGTTGTAATAAAATTCACGCAGCTCCATGAGTCAAGGAAAGCGCGAATGAAGTAGCCACTTCTAAATGGGACCCACTACACAGTAGCTTAAGGTGTGTTGCTAAAGCAGCCAAAATGAAATGAAGGTGTCATTGTTTGGATACTTCACACACACATGCTTTTTAATTTCACAGACTACAACTACCAAGCTGGAATCAAAGCACATCGATTCCCTTCTCACACCCTGCACGCACATAAAACAAAATAAACAGGCGTCTCAGTCTCACGCATGTATAGGCAAAACTGTATCAGACTGGTGTAACGTTGGTAAATCTTCCATTGCACAGAATGATTTTTGTAGCACGTGCAACAAATGACAGTCGAAAGATACAATTACAGTGCTGCTATCCAGGGGCGTATCAAGCTTTTTAAAAGTGTGGGGGTTGTGGGATAGGAAAATGAAACAATCTTGCCAAATTACAAATAACTCGCTACAGGGACGTTGTAAGTATTTTCAGAGAGGGGTGCGGACTATATTGGTGTCCGGCAGTTTCTACCCCGAAAAAAATTAGAAATTCTGATTGCTAAACACACCATTTTAATGCGGTTTGGGAGGGACAGAAGAAGCAGCGCCCCTCATATGTGTGGCTCATGTGACATGTAGGCCTACATGATCTACCTGCTATCACTTCACTATTTGACACTACCCTACATGGCGACATATCTCATGTTATAAATCAAAAAATCATTTCAGAAATTATGTTTTGTGCATATGGGTTAGCAGGCTACAATAAATTGCCCTAACAGACAGCAGCCTAATTTCGAGGTATCACTAATACCTATTAAATAAATGTAAAGGACACAGAATAGTGACAGAACTGTAAGCTCAAATTCAAAAACGTTTGAAGTCTACCCAAACAAAGGGAATATAAATAAATTGTGTTGCATATAGCCAGCTTAATTAATGTCAATTTAAAGATTATGATTAGCAGTCTATATGCTTTTTCCATTGATAGAGGAAGCCACGTTGTTGTTTAAACTATTGTTGCTTCTAGCCCACGTTACCTCCAGTTTCACTTGCTGCAGGGACACACACATTGCATGAGCGCTCTAAGAGTTCTATTTGAGTTCTACATGCTGGAAATCTTAGTTCTCAGATGTAGAACTCAAATGTGTCTTGACGCCTCCGTTTGTAAGATCAAAATAAGATGTTCTAAATGGAACGCGATCGTATTTAAGACGTAGTACTACGACACACACATTGACAGTGAAATCAGATCAGACGTGTGAAGCACCAGGCATAACTTAATTTCGCGGCTATGTGGACCAGTAGGTTAATTGTTGAGGAGACCCATAGTTTGAGAAAAGCTGCAGATCATAGACAGAGAAAGCATAATGCTCTGAGAACAGTAGCCAAAGGTCTTTCTGCACAAAAAAGTGCCTTGGTGCGCGCACCCCCGCTTTCACTTTGACTCCCTGCATTTATACATTGTGACAAAAACTGTCAGTCAGACAGTGAATTTTGGTTTACTAAATTAGCATAATGCGGTAACAATTATCATTTCAATATTGTAAATCTGAAATCTGCTCACTGCAGACGTTATAATGCAGACCCAGCAGCAGCACATGTTGAAAGATGCACACTTTGAATTTGATCAGAGCCGTCAGGTTCTTCACTGGCTAACTTGATGTGATTGGCTGGATGACCGTTCAATAAATCAACAGACCTATTTGTGTCTCTTTGTGTGTGCGTTGTAGATACGGTTCCAACTCTTTACGGGAGCGTTTATTTCCATTTTACTTTCATTTTAATCTGACAAAAAGTGTGGGGGATGGAATCGTGTTCCAGCAAAAGTGTGTACGTTATAACACCCACATCCCCCACGCTTGCTACGCGCCTGCTGCTATCGATTTGCTTGCTATAATCGCATTTATAGTTTTCTACAAATGCAATCAATCAAATTGTCCTCCATCACTCAACCAACGCTAACGGTAACATTACCTAGGTCCTTATTGATATTATAAGATTAACGTACCTGCAGTAAAAACCAAGCATGTCCGATAAACATCCTCAGATTTATTTCGGCTTCAAGAAGAAATGGGAATTACATTTCATGTGAACATCGTCCTATCCTTATTAGACGTTCTCTGCGGTAAACTTCAGTCCTGTAGGAAGCGTCCATTGTTTTTTCAACCCACTTTTAACTTCCAACAAAATTACGTCTCACTGCAACGATGTGCCATCTAGTGGACAAACGACTACTTATCGCCAATACTGGAAATGCAGCCATGATGATGATGATGAATATTTGGCTTTCTTTTAATCCTACTGAATTTGTAATTATGTATCGGCCGTTCTAATACCGATAGTATGTGGGTGCCTGTGTGTGTGTGCATGTGTATATGTGTGCACCGCCATCTACAGGCCAATGAGTGTACAGTCACTAAATGTACACATAAATGTACACCTAATTTTTTTAGACCCCCCCATGGATGAAATTCTACGAAACTTGGCATACCCCCAGAGAATGCCAGGTCAATCATACACATAAAATTTGGTGCAGTTCTGAACATCTTAACTGAAGATAGGGGCGATTAAAGCAGAATAATATTGCATTTTCCTTTTTTACCGGGGGGGTGCAAATCACAAATGAGTGATTATGGGCCAGGTTGATGTAGGCCCTTGAGACCAACATACCATAAAAGATTCTTCATCCTCGGTGCCACGGTTCAGGTAGTTATTTAGGAAAAACAGCTTTTTTTGTGGTTCGGGGGGCCCAGCACGGGGGGGGGGGAGTGGCCCCCGGGGACGAAACAAATTTTTTCCGTAAAAGTCTAGTGGGGCTACATACCCACCAAATTTCATGTGCCCCGGTGGTTCGGTGTCCCGGGTACCGTTGACCAAAAATTCAGGAAGTAGATGACGAAAAAAAAAAAAAAAAAAACTTTGACAATCCCTATATGACCGCTTCGCTAGCTTCATAATAATATGGCCTTCAGGTGCATCGGAAATATTATGGGTTAATGACATTAATAGCCTACCGCCCTGCAGACAATACCAACAGCATCTCTGCGACTAACACTGCAGCCAAGAAGGAAGAGTACTTTTGTCCCTGTTGGCCTTCCATACACAACAGCCTGCCAGCGAGACAATTTGCCTAGGATGTGGACCTAGCAAAGCTGTAGGCTATCATGGCAACTTTGGCAAGGAAACCATCGCGAGTGTCGATAACTGGAGTAGCCTAACTGAGTTTTTTAAAAGGTTCTGTACATGTATGTTAACAGCGTAGCCTGATAAGTCTGACTGTTTTCGTCAGAAAAGTTTAGCAACCATATTTGCGTTGTTAGCGAATACGACGTTAACTTGAATATAGTTACGATAAGTCGAGCGACGAGTAAGAATGAACAGGTATGATAAGGGATCAGATTCCAAAAATAATTCAGTGGAAATGCATGGATTCCAGTTTCTTCCAGTAGCAGCAACTGGAATCCATGCATTTCCACTGAATTATTTTTGGAATCTGATCCCTTATCATACCTGTTCATTCTTACTCGTCGCTCGACTTATCCTGACTAAATTCAAGATGGCTGCAAACGCTAAACTTCGTGAAGATGCTGTCTGTATAAATCGTCTTGTAAGTAAACTACCAGTGCTTTTTCGAAGTTGTCAATGTCTCGTTTTAAATGTCAGGGCCCTCGGAAGTCTACTAATAAAGTGTGGAGATACATTGAGCCTCATAAATGGGTGTAAAACAGTGATTTATTTGCATGGCTAGCCCGATGCCGAAGCACCACTATTGAAAAAGCTGTTGGTAGCATCGGCTAACTAGCGCCAGATTTTGGAGTGCAGGGGACAAGCCAAGATGGGCTATGAGACATACGTTCACACTCGGTATCATGTTTCAATACACTTTAGGTCAATATCACACTGGAATTCTCCTTTAAGCAACTAGGATCTAACACGAGACTAGGGTGAAAGAGAATCTTCAAGCCGCGGAACTTGTCTCTTTCCGTTGATAAGACCGGGCGGACAACCCGAACAGTGCCACAATTTGGCCTACCTTACTCTCCGACGTTTACAAGCTACTATGCTACATTAATGGAAACCCCCGAGACTTTGGTGAGATGCGTCCAACTCAGTTGAAGCGAACGTAGGGTAGGCTAAGCTACTGGTCTGTGACTGCATCACATGTTAAAGTTGTGGCGAAGTGAATGACTAGCTACCCGTGCATGGATATGGAACATCTAAAATCGGCACCTGAAAGCAACAGGCAGGTGCAAAGTGAAGTGATTATAAAGGATGATGCAGACTGGTGATTGGTCGGAAGTAATGAATGAATGAGTGACGCATGCATTGAGTCTTCCTGACAGAATTTAACGCTAAAGCTTCCATTACTATGAAATCAATGTACAACTTACCAAGAGCTCTTCAGGTCTCCTGTTTTTCCAACACAAGAAATGGTTCACAAATGTATGTAGTAGAGATGCACCGATATGGAATTTTAGGGCCGATAACGATAACCGATATTTATTGGTTTGTTGTGGCCGATACCGATACGATAACCGATAATATTACTCTTAAAAAAAATTGTGAAAAGTGATTTGGGGAAAGCATTTAATAAGCATAATTTTATTGCAGTAATTTTACCTACCACCAAATGATGGACAGAACTCAATAGTACAGCAGTCAACATAACAGTAGCCTAGCCCTACAGTATGTGTGGCTCCTTTAAGTGAACCTGACGTCAGTGAATTGCGAGTGAGTGGCTAGAGAGTATGAATCGTTTTCATTTAGGACTAAACACTCATAAACGGCTCAGCTGGGAATAAGCTACAGTATAGCGACCAAATCAGAGTTTGTGCGGGTAACTGAATAAAGCTGCAACTCCTCAGACTGTATCTTATGTCCGTCTACTCTGTTGCGCACAACCTGCTGCGGCAGAAATGAAAGGGGTTAGCCCCGAAGGTTTTAATAACTTATTTTGATGACCTGTCTGGAACTGAAGCAGCAATGGTTGGCATATTTCTAGGTAATAATACAAAACCCAAGCTAAAGTAATGCAAATATAATACTAAAACACAACTTAGAACTAGGCCTACTTATGTACTCGTCCCACTAACGAGTTTGTTTATTTGTTTCCCCGACCAGCGCGGTAAAGTGCAAACACATCAGCACAAGACGACTCTAGATAGGGCTGAGCTCCGCTCTGGTAAGGTTAAATGGCGGATCATTCACGAGAGGATTTTGAGATGCACAGATTCCCAAATGAACGCATATCCACAGATTTTGTTAGAGTGGTGAAATACATTCACACCGCTGACATTATATTGAGGAAAAAGTATAGCCAACCAAGCTCAAGTAGCTCAGTGTAGCCAGACGGACATTACGTAGGCCTAAATTAGGACTTTAAAAAATATCGGCGCAAATTATCGGCCAGAATTCTGTTATCGGACCGATAATAATATTTTCATTTTTTCACTTATCGGCCAATAATATATCGGCCGCCGATATATCGTGCATCCCTAGTATGTAGCCTAGCTTCTTCATCCAAAGGAGTGCAGGTCTCTGGTCAGTGTGGCCTGGATTCTGATGTGTACATTTAAAAAAGTCACAGTAACGTTAGGTTATGGAAGTATGTGTTCAAAATGATTACATGATCACAAACAACCCCTCAGTACAAAATACAGAACAACCTTAAAATACAGATTTTGATGAGCTTTACATGACCAGGACAGGACCCACCCTGCTACCATCTCTCTCTCTCTCACACACACACACACACACACACACACACACTCTTGTATAGGCATACAGTCTCAGTCCTGCCTGCCTAGTGCCAGTTGGATAGATAACGATGAGATGCCCAATTACCAATCGCTATATTCTAAGTCATGACATGCAATACTGGTTAATTGTTAAGCTATTTCTAAAATGATTAGATCACAATTTTCTTTGAAAACCACATAATCATGCAAGTAAAGCTAACGTTACAGCACTGAAAGTTTTTGACTAACCACCAACACTGACGTTAAAGGAATTATCCGGAGTAAAATGCACTTTAGATCAATTTACGGATGATTGGGAGTAGCCTACATACGTTGAGTTGACATCCAAATCATGTCATTCGGATGTGTTTTGAGAAAGTTCAATGTTACCGTTTTTAGTCAAAACTCGTTAGCCTGAAAGTGACGCGGGCATATCATTTCGCCGCTACAAAACGCTATTTTTATACCTCTTCTACAGTTCCAAACAACATTACACTTACATGGTAGTGAGTAGAGGGTCCCTAAAGCCAAACCGAAGTATCCCGAGGTCTTTATGTGGTCGGATAGAGAGTCCAGAATGATTTTCATCAAGCCAGTACCTTTCCGGAAATGTTGCCATCTTTGCTGCCATCTTCAGGGGAAAGTCCGTAGGAGTCGATTGCTGAGTGTGGAGTAACACGCTCTGGAAATTTACAATTTCGTCGCCACAATTTCAAAATTTCAAATTTACAATTTCGTCGTCACAATTTCCATGAACAATTCATATATAAATATGAAGGTAAAGTCAGTCAGCTAGCTAGATGGCTAATGCCAGATAACTAGATGGATAATACTAGATAAGACACAACAGCTTGTAAATGCACTTCAATAAAGCAGTGTAACAAAATTATCCTGTAGCCTACTTCTACTAAACCATCAGAATTGGATTGTAGATATAGATTGTTCCATGAACAGTTTATGTTTTGTGAAGGTAATGTTGATGTCAGCTAGCTAGGTGGCTAACGTCAGATCCAAACAGCTTGTAAATGCACTTCAATAAAGCTGTGTAAAGAAATGATCCAGTATTTTATTTTGCAATTATTACGTGCATGTTGTTTTTGTATAATATCCAACGTAGTAGGCCTAGATGGTAGTGTCGTTGTGAGATCACTGTGCTACCAATCTCTTAGAAAAAACGAGGAGCCGCACAAAGAGGTGTAGTGAACATTGAATCTGTCAGGGGCAAAAGGAACAAGTAACTTAGCCCTACGCCGAAATAGCTATTGTTTACAACAGTCTTTTTGAAGGGGGTGCGTTGGCCAAATAATATTAAAAAGATGCAACACTGGTTTGTCAACAAAAACGTTGTCTAGAGTATGCATCAATAATTGACAAACAAACGCTACCTACCCTGTTTTTCGTGCTAAACGTCACTGAAGCCTATTGATTGAAGGATGACATCTTACTTGCAACAGTGTCGATGCCTGAGACCTGGGCGATGTTTGAGCATCTTGCAATGTTAATAATGTGAGGTCCATAAGGCAATCCAAGCCGGAGACAGGATATAAAAGGGTATAGAAATACAAACAATTTATTAATTCTCTCCAACCCTCGGAGACACGTCAGATCATAACAATCGGTCAGACAACGTGCACACACAGCTACAAGCCCCCAAACAATTACCACAAGTAGACCTACGTTGGCACAAACAGGCTACTGCGCATTAGTAGCAATACCCACCCAATTACATTAATACACAGGATTAGATGTTAAAATCCCTTGTGCCAAAATCCAAGGTAAAAACACATTCAGAAGCCCCTGCTCAAGTTTAACTTTAAAAAGCACACTACCCACAAATCCGCAACCAAATGGTCACAAACACAATACAAATGGCCCATCCAACAGCAGTATATAGTATGCGGCATGTCATTGAGGTTATCTAGTGGGCACCCTCATTCACCGATGTTTCGTTAAGTTAGGCACACGACACCTCATGAAGGCTTAACAGTGAAACCAGCGTTCTGGAGACACTCCCCTCCATGCTGCCACCATATTACCACATTGAAATATCCAATACCCAAAATACTCTAAACCAGCCCAGGCATGGTCAAGGTTGGCTAGGTTGGTCCCGTCCCGTTGATATGGACTGAACGATAGCCATAAAAACCCTGGCCAACCAACCATCAACCTAGGCACAGCCCATCACAAACACAAAACAAATTAGCCAGTTAGCTTACCTTAGCTTGCGCCCCAGGAAGGGTAACTTCTCCTTACCCACAACCATTCGCTTGCCCGTTCTGCTGCTAAAGACATGTTACTAAACACCTGCCTTAGACTTCGACCACAAATGCCCAATTCAGACAGCAAGCCAATAGCAGATCTGGCCACAAACCCACGTGCACCGATTTCAATAGGCCTTAATCGTGCACTCCAACCTCGCTTAGCTGCCTCCTCTGCTATTTCAGTGTATTTAGCTCTCTTCAGCTCATTGCCCACTTCCACTCTGTCTTCCCAAGGAACAGTGAGTTCAATGAAGTAAACTATCTTCTCTGAATCCGACATAGAATTACGTCGGGTCGTAGCTTAGTACTCACTATATGTGGAGGTACCGCCATCTGCTGGCCAAGATCAACCTTCATTTCCCAGCCTGCCCCATTTTTCTACTGGCCGGTTTTACACCTGGCCTTCGCGGAACAAGGTTTATCCCCCTGACGTACAAAGTTAATTTGCCTTACCCCTTTACTAGCTGCTAATGAATTGACTTATCTCCTTTTATCCTCTATTGCCGCTGCCACACATTTCAATACTTGGTTATGACGCCACGTATACCGCCCCTGGGTGAGACTTACCTTGCACCCTGATAGGATATGGTGGAGACTGCCCACACACGAGCAAAGTATGCATTTATCATCCTCACCAAACCATTGACTTAAATTCTTGGGAGATGGGAGCACATCATATGTAGCACCTAACATAAATCTGATCTTACCAGCTTCCATGCCCCATAGATCTTTCCATTTAATCCATCTTTTTTCCACCCCTTCCCAGTTCACCCACTGCCCTTGTTTTGCCTGCGACACTGCCTTAGTACATCTTACAGCCTCCTCCTGTCTATGCATTTCCTCCACTACCATTTTCCTCTTTTCTCCTGCAGAAGCCTTACTCAACAAGGGTTTACTTACACCCACCCCTAGACCCCCCCGCCCGTGCTGCACATGGCCCATTATATCCCTATGCTTCAATGCTGATTGAGCTTGCTTAACTGCCTGCTCTGGGTTCCACTTCCTCCCTGCATTAACTGTGGGTGCAACTTTCCTCACCACTGGGTCCTTGGACTGAGTAAGAGTCATTTCCAATCTAGCCTTAGCACACTTAAATTCCTCTGTCATACTAAATATTGGCAACTCTACAATACCCTTCCCATACAAGGCTACACTGCTTAAGCAGCGTGGGACTCCGAGCCATTTTCTGACAAAGGAGTTGATCATTTTTTCCAACCTCTCTACCTTTGACAGAGGAACTTCTTAAACTGTCAATGGCCACATTAGCCGAGGCAACAAACCAAACTGCAAACACCACAGCTTGAGCTTACCTGGCAGCCCTGACTTGTCAATTTTTGCAATACCTTGCCTAGTGACCTGTCTCAAGTCCTCAACCTGTGATTTATCACTAAGGCTTGCATCATACCACCTTCCCAGACTCTTCACTGGTTTCTCCAGAACTGTGGGAATCACCTCCTTATCTATTACCTTCCCTTTAACAATTGAGAGACTCCTAGACTTACTTGGCTTCACCTTCATTCTGGCCCATTGCAGATTACTATTTAACTTATCCAGCAACCTGTTGGTGCATGGAACGGTTGACGTCAAGGTTGTCATGTCGTCCATGAAAGCCCTAATCGGGGGGAGGCGTGGCCCTCCCTGCAACTTCTCCCCACCCACTACCCATCTTGAGGCCCTAATGATGACCTCCATTGCCATTGTAAAAGCAAGTGGGGAGATGGTACATCCGGCCATGATTCCTATCTCAAGTTGTTGCCACCCTGTGGTGTAATCAGCTGTAGTAAAAAATAATTGAATATCCAGAAAGTATGCTTTTACTAGGCTTTTAATGCTACCTGGGATTCTGAAATAATCAAAGGCCTCCCACAACAGACTATGCGGCACAGACCCAAAAGCATTAGCCAAATCCAAGAACACAACGTGCAGGTCTCTCTTCTCACGCTTTGCTAATTGAATTTGGTGCCAAATCATGCTGGTATGCTCTAAGCACCCGGAGAAGCCAGGAATTCCAGCTTTTTGCACCGTGGTATCAATTAGTTTATTCCTTTCAAGGTAATTTGTCAACAATAGATAATACAACATAGATTCCCTCTAGTGCCCGACGGGCCTCACAATAATATACCCCACCTGTACCCTGATATGATGCGCACAACACAGCTGTAATATGGACTATAAAATGGGAGATATGAAACAGTGGCGTACACAATGCCTGTAATTAAAACAAACATAAAACACCTCATTTACAGATATTCCCACGCTTCCCCGCAACCACATCAAGCAGCCTTCCCCCCACACACCAGGAATCAGCAGACAAATCAATTAAAATTGCCACAAGGCCCATGCCAACTCACCCAGCTTCTCACGCTATGCCGCTCACACCGCTCGCGATAACCACCACAGCTCTCTGCATAAGCTACAAAACACATTGCGATATTACCCGGTGCTTGACTCGCAAAACCATCACATTTAAAGATCTGTGCGTCTTACCTTGGACCGCAACCAACACTCAAAACTTCGCAAACATTCCGCTGGACGAAGATGGCAAGGGGCTTGTGCAACCACACACAATCATCTGCTCTCCCACCTGCTTACCTAACGGGGCTATATCCAGGTGTGCTGCAATCAATGGGATTCCCCCTACGTCACTACAAGCGACACACCCCCCGACGTCATTCCCGCGGATACCCCCCGACTACACCACAATAACAAATGCACCTTCCTGTGTAGACTACAGTAAGGAGCCTAACTTGTGAAAGTTATGTGTGTTTTATGGGGAAATGTTTTGGATATCATACAAATGATGGTCATATGAAGGACAGATACACGCGAGGCATTTAATCAATGATATACCAGATGGCCTTTTATGTAGGTACATTGTAAAAGGCAATCTTACATAAAAAGCCAAGCTGGTATATCATTGATTAAATGCCTTTGTGTATGTGTCCTTCATATGACCATAATTTGTATGATATCCAAAACATTTCTCCATAGAAACACACATAAGTAGCAAATTGTTGCAACACTATGGAAGACAAAGCTCTTATTTCTTTCCCAAAAGTTTTAGTTGTTGTTCCACGAGTTAAGGTTCAGAAACTTTTGCTAATATGTTCCACTCACCGTGCTATTACTAACACTACTTCGGCCAGCAAGACTGCGGGGATATGCTGTTTTGTGTGTTGGTAGAGGACTCTGTAATCACATTGTTGCACATGCCACGCACTCAGGTAAACGTAACCTAACCAGTTGGTCATTAAAAAAACAAAAACATCGGGACGCTGCAGAGTGAAATCCACATTATATATGCCCTATAAAAGGTTAGTGTCAAAGTAACAAGTAAACAAGAAACATATTTTATTGAAAAACTTGTGGACATCATAGAAATACACAACATGGAACAATACATGAACACCCAAAATGAACACAATGAACAAACTATAAACCAATTATATATAAATATATATATATATATATATATATATGTACACCCGGTGCCACCTGTGGAGAGCAGGCTCACAGCAAGCCATGAGGTCCTTGCTGCCAGGAGAGATGAGACCCAGCAGTGGTTAGCAGGGAGGATCCTCAAGGGAACGTGGCAAACCTCAGATATGCGGCAGGGGCTGGAGCCAGAAGTGCTCCACCACTACGTGGATCTCTGGTAGGTCAAGGTCACTGCAGCATGGTTATGATACATCTGGGTGCAAGCCTAGATTGTCAGGTGGTTGATCCTTTGCAGGTTCCCCACTTTGTACTAATGGAGGTGAAATGGCCAGACATCACCAGCATCACGAGGCACCTCACATCAAGTTCGTTGGGGTGAAACCTCAACTAAAAATGAGTCACTGGAATTTCAGCCAGGTGCAAGGTCAACTTGCGGTCACTAGCCTTCCCTGGTGTGACAGTCACTGACACCAAGTCAGACATTTTCGTGTAGAGGAGAGGATTTGGTGAGACGAGTCCTTCATTGAAGTTCTGAAAGACAAATTAGATATTTTTTATCATTCCACATTTATGGACGTATTTCTTCAACAGTATGTGTGTGTGTGTGTATGTGCATGTGTGCGTGCTTTGTTCAATTTTCAATTTGTCTGTTTTACTGTTATTTTGTTGATCAGCATGTGGGCGTGCATGTGTGTGTGACATATTTCTCGATGTATTTTCTTGATTTTGGATTCAGTGATAATTGCTAACAACTTAGCATGTGGGAGTGCGTGCGTGCGTATGCATATAGAAGAGCAGGGAAGTGAAAATACTCACGTGACAACACCAGCACCTCCAGTTCCACGTGCATTGGATGCAGTTCTCGTGTGAGCTGCATCCAATGCACCTACCTGATGCAAACAAATAGACAAGTAGAGAAAAAGTAGAGAAATAATGAAACAGATCACAGCACCTCTTTAAACTCAGTCCATATCAAGAATAGCTTATTTACCTGATGCTGACATCCTGCTAACTGTAAACAACAATACTTATTAATTACGGTACACTACAATTACTGTAGTGTGCAATGATGACATACTGTAGTAAGTTATGAGTGCTGTGACACAAAATAACATCACAATAATCTGTGTTTCAGTAAAAGGTGTATATAAATGTATGAAATAATCTCTCGTTTAGTTTAAAACAGACACAGACACACTAACACAATTTGCTGTCTAAACCTAGCTAACATTACTATCTATATCTTTGCTTTGTTACCTAGGGCTATTGGCTCTGTGCAGCATGTAGAGACAAACTCCACGTAGTGCACGTAGGCGGGTGGAAGCTAACATCACGTAAATATCTACTTGAAACAGAGCAGACTGGCACACGGGTTTAAGAAGCGTAAAACACTTACAGCAACTGAAGCATTCATCTTTAGGTGTTTTTTAAAAGCGATTACAACGAGCGAGAAACGTGTGCCGTTCACCCACCATAACACAAACACGAAGTTCGTCTTTCATGTCATGCTGTAGGCTGGTGTATTTAGGAAAAAGGTGGAAGCTAAAATTGCGTTTAAATATCTACTGAAACCGAGCAGACTGGCACACAGCAGTGCTTCTTGGAGCTGCCCACGGGTTTAAGAAGCAAAACACTTGCATAAATTGTATTTCATACATTTTGGCACAACTGAAGCATTCATCTTTAGGTGCTTTTTTAAAAGCGATTACAACGAGCGAGAAACGTGTGCCGTTCACCCACCATAACACAAACACGAAGTTCGTCTTTCATATCATGCCGTAGGCTGGTGTATTTAGGAAAAAGGTGGAAGCTAAATTTGTGTTTAATCAGGGTTGCCAACTTTGGGTGTTTGGCTGGAGTGAGATTTTGTGAAGTCATAGTGCGTGTGCGTAAAATTTTTCCCTAAACCTAATTTTAAAAATGTCTGTCTCCTGACTTTTTTGCTATGTACAGTATAATCCCTGATTTATGTTTTTTTTTTTTTTTTAAAAACCTAATAGAATGGAAAAGTTTCTTCAAAATGTACAATTAAATTATTGATTGCACTTGAAAACAAGACCAGTGTTTTAACCCCGTGGCATGGAAGGATTATGAGCCACTGGGCCCCTGGGCACAGACATGAAAAGGGCCCCCCTGCCCACCTGAAAAAGTAGTAGTAGCTCAGTAGAAAAAATTGAAAAATAACCCCTTAAATGATGACTTCTGGCGAGTTTTGTGGAAAGAAATGGACAGATTGAGACTTATGAATGAGTGTACATATGTATCAGGGATGGAAATAGCCTAAAATATTTTTTTCCACCCATTGTGGCTGATGGATTCCAAAATCTACCAGCCACTAGAGATACAGTGAACATTTGATGAAAAATCATGACCAAAATGATCACCGTTATTGGTATTATTGCAATATGATTAAAATGTGCTGACTTTTTTTCTAAACCTACCATAAATGTTGGACAGAACTCATAATTGGCCTGCCCTTCATGCCCAGTATAACAAATCTAAAGGTCAACAGACTATAGTGTCATAAAAGTGGTGTGGCTCCTTTAAGACCCAATCCACTGGTGTGAGTTCTGGAGCCATCCAACTTTATCTAACTATATACTATCCTACATCATCTGATTTTAATATTATGTCTAGGCTATATTTAACATTTAACATTTATTTTCTATTTCCAGATCCTCAGGAGCTGCGCAGACCTGACGCGCCACAACTAACGGACCACTTTTCCCCCACATAAACCTGCAACTGCAACTACGTTATGTGATTATGCAGAGTGGAAGACAGGCTGCACCGTCTTTGTGATTATTGGTAGGTACATTATACAAGTATCATTTTAAATGTAAACTGGTGTTGATGTCATTTTAGTCTGCTAAATATTTAGGCCTGTTCTGTATTAAACATGAAAGTTTACAAACTTAGTTTACTCTGAAATTCTGACAACCTGAAACGTGCCAGACAAGCTACGGTTAGCTGGTAGTCTAGGTTCTTTTAAACATGCATCCACAACTAATGTGAACATATGCTTTAAGGCTAAATTGGTGAGCTTTGCTTATTATTCACCAAAATCGCTTAATATCGTGTCCTTGTGTGTTAGCTGCAAATTCGTAGCCATTTGTCTGTAGCTAGCCTTGCTGCTAGTAGCACTGCAGGTAGCTTTAGACGGCGTTTTTTAAGCCTGTTTAAAATGGATTTAGAGTGGAAAAACTGGGCTGTAAAGCCTTTTATAGAAGGTCCACAAGAATTGTCGCTGTCCTCCAGTTTATCCGGTTTGGGATGCAATGCGTTGTTGGCATACTATAACGTTACTGTTATAAAATAAATAATCTTTGGATGTTGAATCTAATATTTACTCTTTGTTTCTTTGCTTTGTGTGCTTTTTGTACGTCTCACAGGAGCAGTGAGGAAGAATCGCAGGTTGATGCCTAACTTTAACGTTAGTCCATTGGGCTAGTTTTTGCCCTGGTCCTCTGACATCCATCCGTGAACGGTGCTGCTATTCACCGTCTGCTCGAAAATATTTCTCAGGACAGATAGCCTCTGCGAGAGATCTGCCGCTGCCGCGACCAAGGAACTGCTGCTGACCTGCGAGCTGCCATGATAGCAGCCTGCACTGCAGTCTGGATTGAGTAGCCTAGCTAACGTCGAAGAACTCACGAAACAACAAACTGTCGCTGTCAAAGTCCACCGACCTGCTGATCTGCAGGATCGCCCAACTGTTCTGTGCTTTCAGTGCTCCCCAGACTGCCAGTAATCTTCCTCCGACACAGCTGAGCACCGTCGTCATCATCATCGGGACATCAGCCGGTTAGATGCAACGGACTATATTAACATGACATTTTCTTTCAGTGCGTTTAGCGGAGTTTGTTTATCAACATAAGCCTTATATTTCACATATTGGTTTCTGTTATGTTGTAGGCTTAGGCTAGCGGACACAGTGTTCTCTTTTGCCTTTTTAAAATAAAAAACTATTTTGAAAATTACAAATTGTGTGGGTCTTAATTGTCTGATAGCTATATGAATCACAGACCAGGGCCAGATGAGCCCCAGATGTAGAATATGAGTCTGGGCCAGATCCGCACCAAATGCCATGGCAATATTAACTGTACTGGGCCAGTTCTGGCCCAGATCTGTCTCTGATCCGTAATTCCAACATGTTCCGGTATTGGCCCGTTGGAAGAAATGACCCCGGGGCAGGTCCGTTTAGAGGATCTGCGCCAAATGCTAATGAAGATCTGGACCAAATCTGGCCCAAATATATTTTGCTGTCTGGGTCATGTCTAAATAGCAGCGTGTTCCGTGAAGGTGTCGCGGACCGGATTAAACAGTCAGCGAATCAACAATCAGAGAAAACTGCGCTGAGAACGTTGTAGGCTGATATTAGAACTACCTGCTGTTGGTCTAGACATATGTATGCCTTAAACTCGTATCCTGTCATTTAGAAACAATGCTGTGGTCTAGTCTAGTCATCAACAAAAAATGAACGGATTGCAAAAAAAAGAATGGATTTGGCGTGACATTTCTTGAGTGTGCGTGAGAGCGTGAGATTGGTGCTGAAAGCGTGAGTGTCACGCCAGATGCGTGAGAGTTGGCAACCCTGGTTTAATATCAACTTGAAACCGAGCAGACTGGCACACGTCAGTGCTAATCAGTCACCCATGGTTTTAAGAAGCTTAACACTTGCACATTGTAGTGCGGTAAAATTAGATTCAGATTGGATATTCAGCTGAGTTGATTTTACTGTTACAAACATGCGTTGTGTGTGGCGCATGAGATTCTAGGCGCCAATCCCGTTTACAGAGTCACAGGCTACATTTTGTTAAAAGAAGACTTAATTTGGTGTTTGGAAGCAGCAATATCTCACTTGTAATAACACGCTAACGCAAAACAGTAGAAACACACCGCACACGTTATAAAGAATCTATTGCTATGGACTACCTTTCACAGCAGTTGGTTTTTCAAAATAAAAGTCTTTCATCTGAATACAACAATTGGCATAATTTTCCCATGCCAATATTTCAGGCTGTGGCGCACTTGTGGCCAAATAAATCACACCATTCTAACCCTTTTCTGGAGCTCTTTGTATCACAGCTCATATTGTTTGGAAATAAGACTTAATTTGGTGTTTGGGGGCACTTGAAATATTTTACTTGTAATAACACACTAACACAAAACAGTAGAAGCACACCGCAAACGTTATAAAGAATCTATTGTTGTGGACTACCTTTCACAGCAGTTCGTTTTTAAAAATAAAAGTCCTATCATTGACATACTTTTCCCATGCCAACATTTCAGACTGTGGTGCACTTGTGGCCAAATAAATCACACCATTTGAACCTTCCTCGGGAGTTCTTCCTATCACAGCCCGTATTTTTTGGAAATAAGACTTAATTTGGTGTTTGGGGGGCATTTGTAATATTTCCCTTGTAATAACACGCTAACACGAAAGAGTAAAAGCACACCGCAAACATTATAAAGAATCTATTATGGACCTTTCACAGCAGTTGATTATTAAAAATAAAAGTCCTACATCTCTATACAACAATTGACATACAGTAATTTCCCCATGCCAATATTTCCAGCTGTGGCGCAATTGTGGCCAAATAAATCATACCATTTTAACCCTCTTCTGGAGGTCTTCGTATCACAGCCCATATTTTTTGGAAATAAGACTTCATTTGGTGTTTGGGGGCCCTTTACACCTTCCGAGGCAACTTAGGTTGATTGTTAGAAAAGTAGAACTTTTTTGTTTTAAAAAAACCTGTGTGAAAGGTACTGTGCAGGTATAGGTTCTTTGTCATATTTGTGCCATGCCTCAATCCTGGGCATGTTATTACAAGTGAAATATTGCAAATTGCCATACAGAACCACACAATTACATTTTTAGAAGATATGTGATGTGACATGAAGATCTCTATGAGAGCGATAAAATTATGTGACCTATTTGCTGAAATATTGGCATGTGAAAACTGTTGAATAGAGAAGTAGGACTTTTACTATGAAAAACCAACTGCTGTGAAAGATATTCCATAACAATAGGTTCTTAATAACATATGTGGTGTGTTTCTACATTTTTGTGTTATTTATCGTGTTATTACAAGTAAAATATTACATATGGTCCCAAACACTAAATGAATTTGTATTTCCAAAAAATATGGGCTGTTATACAAAGAGCTCCAAAAGAGGGTTAGAATGGTGTGATTTATTGGGCAACAAGTGCGCCACAGCCTGAAATATTGGCATTGAAAAATTATGTCAATGTTTGTATAGAGAAATAGGACTTTTACTTTAAAAAAACAACTGCTGTGAAAGGTAGTCTATAGCAATAGTTTCTTTATAACATTTGCAGTGTGTTTCTACTGCTTTGCGTTAGCATGTTATTACAAGTGAAATATTTCAAGTGGTCCCCAAACACCAAATGAAGTCTTATTTCCAAACAATATGGGCTGTGATACGAAGAGCTCCAGAAAAGGGTTAGAATGATGTGATTTATTTGGCCACACGTGACCATAGCGTGAAATTATTGGCATTGGAAAATTATGTAAATTGTTGAATAGAGATGTAGGACTTTTATTTTGAAAAACCAACTGCTGTGAAAGGTAGTCTACGACAATAGATTGTTAATAACGCTTGCGGCAAGCTTGTACTGTTTTGCGTTAGCGTGTTATTACAAGTGAAATGTTACAAGTGGCCCCCAAGCAGCAAATTAAGTCTTATTTCAAAAAATATGGGCTGTGATACGAAGAGCTCCAGAAGAGGGTTCGAATGGTGTGAATTATTTGGCCACAAGTGCACCACAGCCTGAAATATTGGCATGGGAATATTGTGTGCATTGTTGAATACAGCAGTAGGACTATTATTTTGAAAAACCAACTGCTGTGAAAAGTAGTCTACGGCAATAGATCGTTTATAATGCTTGCGGCGAGCTTGTACTGTTTTGCGTTAGCGTGTTATTACAAGTGAAATGTTCCAAGTGGCCCCCAAACACAAAATGAAGTAATTATTTCCAAAAATATGGGCTGTGATACGAAGACCTCCAGAAGAGGGCTAAGATGGTGTAATTTATTTGCCCACAATTGCGCCACACCCTGAAATATTGGCATGGGAAAATTACGTCAATTGTTGTATAGAGATGTAGGACTTTTATTTTGAAAAAATAACTGCTGTGAAAGGTAGTCCATACCAATAGATTCTTTATAATGTTTGCGGTGTGCTTCTACTGTTTTACGTTAGCAAGTTATTACAAGTGAAATGTTACAAGTGGCCCCCAAACACAAAATTAAGTCTTATTTCCAAAAAATATGGGCTGTGATATGAAGAGCTACAGAAGAGGGTGCGAATGGTGCATTATTTGGCCACAAGTGCACCACAGCCTGAAATATTGGCATGGGAATATTGTGTGCATCGTTGAATACAGAAGGGGGACTATTATTTTGAAAAACCAACTGAAAGGTAGTCCAGAGCAATAGGTTGTGTATAACGTTTGCGGCGTGCTTCTACTGTTTTGCGTTAGCATGTTATTACAAGTGAAATATTGTGGCTTCAAAAGAAGTCTTCTTTTCACCAAATGTGGGCTGGAGACCTCTGTAAACGGGATTTAATTGTGTGATTTATAAGCCTAGAATCTTAGATGTGTGCGACACACGATTAACAAGCAACGTTGTAACAGTAAATCAACTCAGTCGAATGTCTGCCGAATATCCAAAATCATTCTAATTTTACCGCACTGCACATTGTAATGTTATTTCTTACGTTTTTGGTACAATTTAAGTACTCATTATCTAGTGCACAGAGCCAGTAAAATCCTCCAAATAAACATAATGTATATGCAAATGTACACCTGGCTATTTATCTCCTTGCCAGTTCATCTACTCAGATCAAATCTTACCAGGGGATGGTCGTGCGTCGTAGTCGTGGTCCGTAGCTAAGATCAACATCTTCATTTCCACAAGGTTGTTGGACTTCATTAACATCAAACCCCAGTCTCTCAGTTGTCCTCTCAAAAACAGACTTCCTGGCTTGGGTTTTTGTCAGAGACCCATGAAAAAACAAAAGGTACCGCGTCTTGTTTAACTCTGGTTTGTTAAAACCACTAGGTGTTTTGTACAGGTTACTGCTATGGAAATGCATACTAGAAACGACTGTGCTATTAGAGACGTTAAACAGTGGGCCTTCCTCTCTCCTGATGGCTTGAATCCATTTTCTTCTACGGTCCACATTGCGGGAAAAATTATGAAAGCTCAAATATGGTTGTTTTTATCTGCTGTTGGTACACAGAGGTACATAATACCGCCTTGTGCAAATCATCTGTGCTATTGCCATTCACCGTGAATGGTGTTCCGCATGACCGGAAGTAGCGATCCGTCTTAACATAGCAAAACGGAAGAGACGCCATTTTTAGATGAGATAGGCTAATTCTTGTTATGCTACTTGCTTGTTAAACTTTGTCTGCAATAATAAGCCTACGTACATTCATAATGATTTACATGCAATAACAGGTAAAGGTAAAGTTGCATGTTACTTACCACAGGCAGTGTCCAAAACGAGACAGTTTCGCGCCGTCCTGGTTTCAAACTGAACAGTTGCTCTGCTCGTGGCTCTTCCACATGTAATGGGCCGACAGTCACTTTAGCCTACGTTTAGCGTCCGGCTGCCGCTAAATGTTTAATTTTTGCCGCCAACAGTCGCGATACTGATCAGTGTTCGTTCCTGAAGTATCGGGCCACACACTGTATGAAATCCGTCTGCCGAGATTGCTTCGAAAACTGGCAGTAGCCCGTCAAACCGCAATCGGGCCAAATAAGAAACTCAGTAATCAGCCCAACTACTGCGTGTCAGTGTCGGCCCATTCAAGGGGACAGTGCCTCAGCCGACCTGAAACTCCGCCGACAGTGGCAGCACTCAGCCAGGATCGGGCCGACTGTGTTTACTGTGCTTCAGCCAAGCGGCAACATTCTAATTTGAACAATAGACCTCTCCAGAATAAGTCCCGCCTCCGTAACTTCCGTATCCATCCAACTTCCGGGCGTCGATTGTCTATGGGAAATAACATGGCGTTTCGAAATATCATACCGGTAAAACATCTGTAGGTAACGAAGTAGAAAAAGCTGGTGGGCAGATTGGCCTACACACTTCTGCCATCTAGTTTCCACTGGATTTTTTGATTGTCGGTGCCGTTTAAGTAGTATACTATAGACTATACTACTTAAACGGCACCGAAAAATAAAAAAATCCAGTGGTCACCTACAGAGTTTGACAGGTACGATCTTTCAAAACGCCATGTTATTTCCCATAGACATTTGACGACCGAACGTTGGATGATACGGAAGTTAGGAGGCGGGACTTATTCTGGAGAGGTCTATGAAGCCTACCCGGAAATGCGAAAAATTGCAATACATCGAAAATCCGCTAGGGGCAGGTCCCAAAAGGGAGCAAATGTCCATAGACCCCCATATTAAAATGTCCGTTTTCGCAGCATAAATTCATGCTTTTACAGGTTGGTCCCATGGACTTTTATTGTATTTGTTGGTAGTTCCCGAGTGCCTGAACTGTGAGGGGGTGAATTTTTTTCTAACTCGTTAGTTTAGATCGCATTTAGATATTAAATGTATGAATAATTAAGGGCGTGGTCAACTTGATTGACGGCTGGTGACGAGGCAGCAGACGACGTCACTAGCTGAGTGGAGGAAACTCCGAAATTATGTCTTGTCTGTGATCCTACACACCACATCCTTTCTGAAAATGTTTATTCAAATATCTGACGTAAAATGGGTTGCTATTAACTGAAGCCTACTAACCGAGTTTTAGTGTACAGTCCTTTTAGGCAAGTCACTCGGCAGCAGTGGTGTAGTCTAGTAGGCTAGTGGATACTGTATGTAGCTGGATCTAGGCTACTGTGATGTAGGCTAGTAGTTAGCTGTAGTGGGTAGGCTATACTGTGATCAATCCCAAATGTATCATAGTCTATTTTAAGTGGGTAGGCTATACTGAGATGGTGATGCTTTTTAAGTGGGTATAACCTACTGAACAGTCCTGCATATGTAGGCTACACTAGAGCCATAGAGAAGATAATGTATACATCGGCGGCCATCTTGTAACACAGTTTATCGGATAGACGATTCAAGTGAATAGACCTCTGAATTTTGCCTTCAAAAAGCTGAGATCCGGTAGCCTATCTTGCAATTTTTGCTATGGGAAAATAACAT
This sequence comes from Alosa pseudoharengus, assembly GCF_046254945.1. Lineage (NCBI taxonomy): Eukaryota > Metazoa > Chordata > Actinopteri > Clupeiformes > Clupeidae > Alosa > Alosa pseudoharengus. The sequence goes on along the minus strand of NW_027468881.1, from coordinate 31,566,523 downwards.
GGGGAGATAATTATTGCACTCTCCCGGGGATGAAGAAGTCTGAAATGCAGACATTTTGCTCAACACACTTTTGTCCTCTGCCTTCGAGTGGTAGGCTAACTGTGATCTTCGGTAGGCCTGCTACGTTAAGACAGCAACTTAGATTTTTGCTACCCCAGACCTAACTTGCAATGTAACTTGTCATAGGTAGTTAGGTTAAATTAACACCCTGATCTCCTTATAGGCAAAGATGGCAGTTTTGGTTCCTTTTTGTAGGCGAACTTCAGAGGTCTGTTGGGAAGCATACAGGAAGGGGCGGAATGTAGGCTATACACAGCTGCCATACTGGCTTTACAAACTAAGCCCATGCATTTCTAAGGATGCTGTGTCTCCCCATTAGAAATTCTCTGGGCTACAATACAAAAATCAAGTCAAAAGCTGGGCCAAATATCCAGTCAAGAAAATCTGGTTGTGTACAGATGACTGATTGCTGCAATACTATCAATAATAGTTTTCTCTATATGGAAATACTGCTTTGCTCTACTACTGGCTCACAAAAACGTTGTTCTCTTAACGTAGATTCATACACCAAAGCTATGGAAAAGTGTCAGCGGCTGATGGACACTTCTAGCATTGAGGCAGAAGAACATGCGAGCGTCCACAAAAGGCAGTGCAGGGTCACGTGATGGTAAGACCTCTTAAATACAGACTACATTATTTGCACAATTCAAATATTCTTTTTGCAATCAGTGCAGATTGTATGGTCTTTTATTTCAGATGAATCCGTTCCGCAAGCAAGAAAGCATTCCAGGATGGTGCGTGTGCCTGGAAGCCCTGTCTGTAAGTTAACATTTATACATGTATTATTAAAGAAAACCAGTTGAGTCATATTTCCTACCATGGAACTACTGACATTCATGTTTATTAACCTGGTGCATATCATGTGGCTGTTCTGATGTATTTGTCTCTTCCTGCCTTTTTTTAGGTCAGCAGATGTCACTGCCTCCACCACCTGCATGTGAGTTTTTCTTTTTAGCGATTGTTTAATGTAACAGCATAGGTTTATCTTTTGCAAATGTCATGTGCAAGAAACCTACCATAAATTAACTGACCAATATTCATATTTACTTTCTTTTTAGATGAGTCAACACCACACAGGCAACCAGCTCATTGCCCAGAGCTGGATGGGTCTATTATAACGCCTGCCACTTCATCTTGGGACCCAGTTGAAGGTACAGTGTCTTTGAATTTTCCATTTCCAAGTAAATACAATTTCATGACAAGGAACTTGAGAGTAAGTAACTTTTTTTTTGTTGTAAACAGCACAAGTGACTCATCACACAGAGGGAGGTGGCTTGGCCATGGAGACGGAAATAAGAGGTAAGAAGATTCACTTAATTTGTTCACATATGCAAGTATATAATGTATTTAACAACTAAAACTAACACCATCCATTTTTCCATAGCAATAAGGACAACCATTACCGCATGGCACAGCGAATGGACGCATTTGAGAAGAAGATGGATGAGCTGCTCATGCTCTTAAGGATCTCTCAGTCACCTCCCTCTGCTCCAGTCGATGACATATTGCTGTCGTCCTGCTCGACAGTCACTGAGCTGCAGGAGAGGAGGAACAAAATGCCGTCCCTCCAGGACTTGTACTCTGGGACCTAAGCAGGCAGAGACCATCACCAAAGACTCCACATATCCTGCACACACACTCTTTAACTTCCTCCCCTCTGGCAGGCACTACAGATCCCTGCACACAAAAACAACCAGACACAAGAACAACTCTTTTCCCACTTCCGTCACCCTCCTGAACTGCAGATAAGTGGGGTCATCCCCACTTTGACCGTTCACCTGCACATTACATACTTTATCATTCCAATATGTGTCTTGACCATTACATTTGCACTATTACTTTGCACTCTACATCACACTCCATGTGTACTTATGTAGGTATTATGTCTTATTTGTATAGTTGTTTTGTATATTGTGTATAGAGCATCTACCAAAGTCAAATTCCTTGTGTTAGTATACTTGGGTAACATGGAGTCTGATGTTTATATATATTTTTAGACCTTTTATATTTTTTTGTATTTTGATTATTTTATATTAAAGGAACACGCCACCCAAAATCAGTAGTAATATATGTTCTTACCTTAACTTTCACGAGTTGAGTCATACCTCTCCCGCGCCGGTAGGTGCACTCAAACGCTCTGTTGCGCGGCGCGAATGTGTTAGCATGTTGCTATGCTAGCGGGCTCTGCCGTGGCCGTAGAGAGAGGAACATAGCAGTAACCAAACACCTCCACGTTTTCCCTACTTAAATACAGTTGCACGAGTAGTTGATAAAAATGTGTACGTCACACAACATGAAACGTGGCGATTTTCCAAGCGAATAAACAGGAGAACTACAATGTGTGGCGCAATAGCACTTGGGAGTACTTCGACCTAGCGTGGTAATATTATTAACACCTAATTGTAGATCCTATCCACCACAGAGTTTAGAATCCATGCTGGATCGACCCTCAGCCTCTCCCTCCCCTCTGAGCGAGAGAGAGGCACACACACTAGAGATGCGCTGATGGGCTATTATTTCAACCATAACTGCATAGGAAAACTTATCATCCATCAGCCATCCATCAGCACCAAAGTTTGTTGACCAATTTTCAAAACTGCACCTGCCCACCATCCGTTGGTTGTTTTAATGTAGGCTAGCCTATATGGGTGATGCAGCGCTGCTGACGTGAGGCTAGAAAGCCCTTGCCTGTTCTAGAAAAGACTGATCTAATGCAGCAAATATATTAAAAGGCTAAAGTCGTACATTGGCTAGGCCTATCCCCAGAATATCAGCAGCAAACTCAGTCTCTGTCGCGCAAAACAGTCTCCAAATAAAACGCACATCGGCCTGTTGCCTATTCTGCCATGCAGCTTGTGACAATATATCGTCCAAAATGCTTGATTGCATTGCATTCTCCACATTTTTAGCTAAATTTTCATGTACCACATCAGCATTTTTGTTCAGTGAATCTTTTGTAAATTGCTTTACAATTACCGTCGGGCCCTTGTCAGCAGACTTCGGCTTGCCTCTTGCCACTATTTACTCCTTGTCTTCCGATGTCATTTCTGAGTCATCTACAGATGTTTACACACATTCACCTCCCTAAATAGAACCAACTTGACGTTGACTTCAACCTGTGTTATATCCTAGATGAGACTGCCTGGGTTATTTTGTTTAGATATTAGCCTATATATAAAACACATAATTGTAGCCTACCGTTCAGGGAATAGCCATTTAAAAGAGAGACAGAGAGTGATATGACATCGGGCGATGGCAGTGCGAGATGTTCAGAACGTAAGAGCTAAAACTTCTACAAACTCAATAACATCCACAGCGGAAAAAGAAGGTAAGAAAAATAGTCGGAAAACTTAGATGTGTAAGGCAAGCAATCCAGTTTGGCGGTTGTTACTAAAAATGTGAACATGCACGTTGCACTGTTGTGCGGTGGACTTTCAGTATGAATGGAGTCGGAGTTTCTTTAATATCGAGGCGTCATATTTGTCCGATGGCCTGCTATAAAATGAATTGCGATGTCTGTCTGAAAAAGACGCGCTCGTGCAGTCAAAATGAATGGGAGTCTTCAGAACAGGCTTGTCAGTCAACCTGACATAACAGTGTGTAAAGTAGCCTATAATGTGAATGACTTGTTATTTTATCAAGGATTTCTTTCTTTTTGCAAAAAATAAAGTACAATAGGCATTAATTAGTAGGCCAGGAGCATGCTGAAATTATGTGGCAAATTGCGTTTTTTATTACAATGATAAAATTGTAAAAGAACGTGACCGAAGCTGAGGCAAGCCAGGCAATAGGCCTAGGCCCGACGGTAATTGTAAAGCAATTTACAAAAGATTCACTGAACAAAAATGCTGATGTGGTACATGAAAATGTAGCTAAAAATGTGGAGAATGCAATGCAATCAAGCATTTTGGACGATATATTGTCACAAGCTGCATGGCAGAATAGGCAACAGGCCGATGTGCGTTTTATTTGGAGACTGTTTTGCGCGACAGAGACTGAGTTTGCTGCTGATATTCTGGGGATAGGCCTAGCCAATGTACGACTTTAGCCTTTTAATATATTTGCTGCATTAGATCAGTCTTTCTAGAACAGGCAAGGGCTTTCTAGCCTCACGTCAGCAGCGCTGCATCACCCATATAGGCTAGCCTACATTAAAACAACCAACGGATGGTGGGCGGGTGCAGTTTTGAAAATTGGTCAACAAACTTTGGTGCTGATGGATGGCTGATGGATGATAAGTTTTCCTATGCAGTTATGGTTGAAATAATAGCCCATCAGCGCATCTCTAGTGTGTGTGCCTCTCTCTCGCTCAGAGGGGAGGGAGAGGCTGAGGGTCGATCCAGCATGGATTCTAAACTCTGTGGTGGATAGGATCTACAATTAGGTGTTAATAATATTACCACGCTAGGTCGAAGTACTCCCAAGTGCTATTGCGCCACACATTGTAGTTCTCCTGTTCATTCGCTTGGAAAATCGCCACGTTTCATGTTGTGTGACGTACACATTTTTATCAACTACTCGTGCAACTGTATTTAAGTAGGGAAAACGTGGAGGTGTTTGGTTACTGCTATGTTCCTCTCTCTACGGCCACGGCAGAGCCCGCTAGCATAGCAACATGCTAACACATTCGCGCCGCGCGACAGAGCGTTTGAGTGCACCTACCGGCGCGGGAGAGGTATGACTCAACTTGTGAAAGTTAAGGTAAGAACATATATTACTACTGATTTTGGGTGGCGTGTTCCTTTAAAGTTATAAATCCCATCAATTTTGCCTGTTTATTAATTCCTGCAAATATATAATAATGCATTCCTGCTCATGCAGTTTCAAGTAGTTTAAAGTAATAATAAAATTGGTATGCAAAGGTTTCAACGTTAGGGGAAGGTTCCCTAAAGGTTGCAACGTTTAGGGAAGGGAACGTTACCTAAATGTTGCTACGTTTAGGGAATGTTATGGGAACGTTCCCTAAAGGTTGCAACGGTTAGGGAACGTTAGGGGAAGGTTTCTAAAGGTTGCAACGGTTAGGGAACGTTAGGGGAAGGTTCTCTAAAGGTTGCAACCTTTAGATAACGTTATATAACCAAGAACTAATGTTCCCGGAACATTCAGCAAACTTTCCATGGGAACCAAAACTTACTCAAAAACTAACCTTCGGGGAACGTTTGGGAACCAAAAACCAACGTTCCCGAAACCAAAAACTATGGTTCCCAGAACGTTTTGGGAACCATAAATTGTTAGCTGGGAGGCAGGAGCAGAGCCATATAAAGGCTTAGGCCTATTGTTATAATTTTTTGCAAGGTGTTGCTCCTGGCAATACTTGTTTATAAGACGTTTGGTGATTAGTTGATAGCTGTTTTTGGGACAACGTTCTTTATAATGAGCGCATATGGGGAGTAAAACGACTGTTACGCGCAGTTACAACTGTAGGCTACAATGATTGCAATACAAAAATATGCGCGTGTTAGTTTAGTTAGTTTTGTGATGTTTTGCACTTTTGCCTCATGTGTTTTCAGGTTTGAGGGCTTTTTTGGCAAGATTGACCTTGGTTAGACTCTGCATATGTTACAAGTAGGGCAGTTCATCGCAGTTCAGCCATTGCAACTGGATTGATGAAAGGTCACTTACACCTGTAGGCTACATTGTATTTGGGAAAAGCAAAAGGTATCAGCATAATGTTATTTATTTATAAACAAAAACATCTCTGTCAGTTCCATGCCGTTTTCAACAGCTATCAAAAACAAAGGTCATTTTTGGATGGATGAATTTTTTTGTGAATGTTTCTTTTTCTACATAAGATTTTAGTCATCTTTAGTTCATGTAATACTTTATTGTCAATGCACAAATTAAGTAAAAGTAGTCTGAAACGTTATTGTTAATGCACAATTAAGTAACAGTAGTCTGAAACGAAATGCTGTTTTACATCTAACCAGTGGTGCAAATAACTGACATGTCCAAATGGGCCTTGTTCATACACATTTTAACGGGCCAAAGTTGAAGAGTTGTTGTCCATTATTGTTCGTGCAAATATAGGCTGATTCATGTTCCCTTGCATTGTGTAACTGAGGTCCATGGCTTGTCTGGCTTTTACCAGACCAAGCTCAATCTTTTAAGAAATCAAAAAATAAATAGCAGGCAGATCAGGCTGGGTTCACCCAGCCTAGTCCATAGGCGCCCGATATTGTTTAATTTTCCGATTGAGATATCTACGCTCTGGCTATTCTAAATGCAAAAATGCATCAGGGAGTTATGACAAAACTGTAACTAACAAACTAGATCCTAATAGAAAGCTGTTAGCTTCCCTAAGCTACAGGTAGGCTTATAAGGTAGGCCTATTTACAACATAAATTCTCAATAGGCTATGCTGGCGACACAAATAAAATCTTCTTTGGAAACCAATGGCTTACGCCTTACAGTATCAAGCAGACTTAAACTGACATATCGTGGCGAAAAGTTGTAATAAAATTCACGCAGCTCCATGAGTCAAGGAAAGCGCGAATGAAGCAGTGTTGTAGTACTCGAGTCCGAGACTCGAACTCGAGTCCAAGTCATTAGCTAAATTTAGAGACTCGTGACTTGACTTGGACTTGAGCACTGATGACTCGAACTTGGACTCGGACTCGTGCATTCGCACTCGCGATGACTCGTCGAGGACTCGACTTTTTTTTGTAATATATCATAAGGCTATAATTGTAGTATGTCATTAGGCTATAATTTGCTATATGATTTTAATATCTAAATTGTTCGTAATACTAATTTTAGTTCAAGGGAATGTTAGGCTACTGCTTCGTGTCGTAGGCTACATCGCAAGTCACATCATGTTCACATGTAAAGCAAACTAACGTTAACTTTAACACCAAAATGCCTGGAGATATGGCCGCCGCTATTTCAATGTAGTAGGCTATTGCCAGGCAATATTAGTTCTCATACATGACATAACATTACCTAAGATTACACTCAGCCTAGGCTAAACAACACACACTGCTGCTGGATAGCTGATCATCGTGACTTGGTGAACAGTGTTTTCCCTGACTGACACGAGAAGCGAGGTTCCATTCATTCATTTTCATTCGGGGCGTGCCCAGCTGTGCTTCTGTCTGTTAATTTGCAGCAGGCTATTATCGGATGAAAGAAAAATAAACTAAACGTTTTCCCTATCAAGATATAGCATACTTCTTAATTTTGGTGTCATAAAATATAGAAGCATAACATTAAATTGCCTAGTAGAGTGTCCATGTAGTGTCAATGTAGGCCTACGTGTCTGCGCAAGTTATACTGACAAACTGAACCTCTCGTGGGTAGGCCAGAAACAACTATATTTAAAACCACATGAACTGGATTACTGTTACTGTTCAAACGAGCGATTTGATAGCCTAATCCAGTGCACGAAAAAAAAGGAAATAGCAACGTGTTCTATTTCTAACAGGTGAATATCGTAGCAAATAGTATGGCGATGGCAGCTTAAAAAAACATTTATTTCACTCATCTCGCTGAAATGAACGTGGCCTGTTGCACAAATATATTAATTAGGCAGATGATCTACATCTTCGTTAACCTAAAGCTAGTTTTCATCTCTATTGTTGACGTGAAATATGTCTCCATAGTGTCAGTGAAGTGATAACATAATTATGCAGTTGCCGGTAGCAGTGTTCACGTCACGGGAGTCAGAAAGAAGCTACCAAGACGGGCCCTGCTCCTGTCCCTCCCAAACTGCGCTAAAATTGTGTAGGCTATTTAACAACCAGAATTTAAAAAAATGCCCTTTTATGATCCACACTACCTCTTACAAAATAGGCCTACTCCAACGTTCATCTAGCTCTTGTGAAGTATGAACTTCTACAACACTGCCTATACAATTGTCAGCAGTCAGCATAATGTGACTTAATGGCCTGTGTGATTGGGATGTGGATTGCTCTACATCGCCTATAGGCCTATAGGCTATGGTATAGCTATGGTATGGTATTCTCTCCGATATAATAAATACAACACATTGGGTTTGGCAAGAAATTTGGCAATACTACTTTCACACAAGTGATGGCACCCTGCTTTTAAGGATTTCATCTGCAATGGAAAAAAATGGAACGACATGTAGGCTATGCTTACTTTAGTGCTGGACTTGGACTCGACTTGATCAATGGGGACTCGACTCGGACTCGACGTGGATCAATAGTGACTCGACTCGGACTTGACTCGGATGAGTAGTGGACTGGACTCGGACTTGACTTGGAATTTTTTTTTAATGACTTGGACTTGACTCGGACTTGAACACTGAGGACTCGAACCTGGACTCGGACTCGAGGCATAGTGACTTGACTACAACACTGGAATGAAGTAGCCACTTCTAAATGGGACCCACTACACAGTAGCTTAAGGTGTGTTGCTAAAGCAGCCATAATGAAATGAAGGTGTCATTGTTTGGATACTTCACACACACATGCTTTTTAATTTCACAGACTACAACTACCAAACTGGAATCAAAGCACATCGATTCCCCTCTCAAACCCTGCACGCACTTAAAACAAAATAAACAGGCGTCTCAGTCTCACGCATGTATAGGCAAAACTGTATCAGACCGGTGTAACGTTGGTAAATCTTCCACTGCACAGAATGATTTTGTAGCACGTGCAACAAATGACTAACCTGACCCTAGCCAGATGAATTTCGTTCCGCTTAGCTCCGCCTAGCTTCACTCACATCCATCTCGGACCTCGGAGAGTGATTTCTGCAACCGATTTTATGGTACAGCCTATCAGGACGCAGGGCGGAAGTTTCATAGATGTGACATAGAAGCGACTGTAACCTAGCGTTCATGGGCTTCGGAAAAACCTTTCTCCGAGTGAAAACATCATCATTCCGCGTCATTCACGTCACGTAATGTGTGAGTCAGAGGTCGGAAACTGGGGCTAGATTTTGCTAACAGAGTTGGGGCTCGTCATCACTTTTGTCGTCACGTTGTAGTTCGTTTGTAGTCCATGTGGCCTTTCATGTCCAACAGTTTGAATGTGAACTTGGGAATTTGCCCTTTTTATCACTTGAAAAGTTGCATATCTTTCTTTCACGAGCATCTTACACTATATTTTAAGCAAATACAGTTGTTTGTTTAGGATTAGTGAGTGTATGTTTTAACCTTTGTTGTGGCATCTGTGTTTGTCACAGATTTGATGGCAAAGCACTTGAACACTTGCTATCGGAAAAACAAAGTAGCCATGGGGGCGGTCCTTGTCATTCCGAGGTGCTCTGAATGCACCCTGAGACTGTTATCAGCGTCACGGGTTGGCTTCGATGTGAGTGGTTGAAGTAGCACGTCAATAGATGACGGACAAGTGGCTTATTCAATCATATGCAAGCATTTTTTGATTGACCTGGCATTCTCTGGGGGTATGCCAAGTTTCGTAGAATTTCATCCATGGGGGGGTCTAAAAAAATGTAGGTTATGTGTACATTTAGTGACTGTACACTCATTGGCCTGTAGATGGCGGTGTACACATATACACATGCACACACACACAGGCACCCACATACTATCGGTATTAGAACGGCCAATACATAATTACAAATTCAGTAGGATTAAAAGAAAGCCAAAATAAATATTCATCATCATCATCATCATCATGGCTGCATTTCCAGTATTGGCGATACGTAGTCATTTGTCCACTAAATGGCGCATCGTTGCAGTGAGACGTAATTTTGTTGGAAGTTAAAAGTGGGTTGGAAAAACAATGGACGCTTCCTACAAGGACTGTAGTTTACCGCAGAGAACGTCTAATAAGGATAGGACGATGTTCACATGAAATGTAATTCACATTTCTTCTTGAAGCCGAAATAAATCTGAGGATGTTTATCGGACATGCTTGGTTTTTACTGCAGGTACGTTAATCTTATAATATCAATAAGGACCTAGGAAATGTTACTGTTAGCGTTGGTTGAGTGATGGAGGCCAATTTGATTGATTGCATTTGTAGAAAGCTATAAATGCGGTTATACCAAGCAAATTGATAGCAGCACTGTAATTGTATCTTTCGACTGTCATTTGTTGCACATGCTACAAAAATCATTCTGTTCAATCGAAGATTTACCAACGTTACACCGGTCTGATACAGTTTTGCCTATACATGCGTGAGACTGAGACGCCTGTTTATTTTGTTTTAAGTGTGTGCAGGGTGTGAGAGGGGAATCGATGTGCTTTGATTACAGCTTGGTAGTTGTAGTCTGTGAAATTAAAAAGCATGTGTGTGTGAAGTATCCAAACAATGACACCTTCATTTCATTATGGCTGCTTTAGCAACACACCTTAAGCTACTGTGTAGTGGGTCCCATTTAGAAGTGGCTACTTCATTCGCGCTTTCCTTGACTCATGGAGCTGCGTGAATTTTATTACAACTTTTCGCCACGATATGGCAGTTTAAGTCCGCTTGATACTGTAAGGCGTGAGCCATTGGTTTCCAAAGGAGATTTTATTTGTGTCGCCAGCATAGCCTATTGACAATTTATGTTGTAAATAGGCCTACCTTATAAGCCTACCTGTAGCTTAGGGAAGCTAACAGCTTTCTATTAGGATCTAGTTTGTTAGTTACAGTATTGTCATAACTCCCTGATGCATTTTTGCATTTAGAATAGCCAGAGTGTGGATATCTCAATCGGAAAATTAAACAATATCGGGTGCCTATGGACTAGGCTGGGTGAACCCAGCCTGATCTGCCCGCTATTTATTTTTTGATTTCTTAAAAGATTGAGGTGAAAGCCAGACTAGCCATGGACCTCAGTTACACAATGCAAGGGAACATGAATCAGCCTATATTTGCACGAACAATAACGGACAACAGCTCTTCAACTTTGGCCCGTTAAAATGTGTATATGAACAGTCTAGCGACGCATTTCATCAAGGCCCATTTGGACATGTCAGTTATTTGCACCACTGGTTAGATGTAAAACAGCATTTCGTTTCAGACTACTGTTACTTAATTTGTGCATTAACAATAACGTTTCAGACTACTGTTACTTAATTTGTGCATTGACAATAAAGTATCACATGAACTAAAGATGACTAAAATCTTATGTAGAAGAAGAAACATTCACAAAAAATCCATCCATCCAAAAATGACCTTTGTTTTTGATAGCTGTTGAAAACGGCATGGAACTGACAGAGATGTTTTTGTTTATAAATAAATAAATAAATAAATAACATTATGCTGATACCTTTTGCTTTTCCCAAATACAATGTAGCCTACAGGTGTAAGTGACCTTTCATCATTCCAGTTGCAATGGACGAACTGTGATGAACTGCCCTACTTGTGATTGTTTAGAGATTTTAAAGGTTTTATAAGAATGCTACATCTTCTTTGGCTATTCTACAATCTATTCACCTTTTCAGCACCAGTAGGCTACTTTCTGTGCAGCCGCACACACACACTCAGGCATGCCAAACAAGCATACACAAAAGTTTCAAGAGTGGGGGATGGAGTAAAAGATGGAGACAAATTGAAGTGTGATTTATTTTCGCGGAACGGATGTACAGGACTGAGCGGCGGTCATATTTTGTACCGCTATGCGGTACATCTAGTTTTACCTACTCTAGGCTATTGATATAATTTAAGATTAATGTAGCCTACCTGCAGTAAAAACCAAGCATGTCCGATAAACATTCGCAGATTTATTTCGGCTTCAAGAAGAAATGGGAATTACATGTCATGTAGAAATCATCCTACGCTTATTAGACGTTCTCTGCGGTAAACTACAGTCTTGTCCTGGAAGCGTAGTGTCTTTCCAACCCACTTTAGATTAACTTCCAACAAAATTACGTCTCACTGCAACGATGCGCCATATGGTGGACAAACGACTACGTGACGCCAATACTGGAAATGCAGCCAAATTATTATGATGAATATTTGGTTTTCCTTTAATCCTACTGAATTTGTAATTATGTATCGGCCGTTGTAATTGCCGATACTGATGGTATGTGCGTACCTGTGTGTGTGTGTGCGTGTGTATGTGTGTGCACCACCATCTACAGGCCAATGAGTGTACAGTCACTAAATGTACACATAACTTTTTTTCGACCCCCCCATGGATGAAATTCTACGAAACTTGGCATACCCCCAGAGAATGTCAGGTTAATCATACACATAAAATTTGGTGCAGTTCTGAACATCTTAACTGAAGAGAGGGGCGATTAAAGCAGAATGATATTGCATTTTCCTTTTTTTTGGGTTTCGGAGGGTCCAGCGCGGTGGGGGAGTGGCCCCCAGGGACCAAACTAAATTTTTCCGTAAAAGTCTAGTGGGGCTACATACCCACCAAATTTCATGTGCCCCGGTGGTTCGGTGTCCCGGGTATCGTTGACCAAAAATTCAGGAAGTAGATGACGGGAAAAAAAAAAAAAAAAAAAAACTTTGACAATCCCTATATGATCGCTTTGCAGGGGGTTTCGCCTGGCTTTTGGACAGAAGGCAGGCAGGTCAATGACTGCTCCTAAAGGGTGAGGTCAACACTTTAGGATGGTAGAAAGGATTTGGATACTGGAGCATGAGATCCCACAGAGGGACATAGAGACTCCTGCTGGCATTCTTCTGTTCTCTATAATGTGAATTTAATTAAATTAAAATAATTATTGATTATGAATCAAATTATGAATTGATTTAATGATTGAATGGTTTTATCTAATTGATATGCACCCTTTCCCCTTTCCCTTCCTCATCTTCACTGCAGATTGTTATGGTTAAAGCTATTGTTCTGCAAGAGGGACCTAAGGACCAGGGTGAGTTCATATTGAACACAGGCCTTACTATGCCCCTCTCCTTATTTAGCTAGAGACATCTTTTGGTTGATGCCCAGGTTGCAGCTGTGTCTCTAGAAGGAATGTCTAAGAATAAAGTGCAGAAAAGGGGAGGGGCGCTGAAGAAAGAGATAGAGAGACTGTGAGGGAGACAGAGAACTCAGACAGAAAGCAAGTGAGTTCGAGTGTGTGTGAGACAGAGACAGAGAGAAAGAAACAGCCACCTGCTACTTTCCATCAGCTTGGATTAACAGTAGCCTATAACTACAAATGACATCAGACGCTTAGTATTTAACCAATGTCTAGGAGTTGAACCAGCTGATGGGGAATATCTCTGATTCTGATCTTTGATTGGTATGTCACCTCAGGGTAACACAGAACAGTAGCAAATCAACCAAGCCTGTTTGATAAAACCTTTGTATCTGATTACGCTGCAAACATATGGGGAATATCTGTGTTTCTGTTCTTTGATTTCTATGCCCCCTTAGGGAGCTAAAGTAAAGGTGCTCTAAGCGATGCTGAGTTAAGTCACTTCTGTTGACTTTCAAACAAAACAGAGAGCTAGCTCGCTACTTCCTCCCCCTCCCACCCGTGCTGCCCCTGTGCAATTGAAACTCTCCTAAATGCGCATATCGTCTGTGATTTGCTGGAACAGTTTATGTTTTTATTGGCTAGGTATGCCAAGGTTGTTTTTGTTGCCGTTTTTGGAGCCTGGGCTGTCCACAGAGATCACAATTTTTTACAGTATTCAGGACACAGACAGCTAGCGGTTGGTTAGATAATGTTTGCAGTAAGTGACATAAAATGTTTTAGGGACCGTTCGTTATTTATAAACGGGGTCACCGGAGGGATTGAACGTTAGGAGCTGGATGTGTGGATGAATGAAGCACAAGTATGCTTTATAAGCATGCACACTGTTTAAAGTTAGGCTAGGCTACACGGTAAACTAGAAGTAAACCAAAGTTAAATTTAGCTTTTTTATGGCTGGATAAAGTTGACCAAATGGATAGGCTGTTAGGCGTGAATAAAACAGGCTACTTTGTTGCTCCAACCCTTCCAACGTTAATGGGGACGGATGTTGACATTTTCCGTATTTTGCGTGAGAAACCCGGGAAATCTCCCTCATTTTCATTGTTCAATGTTGACAGCTATGGAACGAAAGAGAACGTTATATGGCGACAGAAATCAACAATCAAACAAGCCACTTTGATTTTTTGCTGTTTTCATTAATACAAAAGATGGGTGACCCCCCCTCCTAGACAAAAAAAAGTTAGGTGACCCTCCCCTCAACAAAGAATAAAAAGGCATGACCCTCCCCTATTTTCCTCCGGTGACCCCGTTTATAAATAACGAACGCTCCCTTAGCCTAAAAAACGCATGGCATCGCTTAGAGCACCTTTAAGTTAAATGAGATTGAACTGAAGTAAAATTACTTAAAGGACAAGTTCGGTATTTTACACTTAAAGTCCTGTTTTCAGATAGTTTATGATTAAATAGAACGTTTAAGATTGAAATTTGGACACATGCTGCTGTCCTGAGAAGTTTCGGTTTCTGTGGTAGCGCCCCCCCTCCTCCAGAACGCTGCATAGGTGCACTGGAACAATCCTTCCTAAAACACATTAAACTTTCGTTTACAAAGACGTGAAACTCACCGAGTGGTCAGGGGTGTTCGCTGATATGCTCACACAAAAATCGCTGCAAAAGATGCTTTCCAACAGGTGTTTACCATGCGTTGTAAAACCGTGGAGCTATTTTTCCAAACGCCTCACACCCGTAAATTCTTCCGTTGAGAGCTTGAATAATAGACACTCCAGCCCAGTTGGTGGCGATAATGCACCTTACACCGTCTTGCCAATTACAAGCAAACTACTGGCATTTCATTGAATACACAGAAGAAGCAGAAGATCGCTGTCTTGAAGTATTTTGCAACAGAGAGCTAAAAATGAGGCAATTTTGTGCAGTTCCGAATTGCGGGAAAATTTGTAGCAAAAAAAAGTTGTCACAGACTTCCTTTCAACGATCCAGAAAGGCTAAAGTTGTGGCTGGAATTTCTGGGGTTGGATTTGAGCACACCTGTTGAGAATCTGCAGAAAGCTGATCACCGTGTCTCTGCGGTCTGCATTTTACTGAACTTCGCTGGAGGTCGAAAGAAATCGCCCAAAAAGCTCTTTCGCCTGAGAAATACAGCGGTTCCCACATTACCTCCTGGGACAACAGAGTTGGAAGAACTTGGGGTAAGGTTGACATTTTGTAACGTAACGTTTGTAACAAGCGGAAAATGAACTTATTTGTTATGTCCATAACCTGTCATGTTCACATCATAAGCCTAACACTAACCCTAGCCTACATGAATAATTTGGCTACATGATTTTGTACGTTTACTATTTTTTTGACTGTGGAACTTTCATGATGAAAACGTAATGATTCAAGTAGGCTATCATTCACATCGTGCAAGTTCCAAGACATTTTAGCATTAGCCATGGTTGGACATGACAATAATTTGGATAGCGTAGTAGCCTACGATACCGCGAATGCATAAGACTACAGAAAGATTACAAACAACCCCATATCCGTTTCCGGCAGCGGAATACCCGTACCTCACAGCACATCCAATACAAGTCAATGGAGTTGGACAAAAACTACAATAAAACCTGTTGGAAAGAATCTTTTGCAGCGATTTTTGTGTGAGCATATCTGTGAACACCCCTGACCACTCGGTGAGTTTCACGTCTTTGTAAACGAAAGTTTAATGCGTTTTAGGAAGGATTGTTCCAGTGCACCTATGCAGCGTTCTGGAGGAGGGGGGGCGCTACCACAGAAACCGAAAATTCTCAGGACAGCTGTCACAGGCAGGAGGGGTTTATTGTCATGATTGTTGGGTTTTGGGGGTTTTCCATGTATAAATGTCTGATGCTGGTTGAAAATGCTTAATTGTGTACAATGAACAATTCCCTGTGATGGACGGTTTCCTGCTTTCTCATGTGGAACACTGTGATTGGTGGATGGACTAATTGGACTGGGGTGTGTGAGGGTTTGTGATTGGGAGAATTGGGAGGCAAATCCTTTTTATAGGGAAAGGGGAGGTTGTAGAGGCAACGGGGGAAACCCAGGGCTGGCCTGATGATGCGACCCCGAAGCAACAGCTGATGCGAGGTGGACTGCTGGATGACTGACCGCTGACGGGTTGATTAAGAGGGCGCAAACTACCGATCCATGAAGGAAAGTAACCTTTGCTTATCTGTTGTCTTGCTGTGTGAGTGGGCCATCGGTCATCTGTCTAAGTTTTAAGAACTGTCCTTTTCCCGAGGGGTGCCGACTTCTTGGAGCTGTGCAGCCTGACTGAAGAGAGGAGACAGCTGATATGCGCGATCGTACGTTTGCTAAAGGAAAGTAAAACAAACATCATTCTTTCTTAGTGTGGCTGGGCCAGCTCAAGGGTTACGAAATATTAAAACGTTGTTCTCTCCCCGAGGCGCGATTGCTGTGTGGAAGATCGGGCCTACCGACAAGGAAGTCTTCTGCGCGATTTGAACAGCAGTCTGAGCGTGCCCTGACGTCACTGGCTGCAGGGAGGCGGACTCCACGGAGACAGCGCCGCTACACCACCCAGTGCATTGTGGGATTTGTTGTTTTCTTGGTCGGCGAGGAGGGTGCCGCCGACCAATGTTATTTCTCTGATCGGGGGCCAGACAGCGGAGGGGGCGTGGACTGTGTCATGGTGAGCCCTCCCTCCTTATAACTGCGTGGGCCTATTGCACAATTGTCTACCTCTGTGGCAATGAAGAAACAAACTGGACTGAAGTGATTTATTGGGTGCTTATTCCTATGTGGCTGTATTGGTGTTAAACTTTTTGCTATGCAATTTTGAATGGTATACTGGAGTGCTGTGAATAATATTGTGTTTCTGGGCATTTCTCAGATTTCGGGCCTATTTGGGTTACTGAAATTTTGAAAAATAAAATTCAAAATTTTACTAATTGGTATGCATCAAATTATTAGTCATTTTGATAGGAGTAACCTTGTGAGCTTGGTTGAGACCACAATATAAGGGAATTTATGATTTTTTGTCATTTTTCAGGTAAATGTCATTACCATCACATCATGTAATATGTACATTTTAAAGATGAAATGGTCAATCAATGATCAATCAATGATCAATTATGGTTTCACATGAAGTCTATTTTTATCTTGAACTTATTAGAATTGTTGAATATTACTTACAACATGAATTATAGTCGTTTAAGTATCTTATTTTTTGATTTTTTCACTCGACCCTGGCTTGGAATTGCATTTATTTGAAATAAATGCCATATATCATATCTGTTTTCATCCAGTGGCAATTTAGACTGTCCAACATTGTCAAAAATATCTAATTAATGTCATTTATTGTAATTTATACATAATCTATTGGCAAAAATATGCATGGTGATGGTGATGACATTGCAGTTCTGGTAATGACATTTGTTGCGGTGATGACAAATCACTGATCGTAATCTATTGCAATTAAATGTTTATAATTTAGAAACCCAAGTTGAACTGACTTTGTGAAAAAAAAAACTTATTTCTTTTAAAAAGAGTACTTTAAATGTATCTGCAAAAATGTCATCACCAACACAGTCGTCATTACCACTACATTTCAAGCTATAATGTGCTGGTAATGACTGTGCTGGTGATGACATTTATACCGAAAAACTACCCTGAGAAGCAAAAATGATCACCATGCAAGTGTAGCTAGCTTTCTACATGTAATGTACATCATTTAAACCATTAAAGTCATTTTAAAATTTCAGGAATATTCAAAAATACAGAAATACAATGCGTATGGTAATGACACATAATAAGTGTACATGCCCAAAACGAGGGATAAAGAGTAGATTTTCTTATGTTTCTGGACATCAAGGCATCAATCTTTCTGCTGGACACCCATGTATTCCACTGTGATAATAGGTGACCATGGTTACCAAATATTTTTTTGATGAAAAAACAGTAGCAAAGTGCCTTTATGTAGAGTGTGCTGGTAATGACGGCTAAACCATGGGACAGGTAAACATTAAGCAAAATAAAGCAGGAAATGCATATATATGCATAATGTGTGCATGCAGTTCATAAGTTCAGATAACATTTAATTCATATGCATGATTTTTTAAATGAATTTTTGATAAATAATGTTTGAGATATGGCACAATATGTGAAAACTCTGGTTGCGGACAACACCAAAACACTGATATTGTACCATAAAACACCAATAAAATGTGTCTAAATCATGAGTAGGAGCAACCATTAAAAAAGTCTAGGCTTGTTTTTCTTTATACTAATTAGTGATGCTAAACATTATTAGATTTAATGTGTTTTTAATAGAATTACACCCTGTGGACAGAAATAGGCCCCAATTCTGGGAAATACCCATCTACTAGTGCTAGCCTGTGTGTGTTGGTAATGCTATTCCCGTTGCTGTGATTGGGTGTGTGGGCTATTTTATCTTAAGAGAGTCCTGTGATGTTTTCTTGTTGCTCAGAGGTAGGCTTCTAGTGGCTTAAACTGGTATTGCGGGCACTGTGTGGGGGATATCCTGGGCCTTAACAGAGGGTGGGCTCGGGCCTGACACTGTGTACACTTAACATCTTCTGCCTGCTCTGCATGTATGCTTGCTGCTGCTCCCTTGTAATAAATAATTGTAAATTTATTCAGTGTGGTGGTTGTGTCTCAGAGAGGTTCGAATCTGCATTGTTAAGAGTGGCACGACACAGCGGCATGTGTTCAAATTTCAATCTTAAACGTTCTATTTAATCATAAACTATCTGAAAACAGGGCTTTAAGTGTAAAATACCGAACTTGTCCTTTAAATATTTGTTTGCATACATCTCTTACTATGCAGCCTATGCGTTTCATCTTTCTGTTTATGTCTAGCATGGAGATCTCTGAGTGATTAACATTTGATGGCAGATCCATCACCGCTGGCTAAATCCCAGAGGTTAGAGGAAAGTTCTGGAAACCTGAGGAACACACAGTGCACACAAAAATTATTTAATGACGACAACATGGCACTGTTGTATTGCCATGTTTATTGACTTGATTAGCGACCCACACTGAGCTGTTAATGTAAAATTAAGTATTTCAGAGGTTCATGCATAAATTTGGCAGTGGATGGGGATTATAATTGAGTTTGGCCCATGAAACACTTCCATTGGTCGGTGCCTCTAGTCAAGAGGTCAGTCAGGTCAAGATCTGATATGTGCATATTAAACAAGATGTACCACAAAGCGGTACAAAATCGCTCAGACCATCGCTCAGTTCTGCACATTCTCTCCGCAAAAATAAATCACGCATGTGTGTGTTTGCTTTTGTGTATATGTATGCTTCTGTGCGTGTGTGTATGTATGTGTGTGTGTGTGTTTGTGTGTGTGTTTGGTGTTGTAAGCCCCCAACGTCATCTTCCAGGCAGCGCTGCATGGAAGGCACTAGGGTTAGGCAAGGGTTAATGTTAGGTGCATTGAAGTCGACGGTCACAGCGCTGCCTTGAAGTCAACGGAGGGGGCTCAAAACACGTGTGTGTGTGTGTGTGTGTGTGTTTATGTGTGTGTGTGTGTGTGTGCGTGTGCCTGCTTGCCTGCATGTGTGTGTGTTTTTATGTGTGTGTACGTGTGTGAGTGTGTTTATGTGTGTGTGTGTGTGTACGTGCGATCATGTGTCAGTGTATGCGTGCGTGCGTGTGTGTGTGTGTTTATGTGTGTGTGCCTGTGTTTATGTGTATGTGGTCACTAAATGTACACATATATTAATTTAATCCATCCCATGAACGGAAAGGTGTCATAGTGATCCTACACCTCCAATTTTGTGCAGTTTTGACCATGGTGGCGCTATACCACAAATGAGTGGTTATGGGATGGGTTGAGGCAAAATCCTTTTTGTAAATGCATTTTGGGCACTTATCGGGCAGATAAGGGCAGAACTGCGCGTGTGCAAGGCTTCACGACACCAACCTCGGTCCAGCTGCGAGACCACAACACATGATTGTCCCTTAAAGAGGCCCTATGCAACAATTTTAGCAAAAATTACCTTAATTATGCAGGTTGAGAGTCGTTCTGATGGTTCTACAACACTTTTTGGGTCGTTTGGTGGGTGCTTCGTCTCCCCCTAGTGCTTCTCCGCGGAAAAAACGAATATGCAACTTTCTGGTCCCGGACCGAAGAAATCCGGATGTGTCGGCGGAAGGCCTCGAAAATGTAGTAAGAATATAGTTTCTAAGAAGACTGCAAAATGGACTCCGACTTGGCTTTGTTGCTGCTGAAATTGTAAGTAGCCTACCCTTGGGTAAACTTCGTTTTTGTAATGTAGTTTGATAGTCTCTTTAACAATGTGTTTGCTCGACCGTGAGCCCTGTATGTGGTTTCTTGATGGCTAGCTAGTTGGGGTTTAGCGTAGCAGTCACTACCGAAGCTGCAGGGGGAGCTATGTCGTGAAAAATGCAAGCCAAAATCAGGCGAAAACCCAGAAACAGCGAAGGAATAACCAGACTTGCATAGGGCTTCTTTAAATACTGTTCAACTCCCTATTAATTTATGTTTATTTTATATTTTATAATGTTTGGTTTGACATTGTGTAATAACATCGGGAAAATCTGTCATTGTTATAGCAGCCTACTCCAGCAGAAGGCTGACCGTCTCTGTCTGCAGTGCGTAGCTGTTCTGTGGATTGGAGATGGAGATATATATGGAGCCTGCCAGGGATAGACGTCAGAGTGGTCAGATGTGTGCTTGGTCTTATTGGCATGCGGGGAAATAATGATTCCTTCTTATTGACACAACACTTGAGTGTTGTAGAGGTCACACAAAACACCTGGTATGATCCTCGCCAACCCCAGAATGTTGTGGGTGCTCGTGGTCTCCCCATGAACCACAGAGTGAAAAAGTGAGATCTATATTACTTTTGATGTAGGCTGTAAAGCAGTTAAGTGGACTCTGTGGTCGGAAGTCACAGGTCTCTGTGTTAGAATCAGATTCCAGAGGGCTTCTGTCTCGTTTGGGATTTATTTTGTTTTGGAGAGGTAGGGTAGAGTACTCTGAGAGATTAATGAATGGGTTGTGTTTCTCCAGCAGTACCACACACTCACAGGAATGTGTATATATATGGGTGGTTGACTAGCCTAGAAATCTAGATGCACCCTAGCGGCAGCGGGCTAGTCTAGCAACTCTCTGTTGGCTTGTGAGCTCTAAAAAAATTAAACTTCTATCAGGCCAAACAAATCGTGTATAGAGTCGTTAGACGGCCTTAACATAATGATTGATGGAGTTGCAACGGTTTGGCTTGAATTCCCTGCTACTTGAAAACAAAGAAGATGGATGTTGCTGTTGGCCAACAGTTTTAAGTTGGCAAAAGTTTGAACTAGCCAATTAGCTCCGCTAGTGGGAAAACGCATGGGACTCAGCGCTGTCCTATTGCGTGCAGAGGGAATTTGAAAGACAACCGATTATCCCGCCCCTCTGGACTGAGCACTGCGAACGGTGAGTGCCCAGACCCTACAGTTTAATGTGGGTCTGGCTCGTCAGGCTAGTGGTTGACATGACATGGCCTTTTTTTGGTCCAATGTGTCAAAGATAGGTAAATAATTTTTTAAAAATGTCAAAAACTATGGTGATATTGTTCAGAAAATGCTGTTTTATATGAACATACAGAGCATTCCTGGGATTCATTTTCCATTTTTTCACAATTTTCAGCCAAACCAGAAAAAGCTCATATCAGGCTGTCCCAAGCACATTTCACAAATTTTGATTTTGAATAAAAACAAGAAAATGAATTCATTTTCTGTTTATTCAATCATATATTGATAACCCAGATGCCTACTTGTGAGTCTGCTTGACTAAAAGTTCAGGCATAATATTGTGAAGCCACCCTTAATCTAAAACACTTTGTCCCAGAAATGGATATCATATGGTGTGACGCCATATTACTTTTTTTAAACGGGCAATTGTTTGGAGACCTTTGGGGAGTAGGGGTCCTCCTTCTTTCAGTAGGAAGAACAACACCTCAGAAGGACACTGAAAGTTACAAGGTGAGTTTTCTCTCTTCATGTTTTCAAAAAAATCAAGTATATCCGGCACTCCTGCTTCAGTTCCCTTTTGCACTGTCTTTTGGTGTGACGCATTTTACACAAAAATGCTTACTCTGTGTATTGATGAAGAAATATACTGTAAAATGTAATACATTTGCACAAGAAAAATGCTATTGATGAAGTAATGATAGAAGATTATAATACATTGACTCACATTAAAAACAAAATACCCCATTATAATTTTACACACAAAAACTTTCATGTCACACCATATGACCATTTTAGTCACTACCACAACTAATTAGTGAATAAATATGAATTTCAACACAAAATCTAAAAGACCATACATATTGTTGGGAATGGAAGGGTCAGTACAACAGGACTAAGTGATTTCCATGCCTAATATTTTTTTTCAAAAACTTTTTTCGGCCTAAAACGTCAACCACCATATATATATATATATATGCTACCTCAATTGAAATGCAAGTGAAATTCAAGAATTGAATTGGAATTTAAGAGCCAGTTTCAATTCAATTCTGGAATTTTGCACAAGCCTGCTGCTATGGCAGTGAAGAAGACACACAGCCAGAAAGGATGCCCTGTCAATCACCTGTCCCTTGCCTGACATATGAGCCCACCACTGTTTAGTAACCCAGTTGCTAAGTGACCATTGGTTTAGTCATGGTGCAGCAACAAGCCTTAATCACAAATTGATTTCCATGCTGATATTACGTAGGAAGTTATGATGAGGGCAGTTGATTTCCAAGTATTTAATTATGATGCTTTGGTATCAGTATAAAACAATGTGTGTGTGTGTGTGTGTGTGTGTGTGTGTGTGTGTGTGTGTGTGTGTGTGTGTGATAGATACAGACATACCAAACTGTTTTAACTTGACAGATAGCCTGGGCTTTTGACATGTAATGGAGCATGTAGCATAAGCAAGGGCTTGTTTTACTTCTTCCCGGTGCATGAGTCAAACTGTTGATTTAGGACCATGCTCCTTTGGTGGCTGCTCATCTATTAAAAGACTGGTGGCGATTGATACGACTATGTTAATGTTTGTATTAATGTGTTAATTTGCATTACATTGCGTTTGCGTTACATAGAGATGTATTGCGTTTGCGTTACATATGTCTGTGTGTTTATTTGTTGGTAAGTGTGTGTGTGTGGGTAAGTGTGTGTGTGTGTGTGTGTCTGTGCGTATGTCTGTGTGTGTGAAAAAGAGGAAGAAAAAGAAAGAGAGAGCTTTTAGAGAGGAGGAAGTGTTTGTGTTTGTGTGTATGTGTGCACGTGCATGTGTGAGTGGTCACCCTTGAAGCAAAGAAGTTGGGCCTTGGAGATATATATATTTGCAAAGCCAACGAAACTCTAGCACGTCAAGGATTACAACAAGAAACCGGAGCAGCCGCGGGCCGGGATGGATGTGTAGATAAGGATTAGTGGACAAGGTCACTCCTTGTGCAGTAGATGTGAGAGCAGCCCAGGAACAAGACGAGAGAGAGAGAGATAGAGATGAGCTGCGGAAGAGTGGTGAAAAGATGGAAGAAAGAAAGAAAGAAAGAAAGAACGAAAGAGAAATTGTGTGTAATACTTTAAAACGATATGTAATCATTCACTGTCCTAGATCAGTAAATCACTGAAGAGTTGAATGTTCTCATAAGTCATCAAGAAATTATAATGGTGCAGAATGAAGTACAGTTTTTTTTCCTTTAACTGAAACGAATTTAAAGGAGAATTCCTTTCTCCGAGCGACGAGTAAGAATGAACAGGTATGATAAGGGATCAGATTCCAAAAATAATTCTGTGGAAATGCATGGATTACAGATTACAATAATTCCACGGAATTATTTTTGGAATCTGATCCCTTATCATACCTGTTCATTCTTACTCGTCGCTCGACTTATCGTGACTAAATTCAAGATGGCTGCAAACGCTAAACTTTGAGAAGATACTGTCTGTATAAATCGTCTTGTAAGTAAACTACCAGTGCTTTTTCAAAGTTCTCAATGTCTCGTTTTAAATGTCAGGGCCCTCGGAAGTCTACCAATGAAGTGTGGAGATACATTGAGCCTCGTAAATGGTGTAAAACAGTGATTTATTTGCATGGCTATGCCGATGCCCGAGGCACCACCATTGACCGCTTTGTTGGTAGCATCGGCTAACTAGCGCCAGATTTCGGAGTGCAGGGGACAAGCCGAGATGGGCTATGAGACATACGTTCACACTCGGTATCATGTTTCAAAACACTTTAGGTCAAAATCACACCGGAATTCTCTTTTAACACGTTATGAAGATAGAAACATGTGAAAGATGAAAGTAAAAAATACATTTACATACATTGCATGGACATTTATTTCGGAATAATATGTTATTTTAAATAAAGTACATCCTATTCTCTCTTCAGTTATCTTTAAGGGAGTGTTAACAGAGCAAATAATTTTTTTATGTTGAACTCTGACGACTGATCATCTGATAGTTTTCCTAATACTTTTTTATTCTAATGAACAGGAATCATTGACTACAGATGAAGATTAATTACTTGTCACCTATTTTGCAGAAGTCCAAACAAGACGTGTCCACATAGTGTTGGTGAAGAAAGCCAGCGAACACTGATGGACAGATTGACAGATGAGGAGGAGATGATACACAAGCATGCAAGCAATGAAACACATCTCTCTCTCACTCTCTCTCTCTCTCTGTTTGTGCATATAACACAGAGACAAGGAGAGGGATAGAGAGAGGAGGAGGAGGAGAGGCGGAGAGCAAAAGAGAAGATCCATTTGTCCGAGCATTCTTTGTTAATCCGCTGCCAAAATAACTTCTCGATGTCTCACTTGTTTTTCTTTCCCTCCTTTTTCATTAAATGTCATTGCGGCTGCCCGTCCTGTCCTCTAGCTAAATATGGGGAAAGCAAGATTGTGCATGGGGCATTGGAGTGGTACAGACAGCCTATAGGGAACGGTGTGGGGTGGGGTTTCCTTTTCAAGGACGAAAGTGATTGGTTAAAGTTAACCCTCTCGAGTACGTCTCACCCTATCCCAGTCAGCTGCAGTTTAACTGAGAGGGGATATACAGGTACTTATTGGGGAAGTTCTGTTCTGTTCTGTTGTGAATCCCAGATCTTTCTTTTTCTCTGGCTCTCTTTGGTCAGCTCATCAGCCAAGCCAGCCACTATGGTAAGATTTTCTCTATGCTACCTACCTATTGGATGTTGAGATGTAAAAGGAAAGGACACTGAGCGACAATCAGTTAGTTAGGATGACCTGGTACTTCATGGGATTAGAAGCTTTTTTGAAGACAGTAGTCCTGGAAACAGAGTTGACCGTCTGTAAAGATTATGGATTATATTGGACTTTTTATGGACTAGTATCTTCCATGACCATGAAATCATCAAGGTGTCCAGAAAAACACCCAGCACAGCACCACTGGATGTATGGGAATGTTTATGTGGGAGCTCAGAGTGTTGGCGTGGAAAATGAACAGGTGTCTGTGGCAAACAGGTCATGCAGTTCTTTTGTGGACACCAGTTGTTGATCATTTTACACGTCTAGTCAGTTATCTGCAGTCAAAATGTGTACATTTGTATGCAAAATAATATTCAAAATGAAATACATTCAGACTCCATATTCGTTTTCTAAAGTATGTCACATACATTAGTCGTTATTGGAGGAGATTTTTTTGAGGCAAGTTTGCTTTATCTTAGATGCTGTGATGAGAGTTGACATGAAGGTCATCACTGTCCAGAGAGCACTGGCAGGAACATCAATGTCACATTCATGAGAGCTAACATAGCTGACATCTTAACACTTAAAGCTTAGCTTATAAGCCATGTGCATTGGTCTATGGTGCACTATTTCTGCTGCAGAAGACAGGTGAAAAGGCCAGCAAGGCCAGTAAATACCCTAGCCATTTGATGCAGAAGGGCTAAATCCCAGAGAGAGAGCTAGTGATTTCTGAACCTTGTGATCTGGTGTTGTGCAGGGAGAGAGCAGTCACCCCTTTCGGCCTCAAACGGAAATAATAATTTGGCGTTGTTGCTTATTAATTAATAGGAGCATAAACTCAACCATGGTGACATCACTACATTACACACAGGCATCCCTTGTGCACCACCCCACCTAATGCCCGCCCCCAACAACCCACCCATCCACTTACCCATCCACCTACACACACACACATACCCATCCACCTACCCAACACACACACACACACACACACATACCCATCCACCTACCCAACACACACACACACTCACACACACACACACACACACACACACACACACACACACACATACACACACACACACACATACCCATCCACCTACCCAACACACACACACACACACACACACACACAAACAGAACTTCTCCCATTTCATGGTGCTCCACATACTAGTGCTTCACCTTTTGCTGTGATCCCAGATACAGTGATACTGGGCCCACAAATGCCTCAAGACAAGCCACACTATCCATCCCATTTGAGACACTGACTGTAGCAAAGGGAAAGAGGTGTAGCACTGCTGGCCTCAAACCAGGACTTCAGAGTAATGAACAAATATGTTGGTTTGGGTTTCAGAGCACCAGTAAAGACCCTCTTCCACAGTAAGGGATTTCTTGCAGAGGACGTTACTGTAATGACAGTTCGCTCAGTGGCAAAGAGTGGGATTTTGTTTTATTCTTTGCAGTTTCTCCTTACTAATATTCTTAGAATGCTTTTTATTGTTGATTGCAATTCAGTGGAACGTTTCCTTCCTGGTTGAAATTAAGTGGATAAATAAGGTTCCCTCCTGGTTTTGAGGGAGAATGATTAGGGTTGTTTTACTGTGTAATGATACAATACACAAAGACATGTTACTAACTGTCTTATTGTAGAGAGTAATCTGACTCTCAATTATTTGAAACGATAGTCACTTATATCACTTACTATCTAGCTCACTATATCACTTCATGATAGGTTGTTTAGGAAGAAGATGGACAATTGCACTGGTTACATCAACATATACATGTTTAACAGACTTAGCTGTGTGTACAGCAGTGATAGTTTGCATTCAAATGAAAAGTTCAAGGTAATGATTTAGGGTGGAGCATACCAGTAAGCAGATGGAATTTGTTGCATTTAAAAATCGTACAGATGATTGTTTTCTGTGTAGATGCAAATATCTTCCTTTTAAACAGCTTCTGTTTCTTTATACGGATATCTATGGCGAGGCGTATATTGAAATTGACAGTGAAAGATGATAAATAGAAAGCTTTGAGGTGATTTTTTTGTATGGAAAATATCCACAGCTCTTTTTCCGTCTCCAGTGAAATCATTTGATCTTGATTAGAATCAAGAATCATGTTTCTAACTACTACTGACTATAGATAGCTAACTCAAGTGGCATTTTAGAGAAGGGGGGTGAGGACCAGTCAATTGTAAGTTTGAATGTTTTCGTTCAAATGGGAGGCAGCTAATATTGTTGAAGTCATCATTTTCTGGCACAAAGGTAGGCCTTATTCAAAACAGCACAAAGGTCTTCTTTCAACAATCTTTGATCACAGTCATCTGAAATAAAAATAAGTTATGCAAATTAAAATGAATCACTTGGTAGAAAAAAAAGAAGTAACAGAGATTAGTCCTTTTTAAATTGGATGGAACGTTCTTTGATTATTTGGACAATACAATTTTCTTTGTGTGTATTTGAGATAACCTCTCACAAAAATGCTTCTTTCTTTTTCAGCCGACTGATGCCCAAACTGATGCTCGCTCCTTCTTGAGCGAGGAAATGATTGCGGGTAATTTTGTATGTGTGTGTGTGTGTGGGGGGGGGGGGGGGTTTAAGCAAGTAAGTGGTGACTCCTTACCTTCAGTGGTCATGAAGTCCATTTGTGTCCCGGTATTTTGATAGAGGTCTCTCTCTCTCTCTCTCTCTCTCTC
Source organism: Alosa pseudoharengus (assembly GCF_046254945.1). Taxonomy (NCBI): domain Eukaryota; kingdom Metazoa; phylum Chordata; class Actinopteri; order Clupeiformes; family Clupeidae; genus Alosa; species Alosa pseudoharengus. The sequence continues at coordinate 31,538,729 of NW_027468881.1, read as the reverse complement.
TCTCTCTCTCTCTCTCTCTCAGTGCACAAGGTTTGCCTACATAAAACATTGTCAAATAAATGATTGATAATTGATGTTATGTATAGCCTGTGGCCAGAGGGAGGCATAAATGGCTAGTCCACTGGCTTACAGATATGGGGGCCTACTTGGATTTGCCTCTGTATGCCTGAAGACATTACTGAATATAGTAGCCTACTCCGCCTCTTGCTGTTCCAATGCCATATTAACAGGACTTTTTTAGAAATAACCATCAACAACATCACAGTGCTTCAATATTGCTATTTAAGTGCGATTGAAAGTTTAATTTCAAATACAAAAAATACTTTCACTGTACAACATTGCCAACTATATCAGCTTTTTCAGCCTTTTATCAGTGTATGGTTTTTGTGTGCCTTTTCAGAAGTTAAAGGAAAAATCCCGCGATTTTTCACATAGATCTCCATTTCGCTGAGGTCACCGAGTACTGTCGGTATGGAAAAAAACCCCGAAAACAAACGGTTTTACCAAGCTCGAGTTGCTGCAGCCAACAGCTAAAGTAGCCAGGCAGCTACAGCGCTACACTCTGGGGGCATAAACATGGGGGCTCAAGAACATGCCTGGCTGCTTTAGCTGCTGTGAAAAATCACCAGATATCTCCTTTGATTGAACGTTTTTGAATAAAATACAGTTGCTTTAAATTCATATCTTTGTTTTTGTCAGAGTTCAAGGCTGCCTTCGACTTGTTTGACACAGATGGAGGCGGTGATATCAGCACCAAGGAGTTGGGTCAAGTCATGAGAATGTTGGGTCAGAACCCAACCAGAGAAGAACTGGATGCCATTATTATAGAGGTTGATGAGGATGGTAAACTTGTTAATGTAATATCTCCCTGCTCATTTTGTTTATTCCATCAAATATTAAACAAATGTGTAATCTTTGTATAGAACACTATACGATATGGTTATGAGTTATTCATTAATATAAAGTGCAATGTAAACACATACCTATTTAATATAAACATTAACATAAAAACACCTAGACAAAATGGACTTAAACTGCTAATTCTGAAAAGGCATCAATTCAAAATATAACTGTTTATTTCCTTCAACATTCCAGTTATCCTAGAGAGCATTAGTGTTTATATTCCAAATTTCAAATGCCTGTTATTATAGGTATCAGTGTGATCACATCGGTAAAGATATTATTAATCTTCTATTAACCTTCTGTAGGCAGTGGAACCATCGACTTTGAGGAGTTCTTAGTCATGATGGTGCAGCAGCTGAAAGAGGACCAGGCTGGAAAGTCAGATGAGGAGCTGTCAGAATGTTTCCGTGTGTTTGACAAGTGCGTATCTCTAAGCCTTAAGCATGAACTGAATCTCTGATGTATTTTCCCCCCTCCCCAATAATTTGGCAAGTACCTGTGAACCAACTAGATGTACCGCAGAGCGGTACAAAATATGACCGCCGCCCAGTCCAGCACATTTTTTCCACAAAAATAAATCACGCTGAAAGGCCTATATGATTCTAACTGTCTCACTAAATTGCATTATCCACACTCAATTCTCACTGGTATCTGCTAGACAACAAGTACCAAAACATCATTTTATACAACCCCACCTCCATCTTGCCTGTTCATAATTCTGAGAAATTCTTGAATTGTGTGCATGTGTGCATGTACATGTTTATGTTATGTGTGTGGTTGTGTGTGTATGTGTGTGTGTGTGTGTGTGTGTGTGTGCGTGCTTGTGTGTGTGCCTGCGTATGTGCCTGTGCATGCAAGCGTACATATGTCTACTGTGTGAGTATGTGTCATACGTATGATTACTGTGAATGTATGTGTGTGTGTGTGTATCTGTTTGTGCACATGTGTGCACATGAAATGGGTTAACATGACCCCTGGAGGCAAACATACGGAAAAAAATGGTCATCCTAGGCCCTACAGTTCTCAAGATATTCACAGAGAACTGTGTATGCCCTACCCTCCTTTCGGGGGGTCCAGTCCAGCGGGGGGGCTACAGATCAACAAGTCAAGATCAAGTTTTAGGAGGACCATTTTTTTTGTTGTATGTTGATCTCAAGGGGCCATGTCAACCCATTCCATAACCACTCATTTCATGTATAGCGCCACCTAGTTAAACACAAAAAAGTAAAAATGAGGTGTTGTAATCGCAGGTATCTGTGACCTAACATAGTCAAAACTGCACGAAATTGGAAGTGTAGGATCATTATGACACCCTCTGAATGCACGCCAAGTTTCGTGGAATTCCGTTCATGGGGGGCCACACAATAAATTAATTTATGTTACTATACACCAACTGGCCTGTAGGTGGCCGGAGACAGTTTTCTGTGAATATCTCGAGAACTGTAGGGCCTAGGAGGTCCACCTTTTTTTTGTATGTTTGTCTTAAGGGGGCATGTCAACCCATCCCATTACCACTTATTTCATGTATAGCGCCACCTAGTTAAAAATTAAAAATCAAACAATTAGGTGTTTTCATCACAATATCTCTGGCTGACATGGTCAGAACTGCACGAAATTGAAAGTGTAGGATCATTATGACACCCTCTGAATGCATGCCAAGTTTTGTGAACTTTCGTTCATGGGGGGCCTTACAATAAAATAATTTATGTGTACATTTAGTGACCTTACACCAACAAGGATTCCCGTGACACTGAAAGACCGGGGTACATGAAACTTGGTGGGCATGTAACCCCACATGGATAGCATGGAACCATCGTTTTTCGTTTTGATCTGTAGCCCTCCCGCTGTACTGGACCCCCCGAAAGGAGGGTAGGGCAGACACAATTTTCTGTGAATATCTTGAGAACCGTAGGGCCTAGGATGACCAATTTTTTGCGTATGTTTGCCTCCAGGGGTCATGTAAACCCATTCCATATGCACACATGTGCATAAACAGATATACACGCACACACATACATTCACAGTAATCCTACATATGACACATACTCACACAGTAGACATATATACGCATGCATGCACATGCACACACACAGGCACATAAACAGGCAAACACACAAGCACATGCACATGCACGCACACCCACACACATAAACATAAACGTGTACACGCACACATGCACACAATTCAAGAATTTCTCAGAATTATGAACAGGCAAGATGGGGGTGGGGTTGTATAAAATGAATTTTACATGTGAAATCTATGAACTAATCATGTTTTGGTACCTGTTGTCTAGCAGATACCAGTTAGAATTGAGTGTGGCGAATGCAATTTAGTGAGACAGTTAGAATCATATAGGCCTTTCAGCGTGATTTATTTTTGTGGAAAAAATGTGCTGGACTGGGCGGCGGTCATATTTTGTACCACTTTGCGGTACATCTAGTTATTAATAATTTGGTTAAATCTGTTTTTTGTTTGTTAGTTTTTGCAGTTGATCACCTGAATGCCGTCATTTGTGATGCACACGTTTATTCTTGCACATAAGTGCAGAGTAGGTACATGACAGAATAGCACCCCACAGGCCGACTTTACATGACCTGGGCCAGTGTCTGAGTTGCTGTACATGGTCACATTGTAAGAATAGGCTATAGCCATCCTGGTTGCAGTACATTTAAACATCTGCAGGGGGCACTGCCAAAAATCCTCCTGTGCATAGTAGATAGTTACAGACATCCCCACCTGCAAATAGTCATTTTAGGGAGGAATCCAGAAGAGCACTTCATGAACAGGCACATGGACCACACACACGCACTGTCTCTCTCTCTCCCTTTCCTTCGTGTGCGCGCTACACTCAGATGCACATGCAATTTGGAGCAAAGAGTTACTTAGCCTACTCTTTGATTTGGAGCAAAGTGTCGGTCTCGCGTGCGCGCTCCAGATTTCGTGAGATTTTATCTAATTTGCGGGCATAAGGGAGCCACTATCAATATGTGACTCCCGGAACTTCAGGAGACTTGGGATGTCTGCTTAGTTATTGAAAATTCCATTTAGATTTCATACATTTCATTCCTAAAAATAGCAGGAGGAGTCAAAACATGAGCGATACACATCAGCAGCACACTGTAGGCCTACATACATATCAGTATCAGTGCAGTAGATCTTCAGGAGATTTACTTCTTATTAACACTTAAATGCTCAGATTATTTTAGGCATACTTGAAAACCCCTGCTTATCTGGCTTTGGTGAAATTACCCTGGGTAGGAAAAACTAAACTTCTGCCAGTTCGTTGTCGTTTATGGTGTATATTTATCTGAAAATCCTGTATGACTGTGCTCATCTAAGCACCTAGCTGTTTTCCAAATCCAGCTGTCACAGCGGTTAATAGGAAGCTGTAGCATTATGGATATTAAGACATGAATGATTGAATGATTGTTTTGATTCCAATGACGGTGGCAACAGGAATGGGGATGGGTGGATTGACCGTGAGGAGTTTGGTGACATCATGCGCGCCACTGGAGAGCCATTGATGGAGGAAGAAGTGGACGAATTGATGGCTGACGCAGACACAAACAAAGATGGCAAGATCGATTTCGATGGTGAGGAGATTTGATCTGTAAATACACACACACACGCACACATTCTGCTCCCCTCATTATGTCTATATGGTAATCACCTTCATTATGTGTGTGTGGACTATCGGCACATCCCTCTCCCATGGTTTCACTGTAATCCAGACTCTCTCATTCTCTTCCACAGAGTTTCTGAAAATGATGGAGAACGTCCAGTAAGAGAAAAAACACATTCCTTCATGCCCCATTCTTGACAAGAGGCTGTGGTGAAAAAACAGAGAACTAACACCTTGGATACTAATGAAAGAAGAATGAAGATTGTAGATTGGAAGTCCATTTCACAGGAAAATCTGCAGCCGATGGTGATAAATAGACCATATATTCTACTGTCAACACTTTTCTGGAGATGGCTGCTGGTGGACATCTATAAATAGCTATGTGAAATCCTTGAAGTGGACAGCTAACACCCCCCCTCCCCCAATCTACTCCCATTCCTCCTCCTCCCAATGCACCCTTGAGAGACTTTCCCTCCCACCCCTTGCCCCTCTCTCTCAGCTGTCTTCTTCCACACCTGCTACTTCTGGAAAGATACCCGCCTACCCCATCCCACCCCTTATTTGAGTCTCCTCTTGGGCCCTCATCGTGTGCCCCACCCTCTGTGAAATGTTTCAAAATAAACCAGCTTCCATCTTTGCCTCAGAATCCCACCTCCATGTTATACATTGATGTTAAAGAGACTTTAAATGGTGTAAAACACTCAGAAACTAAACCATTTAATTCAGGAAGTTTGTGTGTTCAGGGAATTTATTTCTTCTTGAATTAGACAACAGCCCTGGCAGAGACAAACAGAATCGGCTGAGCTTCTCTCTACTTGACAGAAATTACTGGAATGTTTACAGCATGTTGTTTTTAATGTATTTCTCACTGTCCTTTCCAGTAAAATTTCCATGCCATTATTACAAGTTGACACATTTGTCTTTTTGTCATCTCATTCTCCATATTCCACACCTAAATATAATATTGCATGTAAAAGAGATACGTCATTGCATTTTCTCCTAAAAACTAAACCACCCTCCCCTCCCTTCCCCTTCCCTGCCCTCCCACCTTCCTTGGCACTCGTTTGGGTCACAGATCATATATCCAGATCATGAAAAATCTTCTCTCCCCTCAATTGCATTTAACATCCATGTGGCAGTCCATAGGCAGAGAGACATATTCCAAATGCTCCTATATCCACAATACTTACCTTTATGTGTTACTTGTCTTTTACTATAACAGCTAAACAGTCACAAGTGGCACATTTGTTTAAAAGGGAAAAAAACACCATTATACCTTTTCTAACCAAGCAACAGAATGCAAGGTAACGATGTCTTTCATAACCAAACAAAATGTCATCCCAATAAAAAAAAAAAACAGGGCAAAAAAGATCTAATCTCATTCACTCAGTGGGATCTTCGCATGCTGCTCAGCCTACATCATCCACTGATGTGTCTTTGTCTCCCAGAAAAGGTACAGTCACCATTCACCAATTGCGTTTGTTGTAAATGCCCATACCATCTCCCAGGACTGGAATGCAAGGTCAAGCCTCGAAAAGCCAGATAATTGATTCTGAACCATCCCCTGAGTGGTGCTTCTAAAAATGTTCGAATACCATCACAATGCTTGCGCGCATCACTCCACAAATTCTCCCTTTAAAAACATAGCCCCTCGACCTCAAAGTATATAGGGCTTAATGCCCTCCCCCATGCCAATAGCCCCAGTCAAGAGTTCCCGAACTCCTAACGCATGTCTCTTTGCCCGCCTTCCTGGCTGGGTTCAGGAAACAACCTCCATACATGGAGAGCCAGATTTGAGGCCGCAGTGTGTGCAAATTACCTGGTTTGTTGGTTGTATGTGTGTTTTCAGGGGAGGGGGCCACTCTATCCCCTTTTAGCTTTCAATCATTTGCTATTCGGGGCGCGGTGAAATTTCTGCACTACTGCAGTTTTTCCTGGGCATCTAAGGTTTCACTCTACCCCTGAGAAGTCCCAAGATAACTATCCACCCAAGAGCCTAACTTGCTCCGCACAGGCAGTCTCCTGAACGTTATAAACGTCATTTCAAACACCATATCCTTCATTTGCATCTGGAAACTAACAGCAGTAATTTGGCAACCTTTAATACAACCTCAAAATGAGAGTGATTACAACCTCGCTGTCTATATTGTCTACATTCAAAATAAATATTAGTTGACTGTCTAACAATGAGACACATACATGTTGGTAAAGTGGGCTTGTAGGCTGCTAAATTGATCAGAATCCAGCATGCATTTATCAATAACTGGATTCCTTTTTATTTGTCCAATTTATTTATCCAATTTTATTTTCAATCTGTAAACCTCTGATTCCGTTCTAAATATGCTCTCTGTTTATATTGAATGTCTGAACCAAATCTCAAAACGTTATAGAGCAATTGCAACTACTGTTGTACAAAATAAAAATTTCGATTGGCTTGTAGGCAACCAAGAACCCTAAAAGTTCAAGATTCTAAATCTGGAGGCCTGGGTACGCCAGGGGGCGTGTCTTAAATGCTCGGTTTTAAGTGAGTCTGAACTGTCACTTGACGTCTAGTCTATCTGTTGAGGTGCACACGGATTGACCACTCCTTTTGGGCTTATTTCGTGGATATTAAGGGGGAAAACTAATCCACTTGCCTACCATGGTAAGTAGGCATATAACACAGTCAGCGTCGACTTTGTTTGTAAAAGCATGAGAAACAGCCTTGAATGCAGTTGGCTATGTGGAATAATACCAGAGGAAATTAACAGATGTTGGCTTCTTAGAATTAAATAGGCCTATGGAAAACCTTAAGAACACAACAGGAAACTGTACAGAGATAATATGGAATACCCATGGAAACAATGATTGCTTTAGTAATTTCAGCTTTTCATTGTTTATAAAAAAAACTCTTGGTTAAAAAAAGTGATAGATAGATAGATAGATAGATAAATACTTTATAGATAGATAGATAGATAGATAGATAGATAGATACTTTATTGATCCCCAAGAGGGAATTCAAGGAATATACCGACCAGATGGATTTCATACGCTTTTGTATTGCCTAATTAGCCTATATTCTTGCTGTTACCTTTTAATTGGTTGTCGAGGTCTAATTAAAGTAGTTCTGAATAAAACAAGCATGAATATAGTGGATAGTGGATCAATAAAGTATCTATCTATCTATCTATCATTTGAGGTTGGTCAATTAACGCCAGCGGTTGAAGGAGAGAAAGCACGGATCTAAAAGGAAGTCTGTTAGAGTCGTTTGTGTGGCCCATGCTGATTACTTGCTTGGGCTACACATTCCAAGGATTGTGTTTCGGAATTACCATGTACAGTCACTGGCTGCGGGGATTATTCGCCTAGCCTTAAAATAGCCAATAACTTGCAGTAGGTGTCGGATGAACCAGCAGCCTCACCAATGGTTTCTATGACAATTTATGAAAGGCCAGTGCCAATAAATTATGCAAAGCTGAAAAAGCACGGTGGGCAATTCCACGGAAAATTGACTTTTTGTCACATCCATAACGCCATTGAAATACCTTGGCATTTGTATGATATGAATGACAACTTTCATTTTTCTTGATGTTTTTCTCATTTACATTCTTCAGCCAAAAATAGCAAATGCTCAAATTTCATGTAATCATGCACATCATACCATACCATCACATTTTATTGGCGTTATGGATGTTACAAAAAATGCAATTTTGCATGGAATTGCCCCGGTGTTCTAATTGTTAGTATAGTGTGTTGCGTAATGACTTATTTTATGGTTTGTCGGTTGGTTAGCTAAGGCTAAATCAAACAACAATAATGACAAACACTTAAATGTTATTTTGTAGACTGACGCGCAACAGGAGGCCCGCTCATACCTGAGCGAGGAGATGCTTGCTGGTGAGTGTATAAAAGAAAACATGAATTTTAAAAAGATTGTACGTATAAACATATCTGTGATGATAATAGGCTACATTATGTTGTTAACACTTCGTTGTTGACCCTGGTAGAGTTCAAGGCTGCCTTCGACATGTTCGACACTGATGGTGGCGGTGATATCAGCACCAAGGAGTTGGGTCAAGTCATGAGAATGTTGGGTCAGAACCCAACCAGAGAGGAGTTGGAAGAAATCATCGAGGAGGTCGATGAGGACGGTGAGAAGACACATATTTCGTTGATAAAACATTAAAGGCTTGGCTTACACTCACTCACGTTTATCTGTAGTGCGATGTTAGGCCTACAATGTGGGCCTTGTTTGTAAATGGATGACTGTATGACCTTCAGGCAGCGGTTCCATTGACTTCGAGGAGTTCTTGGTCATGATGGTGAGGCTCCTAAAGGAGGACCAGGCCGGAAAGAGCGAGGAAGAGTTGGCAGAGTGCTTCCGTGTGTTTGACAAGTAGGTCACTCTCTGCATAGACTATGTGTGGTATGTTGCTTACTTTTTGGAAGCAGGCTCTTTCATAACACCTGTTGTCTCTTTAGCAACGGTGATGGATACATCGACAGAGATGAGTTTGCTGAGATCATCCGCAGCACTGGTGAGTCCGTTACAGAAGAGGAGATTGATGAGCTGCTGAAGGATGGAGACAAGAACGCTGATGGCATGCTGGACTTTGATGGTAATTCACCCTTTTTACATGCTTTGAATGCTTTTAATTACTTTCAATTGAAGGTATTATGTCTGTATACTATGAAGTGGTTAGTAATTGTGGCTTGTGGATTTTGCTCTTTTTCAGAATTCCTCAAGATGATGGAGAACGTGCAGTAAAACACTCACGGACATTCCTCTTCCCCGTTACCCTCCTGCCAACCAACCAGTCCTCTCACACCCACTTATGCCCCTTACTGCCCTTATGTACTGGTCCATTACCTCCTCCCCCTTCATCTTGACTCAGCTAGTCCTCAACAGATAGATTGACACCCGGATGGGGCTATCCAACACTCTGGGGGCCATTTCTTTTTTTGTGACAGAAATGTTCATACGGTTGCGTCAGTGACCCGCATGTTTAAAGACCCAAGGAGCCAGGTTGTGACAGCCCCACGGGAGAACGCTTAGTACATCGAGAGCGCACACCATCAAAAATTTCCCCAACATTGCTGGGCGTTTAGTCTAGACATAGACTAAATCGGCAGCTCGCTATCGCTGCTTAGACCAATGCCAAAGCCTCAATAATTTCATCGTGACTAATAAATGCTTGACAGTACAAAATAAATAAATAAAACATGCTCATGTTTAGTTGGTCTAATGTTTGATGGTCTGTCTGTATGGTTTTGTTTTGAGGAATATCAATAAACATTATATATTTTTTTTCCTTTTCTCTCCAAAGGTTTCATTGATCTCTAGTGACATTCCCTACTAGCTTTTGTGACATTCCCAATCCAGCTTTCGTTTCTGGATACATGCGTGGTAATCCGGTTCTTGCCTGTAGGCCTAAGACTTCTACACTTGTGTTGTGTCATCATAAACCAGGTCTTAGTCTTTTTTTAGGTTTCTTTTCAGTTCAAAGTGTTGTGAATAATCTCTTCTTTTCTTCACATTTGAAAAATGTTGTCCTACAGGTATTCCTACAGGCACAATAACCATTTGCACTACACAATATAGGCTAGACATAAAACTTAACTTTGGAGCAAGTTGAAAAATGCTCCCATACTCACAATGTAATTGTATGGCAAGGATTGAAAGCCATCCATATCCCTGTGAAATCTTACATTTTCCTCAGCATATCTATGCCATCCCTAAATATACTGAAGCTTGGGGGTTTATGTATCAAACATGAATGCATAAAAATGTCAGGAAGGTGTTGTACTCCAATCACTCAGCATTTTTAAAATGTAGACAGTTTTATTTTGGAGACCAAGAACTACATTTACCCTAGTGGGCACATCACATTCGGACTGCAACATCTACTGCTTGACCACTGTTGTGCATAGAACACAATGACATATGATAGCATAACCATACTGCATTAGGCCTATAACTTGGAAGGGCAATGAAACAAATACGAAACATTGGCAATAAAAGGAAGAAATTTTAATTTCTTTAAAAAAAAAAGTGTTGGAAGGACGTTATGGTGAACAACAGGCTTGGTATGACAAATACCAGTCCAGCACGGAAAACTGAAAGGCTTCTATTTGGCCTAAATGCATGCGTCTCGATCAAGAGCTTCCATCACCTTGAAGCTGAGTGACTGGCTGTGTGTGGCGGTTTGTGGGACTGTCAAAATAGATTAACCCTTATCACCACCACTCGTTGGTAATTTGAGGACCACCAGTATCCCATTACGAGCCATAATTCGCTTCGTCAAAAGCTTTGCGAGCCCTCTTCAGCTCTTCGTTCATAGTGAGAAGATCCTTCACTCTGGCGAACTTTCTTGGATCCTTACGAATGAGAAACACAATGTCTTCAACTTGGACACGGCCTTGACGACCGATAGACATGGCTTTGTGGGTCATTTCAGTGATGAATTCGATCACAAGGTCCTCGAGAATGTCCACCGATTCGGTATACGGATTCTGATCATCTCCAAACCCGTACATCATGCATCGGAGTTCTTTAGAAAACAGTCTCTTTCTTTTGCCGTGGCCTGATTCAACACCGTTGCCTGCATCGTCGAAATCTTCATCAAAATTAGGGTCATCCTCCTCTTCGGCCATTCTAGAAAGCGGAGTCTGTAGTTACGTTCTGATTTGCAAAACCAAATTGAATAGTTACTTCATTAAAATGTTCTTTATCGTTACAGATAAGAGAACTCGCTGCTGAAGCGTATCCCGCAGCACAAACTAGCGGCAGTCTGCTTCTACGTCACATCCTGAAGTACTTCTGTAGTGGGCTGGAGTGTTAGTGCGTCGCCGCCACCTACAGTATTGGAGTGCGGATATGGCAAGCCAGTGTTAGAAGGTAAGCAGCCCTTTTGTTGCGTGAAAATCCACCCAAAACGTATTGCTTTGTTTTAGTCGCTGTTGCAATGTACTTTATTCCACCACTATCTTTTACAGTTGCATACCCTTGCCAACGTCACGACAGTCTTGTGTAAGTAAAAATGTCCCAGCCTGCATCAGTTCATGTGAAGGCTAGGTAGCTAACACGTTAGCAGTCTCACACAACACGTCAGAGAAGTAGTACGGTCAGAGTGGTCCCTTGTTTCGCAAATTTAGATTTCAACTCTAATTCGTTGTTCTTTTTTTAGTTAATATTATGGCATGCAGTCGCCATTGACTCAAAAATTAGGAGAATGTTTTGATAACTTTGACACTTTCGGTTAGGCTGCATGATTTCCTCTACATTTCTGAACAAGGCAACCTGCCAGTTGGTAAGTTAACCTGGTTAGCAGCAGCTAACGTTACAGTAAGGGAGGGGATTGGTGGTGGCGGTCGGTTCCTTAGAGATATGTTGGAGCTTTACACTTATATATGCTTCGTGTGATGCTCTCTTTTCGTCTTTGTTGTTATACTGGCTAAGCATTGTTCAAAGTCAACCTTGTCAACAAGTTTTTTGACGCAACCATGTCAGTACTGTCAACATTACCACTAACTTTCGAACTTTACTTTATCAGTCGTTAAAGTGTTGCCTAGCTATCTATATAATTCACAAATCACATAAAGACGAGCATGGTTAGTTTCTACAGCCATATTTAATTTATATAGAATGGTTGGCTCTGTTAGGCAGTTGTGCACAAACATGTCTCACATATCTCAACTCACACAGAACTAGTAGCGCATGGTTGTACAACGCTGAACATGATGAGACTACCTTATCAACACAGTTATCGCCCAATACAAAACACTGCCTGTCTTTGTTGACGTGGCTGTCCTTTCCCCAGGTGTGATCACTGTGAAGGACTCAAGGACTGGGAGCCATGATAGACATTGAGTGAAGCCCTCCTCCAAGAGAGGGCTGACAGGAGGGCCGTTATGGCGTTCCCCGTACAATTCCTATGCCGTGCGCTTCGCACCGTAGGATTGGTGCTTTTTTATTATGTCTTCTCTATTGGAATCACGTTCTATAACAAATGGCTCATGAAGGTAAGGCTTTGCATATTTATGCGTCTTGCTAAGGTACAATCTATCTACATCTAGAATAGAGGAACACTTGCACATGACTCAAACTATAACTTTAATTTGTCCATCACTGGTATGCAGTGCTCTCCCCTTAAACTTGCTATTCATGTTTCCCAGGGCTTCCATTTTCCTCTCTTCATGACCCTAGTCCACTTGACCATAATATTTTGTCTCTCTGCCTTGACTCGTTCTGCCATGCAATGTTGGACGGGTAAACCAAGGGTTATGCTTAACTGGTCAGACTACATCTACAAAGTGGCACCTACTGGTAAGACAGCCTTTTACTAATTCAGATGCTCCTCAGTTCCAAATGTTGTTGAACACAAAACAAAAGACACAGGAACCATAGCAACAGGGTCGCTGAATATGTCTTTTTCAGTGCCACAGTGCATGTTTTATCATTCTGTAGGGTTGCATTGAACCCAAAGTCCAGACTGGCTTGAAAGGCCTTATCTGTGATTGTTTTAGTTTTCCACAAAGTGAAGGCTAGACCATGAACCAAGATATATACCTGTATGAAATGTTTGTAGGTGTAATCAGTTCCAGCACTTTAAGTGTATACATTTGGAAAGTTTATTAAGACAGATAAAAAGCTGCTCTATCTAAACATAGTTTATTCTGCCATCGTGTTAATTTGAGTGATTAAAGATTAAATATAATAATACATCCTCTGTAATGTATGCACACTGCGCAAAACGCATGCTAAAATGGTCTCCTCAAGTGGTGCTGCTTATACATATCAATGTTTTTTTCTTGTATAAATGATAACCTTACATGATGGCAACATAAATGCTAAAATAGTATGACTCATAGGATTTGTGATTGTCATGACAGGGTGAAATTCTTTGTATGGTGTAAGCATTTGGCAAACATGTACCGGTACTGTTATTTACTCTCTGCTGTTCTTTTCTGCTGTAGCTCTGGCAACTGTGCTGGACATTGGGTTATCTAACTGGAGCTTTCTCTTCATTACCATCAGTTTGTAAGTAAGTGTGTGTGTGTGTGTTGTGTGTGTTTTGTGTGTGTGTGTGTGATCTAAGGTGGAGAGTGCATGAAGGATAGAAAGTATTTACGAGTCAAATTCCAGAGAGATTAAAAAATAGATATGTTTTTTACAAAGCATCTGAACATACCTGTATTTTGCATCTTAGTTCACTGAACAAGCTAGGTCTGATGTGTCTTGTTTTGTGTTGCAATGTTCCACAGGTACACAATGACCAAGTCTTCCGCTGTCCTCTTCATCTTGCTGTTCTCGCTTCTCTTTAAACTTGAGGAGCCGGTAAGATATGTCATCACCGTGTCTACTAAATGTGTTTAAGGAAACTCATATAGCCAACAGGTGATATTACATCTGATTAAGGAACTTGTATTTGGGCAGAGAGTTTATGGCAGAGTTGCTGTGCTAAACTTTTCGTGTTTGATTAACTTACATTTAATTAATTTATGCTGGTTAAAAACAGGGATGCTGGTCTTCCTAATGGGCCAAAAATGAAAGGATAGAAAAAGTGTTAATGTGTCTCCTACTCTAATTTCAAATGTCATAAGGTTCATTTCTGTTATGTGCTGCTGTTTGGAGTTATATATGTTGTATTTGGAGATTATCAGCTGTTGTAGTTGTATATGTTTGTATATGGATGGTTTTGTTCTGTTAAAGCCTAAAATGTGTGAAGGCAATATTGCCTGAAGGCACTCCATCAAAGTGTGTGTGTGTGTATGTGTGTGTGTGTGTGTGTGTGTTTGTGTGTTTGTGTTAGTAGAAATCAGAAATCATCTGATTTATCAAATAAATTAATGTTTTTGATGAATGTCTTTTTTTTTTATTTTGTAACTACCCTGTTTGTCAGAATCCATTCCTCATTGTGGTGGTCCTGCTCATTTCGGGGGGTCTGTTCATGTTCACGTACGAGTCGACCCAGTTTAACCTGGAAGGGTTCATCATGGTCCTCCTCGCCTCCTTCATTGGTGGCATCCGTTGGACCCTCACACAGGTCCTCATGCAGAAGGCAGAACTGGGTGAGTAACCGGGTTCCACACTTGAGAAGATGTTGTGTTCCCTGTGCCAGAACGTGGTTGGAGTGTGGTGTGATGTAGGCGGGGCGGGGTCACTTTCAATATTTTGTCCCACTAGGAACAGAGAATAGTTCATTCCAGTTTTACCAGATCTTTAACCGTTATTTCCTGTTACGCCAGTCCAAACTCTGTAACATTGTGACATTGTTGTTACAGTGATGTGCATTGGTGCCATTTCCCTCTGTCAGCATGGTTAACATTGCTCTTCTGTTGACAGGTTATTGTTGTTATTATTATTATTATTATTATTATTATTATTAACATTGCTCTTCTGTTGACAGGTCTTCAAAATCCAATTGACACCATGTTCCACCTACAGCCTCTCATGTTCCTGGGGCTCTTCCCACTCTTCCTGTACAATGAAGGTTGGCTCTGGGTCCTATTTTTACTCTGTTAAAATCTGTATGTTTGCAAATTATCTTTTTTATGTAATAGGGTTGCTTATTTGTAAAGACATGTATCGGCTTCTACACACAGTTGCGTGCGTTGCAGTGCTGGAGACGCATCCCATTCACTTTACATGGGCTCACGTCATCCGTTGCCGAACTGAATTCTGGGTCCGTTGCGTCGCGTTTCTCCCGTCGCTCGCGTTGAGAAGTTCAGCTGTTGCTGCATCGACATACGGCACCGGCCAATCAAGCCAATCGACGGACGGCATCAACCAATCAAATTATGCTTATACTTCAAGTCATTTGCATAGCTACTGTCGGGAACACCGACTGGCATGCTTTGACGGAACGCAACTGTGTGTAGAAGCCGTATGTGTCACCACAGATATTCACATACAGGTATATTTAAACTTTATTCATATTACTTACATGAAGACGCCATAATTTAAGTGATTACCTGCAGACCTGAAACCATATTGATCACACATCGTTGTCATTTATTGTTTATCATTCTCTGCCCTGTGGCTGAAAAAAATCAGCTGAGTTTTTGCCTGCTTTTAGGGTTGAGTCTGTGCACCTCGGAGAAGCTGTTCCGTGTGAATGAGCTGGCCCCTCTGTTGTACTCTCTGTCGACCCTGGCAGTGGGAGGCTCATTGGCCTTTGGGCTGGGCTTCTCCGAGTTCCTGCTGGTCTCGCGAACGTCCAGCCTCACTCTCTCCATCGCTGGGATATTCAAGGTGGGTCTGGGAGCCTTTTTACGTGTGGTCTTTATAGTATAGTAGTAGGCTATTCCCTAGGCTTCCCTAGTTATTGCACAGTTCAGGACAAGGGAGTTACCTAAGCAAGTTAACCCCAAATTAACACCACAATTGATGTTGGGGGTGTGGACCAGCTCAAAACAGCACAAAACTCCCAGAAATCTTTGTGGCTGGATACATCAGTTTGTATCACCTAAATTAAAAGCTGTCAGGCATCCAATAGATAGATCAGAGCATCAGCACCCAACTCTTACTCTCCCTCTCATCTCTCTCTCTCTCTCTTTCTTTCTTTCTTTCTCTTTTTCTCTCTCTCTTTCTCTCTCTCTCCACTATTTAGGAAGTGAGCACCTTGTTGCTGGCAGAGGTGTTCATGGGAGACAGAATGAGTCTGGTTAACTGGCTGGGCTTCTTTGTCTGTCTGTCAGGCATCTCTCTGCATGTTGGCCTTAAGACTTACTACAAAGGTAGGATGATCTTGATCTTGTATACGCCATGCGATTTTACAAGAGGAAATGCTCACTAAAAAAGAACCCTGTTCAGAGAAAATAAGAATCATGTTTGCTGCCAGAAATGTGTTAATTTATTTAAAACATATTAATGTAATTATTTTTTTTATTTGTTGGGCACAATTTTTTCTGTACAAAAATTAGTACCGGTAATTATTTTCTGTACTTATGTAAAGATGTCTATATGTCTATATTTTTAAGCTAAGGCACACTCTGTGAGGCAGCTGCCCTGTAAAGAAGGCCCTGAGATCGAGCTTCCTCTCCTACACCGGGAGGAGGAAGAGGAGGTGTACGACGAAGACGAAGAGCAGGAGATCCTGCACTGAGCGCGAGTGAACACTGCTCAGTTTGTTGTTCGGTCTGCTTGCGCTTGAGCCCCACATAAAGATCTCCACAATGGAGGAGGATATTATGCGGGATCTTTCTCATCCCAAGAATGGTCACATTGACCACAGAGACTGTAAAACAGTACTGTACCTCGGCAAAGATGGTGCATTCTGTTAACTATGGACCTACTAGTATCTTCCCATGTCAGACATGATTTCTTAAAAATGGATTAAAGATGCACATGGGGAGCGTTACCACATTACTGAGATGACCAACTGACATGACAGTTGTTTGCCAATGGATGGGAGGGGAGTTGGGGTCAGTTACTACACTCCCGTGTAGTGTCAGAACCATTTTTTTTGTGGCCTTTACGAATAGTTTACTAGAATAATCCACTGTTCTGTTTAGATGGAACACATGTTAGTTGATGAACAGCTGTGATTATTTGCTAAAGCTATGTCCAAACCATTAACTTAATTAATGAATTATACCTCGTTCACACAATTGTTCACATTTGTTGTTTGTGGATTTTATAAATGGGCTGTTTGCATTCGCTGCGTGATCCATACCACAGTCTCTACAGCACACCACCCTTGTCTTCCTGGCTCTGTGTCTCTTTGGGTATAAAGCACATCACTGACATGATTCTTGCTCCTCGCAATTAGATTCCACAAATCGGAAGAGAGAGGAGATCTTGTACCTTTCCCTGCGGAGTGACGGCTGTGATGAGATTTCCGTTAAAAGGAGGTTTACTTTCATGCGGCAAGAATAGAAGAGAGATATAGAGAGCGAGGGAGCAGTTATAGATGGAGGGGATTATTAATCTGATTGAATTTGACTGAGTTTGTGTAGGAAAATGAATCAACATGCGTACAGGGGTTGATTCATAAAGCAGCCGCAGGGACAAAGACACCCCAGAAGGGAAAGCAAGATGCCAAATTAACAACGCCAAGTTATTTTCAAAGCTGCTCTCATTTTTACTTATTGCAAATGATGATGCAAACCCATAGCCACATGGGAAATGTTAGCCTTACACAAAGCACTTAGTGCTTACTGGCCTGCTGAAAATACTGTCATGGCACAGTAGTGGTTACTGTATAATCTGATGTTTGAAGTTCTAGTTTTACAGGTTTGGCCAAT
Source organism: Alosa pseudoharengus (assembly GCF_046254945.1). Classification (NCBI taxonomy): domain Eukaryota; kingdom Metazoa; phylum Chordata; class Actinopteri; order Clupeiformes; family Clupeidae; genus Alosa; species Alosa pseudoharengus. The sequence goes on along the minus strand of NW_027468881.1, from coordinate 31,520,977 downwards.
GTTGTTTACTTAGTCTGAGTGAAGAGAAAATATATTTGTTGAGTGTCCCTACAGTCTGCTAAACTGGCACAGATGATAGTACTTTTTTTAGACTATGCATTTTATAAACAAGAGGGACTTACAGCTAGCTGGGAATGTTTTAAATATTTGGCTCAAATTTCAAGTTTTACTAAATATATTTTTTGTTTAAAAGAAAGGACTCTGCATTAAGTAGCTGATAACAAAAAAGATGATGACAGATTGGTTGCTAGGTGTGTAGCCTACACTGCTGTGTCACTAAGGGCCTTGAGTTTGATGTGATAAGCTATTGTGTTTTATGAGCTTACGGAAAAAACACAAAAACAGGCTGTTCAAAAATAAAAACCTGTAGACACATTTCAAATATGCTATATCAAGTGCATCTAATTGGTTTCTCGCAGTTTCTTCGCATGTCGTCATTCATTTGTAACATTTATGACTCCAGGAGTTTTTTTGGAAAGGTCATCATTACTGTACCGTTGTCCTGGTGAGTGCACTGCCTGCTGCTCACTGTGGGAGCGCAGTAGAGGGTAGCCTACTGCCCCCACCATTCTTTCAATTTTTTAACTGACAAAATTTTAGGCCTACATATTTTGAGAGTCATCTCACATAAATGACATAAGACCAGAATCAAGTGAAAAGATCATGCAGTTTCGGGAATGTCTGCAAAAAGGAATCAAAATGGCATGTCGCTCGCGCCAGGCGTTTGCTTTGTCTTTCGGAGACAAGTCACAACAGAGGGAGAAATTATTTCCCAGGAGAATTTATACCCTTCCCAAAAGTTACCCCGCCCATGTTCTTGTTGGAAACCCTGAAGACCCATATCAAATTTCACACCTAGTTCCTCTAGAGACAACGGTTGATAAGGGATCGACAGACACAAGAAGGTTGAACGCCTGTTGACACCCAGGTCTTTGGAATGCTCGGGACTTGGCCCGCACCGTCGGAATAAACTGCACGAGGAGACGTACGGCCTCAGGTAAATTCCCATTTGACTCATGGTGAATAAGGACCCATTCACAACGTACGCTAACTTTGAGGGCTGTGTGACAACATGTTACGTACAACATCTGTTGTGGTAATGCGCCCACTGAGTTTTCATTGCAAGTGTAAAGATATAGCCTACTGTGTTCATGGATAGTCATGGTGATTGAATCTAGCCTGCATTGAATTAGGTTTATCAGCTTATGTATATGAAGATATGTAACAGCATGGTGAACCGCAAATACACAAATCCAGCTTTTTCTGGCCATTAGATCATCATGATAACTTTTACGCTCAGTAGGCCTACAACACTACACAATGTTAATTCTGCAGTGTCTCGTTGTAGGCAGATATTAGACCTACCTGCTGTTTATCTAAAGGGCCTATGCCTTAAACTCGTCTCCTGTCATTTAGAAACAAAGCTGTGGTCTAGTCTAGTAATCAACAGAAAAAGAACGGATTTAAAAAAAGAAGAATGGATTTGGCGTGACATTTTTTCTGTGTGCGTAAGAGCGTGTGATTCATGCTGATAGCGTGAGTGTCACGCCAAGTAAGTGAGAGTGTGTCGTTGTAGGCAGAGGCAGATATTAGACAATATACCTGATGTTGGTCTAAAGATGTGTTCCGTGTGCGTGAGATTGATGCTGACAGCGTGGGTGTCACGCCAGATGCGTGAGAGTTGGCAACGGGTCTCAGTCTGGTTGCTTTCATCTTCTAGACGTTAGTCTTTTCTCTATTACCTTAAATCAGAAGGAAATAGTAGGTCTGAAGCTTATGATGTCAGAACTTAAGTTATGTGATTTCGCATTGCAGCCATTAACCATTGTGACACTCCATACACTCTTGAAACTTTGTGGTTCACCACTTGTTGGTTATTCTCTGACTCACCCACACGTTCAGACATAAAACAGCTGTTAAATAATGTTTGTCTTGTAATTAGTTAAAGTGGCTTTCCTAATGACAACTGTTTGGAAGGGAAGCTCCTTTTGACTCTTGCACAAATGTATGCTCCATGAGGCAAATTATGTGTCCACGCTGTAATTACATTCGTGTGGCTACATTAAAAACCCACCTGTGCTTCAGATCATGTGCACTCACCCACAGGTTCCCTTGGGAAAACAGGTTGTTTCATAGGACAGCAAGTGTTGGTCTCAATGGGACCACCAAATAGTGTGCAGTGTCATGATGTATTTGTTAATACATAGAGTTTTGGTCCACACACCTCTGTAGCCTACTCACCTCCAGCCACAGTGATGTCTTAGACCAAATTCTGAATAGGGAAAGGCATTTTATAATGTTCTGTGTGTGCCTATCATGCCTGATAGTAAATTTGCAGGTGCTCCTGTCATTCATATTTAATCCGTAACAGTTTACAGTATGTCTGATTTACCTGACCCTTATAGTATGTCAAATGGGCTCAAATTCTGTGGTGGACCTGATTAAACACCTTTTTATACAATAAGTCTTTAACATGCTCCATTTGCTGCCGTTCAATAACCCTTGAAAGGTGTCTTTACAACCCTCAGATTAAGTCTACTTTGGCTGCAGTGTGCTTGAAGTGTCAATTCATTTTTACAGGTTTATATGATCTTCAGTGTACCATCATGTCCAGACATCTGTCATCTGTGTCATGGCTTCCGCTGCCTATACTTGGAACAGTTCTTATGCTGATCACCGGAGTTAGCTCTCAAGGTAACATTACGATGTCTGTCAGCACTGCCTCATGCTTCCATACTGCACTGCACTCTGTTAACAGATGGCTCATCTCTGTATTGAAGACCACTCTACTACATCATAGAAGACCATGTATTAGAATAATTAGATGGTTTGTCTTTCTTTATAGAAACCCTAACCCTAGATGGCCAGTCACTCTCTCATACACACACACACACACACACACACATCTGGCACACACATCTGGCTTTGGTCCTGTGGACCATGATCCTTTCATGGAATGAATTACACCCAGACACTCATAGAGCATCTCTAAATGTTATTGTTATCTTTGAGTACTTGCCAGAGCAAGCATTAGCACATCAGCTTTATCAGAGTTTGGATGGACAGAGCTGCGAGATTATGTGGCAGACAACAATAACAACAATCATTGCTAATCTGTCCTGTAGCATGTACACACACCCAAACACACATTTTTGAAACCCAAACGTTTCTCATGTAAAAACAATGAAGATATGCAAGACACTCGTGTTTAATTATGCGTGACAGACACAGTTAACAGTTGTTGCATGATTTATGCTCTGTTAAACAGTAATATTATTCCTGAAGGGCTTCAATTACTGGAGACCTTAGATGAGCGTTTTTGGAATGCCCATTTACTATATGTTAGATTCTCTACTACGCCACAATGCTCTTTAATTGTGGTGAGAGCCTCAGGGTTTTAGCTCTCTAATTGTCCGTCATTGTTGTTGTTTGCGGGTGTGCGGAAGCCGGCGAAGTTCAGATTGCCTCTGATCCTCTGCCACTATTCCAGAGGCTGGGGTTCTTCAGCGTTGCCATGGACACAGCTTTAACCCTCAACTGTACCCCCTCCCCACCACAACTACAGACAGACAGACAGACACACACACACACACAAAAACATACATACAGGCACACAAACTCCCGCCTCCCCTCCTCACCCCACCCAAACACACACAGACTGTCTAAATGAGGATAGGACTTGAAAGACTACACTTGAGTCAAGACAAAGATGCCTTCACTCTCTGCCGGCAGACAACATCCTGCGCCCTTGTCCTCCCCCTCGCTCTCCCCCTCCCCCTGTTACCCTCCCCATCTTACCCCGCCTGGGCCCTGACGTCACCCCACAGGCGGTGTCTTAAATCTAACGCTCCTGTCACTATAACCCCCCAAACCCCACGGCCGCCCCACTTCAGGGCCCCCCTCGAAAACGGATGTCCTGTGCCCGTGACTCTGCCCCCTCGTAACCCCGGGCGACGGCATAAGGCCCGCTTTGAGCCATGCACGACAGCTGGAGAGAAGAGGGGGCCGCGGTACAGGCGAGGCATGAAAAGGCAGATTGTTGGGGAATGCCATGTGGAACTTATGCAGATGGGCCACAGACAAGGGAAGGGTTGAGCGAGAGAATGGAGAGGCGAGGGACGAGAGGGCAGGAGGGGGGGGGGGGGGTGGCAAAACCAGAGACTTGAGATGTTTTACAACTTCTGGAAGGATGGTGGAGAGGAGGGGGTGGCAGAAGGGCTTTGAGATATTCTTGGTGGATGGCTTTGATGTCCAAGACCCCCGAAGCCTCCACTTGGCCCATCACACTGACCTCGCTTTCTATGGATCTCCCTGTCAGTTTATTATCATCTGCCACAAGTCCCAGGGTACAGACACACAACCCATTTATTCTTGCCATCAGAGCTCCTGTTTTGCTGGCCTAGTTTAACTCCTGTCTACTGTATCTTAACTGATGTATGTGTTGACCACAGACCACAGACTAATGATATTCCAAGTTAAATTAGTGTAATCCAAGTAAAGAGTGTAAAAAAATTCTCACATTAGCTCCTATTTTGTGTGATTTTTGTGTTTTTTTAAGCATACATGCATATGAAAGTATGTGTAAGTGGTGTTTGCCTTTGTTGTCTTCAGTGCTCCGCATATAGCCGCTGAGTGAGTGCAGTCCCGAAATGTTCAACTGACAAGCACTCAATTAACAATGGATTTCGTTAAGTGACGCCGACAAAAATAGACCCGAAACGATGCGGTGGCGGCAGCAGCGTTCGATGCTGGTGTGTGGTGTTGTATTGAAAACAATGGAATCTAATGTAATCAAGTTTTTAAAAGCGGAATGCGGCGCACTCATGTCAGTGCCTATGTGCGGAGCGCTTTCATGTGCTGTAGCTGTAATGTGATGTTATCGATGTCGCAGTTGATGCTAGACAGAGCTTCCTCCCAATGCTCCTCTCTATCAAAGCATTCTCTTGTTAATCAGGGCCGCATGGAGCTCATTACAGTAGTGATTTGTTGGCAAGTGGTATCTAACAACCTCAAATCCATCAATCTCCAATCTCTGTGGGAAACCACAACCACAATCACAAAGACATCCAGATTCAATGACTTGGATCCCACAATGTAAGCAGCGTGTTTGTGTGTGTGTGTGTGTGTGTGTGTGTGTGTGTGTGTGTGTGTGTGTGTGTGTGTGTGTGTGTGTGTGTGTGTGTGTGTGTGTGTGTGTGTGTGTGTGTGTGTGTGTGTGTGTGTGTCCCACAGGCCGGCTAAAGCTAACTGTGCTGTCTGAGGATCGACTGCAGATGAAGTGGAAAGAAGCGGACGGACCAGTTCAGGGCTACAAGGTCCGAGTGCGTCCGATTTCGGGTAAGACATACTCACATAACCCTCAGCCCTCGAGCCTAGCCATGCCCCTGAGAACCCCAGATGCAGGTCTTCATGAAGAATGTCCGCATGATGAAAAAATATTGACCACTGAACTGTCTCTACACCTGGTTTTGGTGGGTCAGTTGTTGATTGACAGCCCGTTGCAAATGTCAACACCTCGTGATCAGTCAGTTATGGGGGTCGGTAGGTCATCCGTGGAATGTTTATGACCCAGCAGATAGAATCAGTGGCTAAGCTACGTCTGCTATATCTTCCCATGACTCTTGGCCTGACCCTCACGCCTTTTTACTGCCTTTTTAGGACCTAATGTAGCATAGAATCTTCAACAGTAGACCCCCTTAGCCTACACCTTTGCTACATTAGCGTATATTTTCAAGGGGACTTTTGCTGGTTGAGGGGGGAGGGCAGGCTGTGCACGGACTTCGAACCTTCTAACCTGATGAGAGCAGTGGTTCTCCACCTGAGGGTCAGGAACCCCATTGGGGGTCACAAGATAATTACTTGGGGTTGCCAGAGTGTGTAAAAATAACATATTTTAATTTACATTAAGCCATCACTTTTCATCCATTTTGTTTAATTTCCATTACCATTTCTAACACAAATGCATAGAAGCAGCGTTGTTGTTCAGGCAGTTTTGCTTTATCTAAGTGTCAGTAAACTGGCAAAAGGAAATTCAGCCTTTGTAGGCTTTGTGGTCCATTAGCTGTGCATTGTTGTTTATGGTCAGGAATTGCTGTTATGAACATAACGGTGTCCTAGGTATTTGTAACATATGTGATTGTAAACCACCACCATCCACCACGTAATGATATGGCTTTTCAGAAAAAGTAGACTTATTCCAACTCAAAGACTCCAATCTAAATCGAATCTAGAAGTACAGCAGTAAAGCTAAAATGGAAATTGTTATTCTGTCTGTGGACAAAAAAGTGCAGGGAGTTTGCAGGGTGGGGTTGGGGGTCGCGAACACCAACCTTATTATTCTGCGGGGTCATGACTCATAAAATGTTGAGAACAATTGGATCATTCCAATTGGAATTGGAGGATTCCAGCATTCATGCTGATTCAGTTTGTGTATGTGTAATTCTCTTGGAGGTGAGGGAGGTTATGACCATTGTTAAATTTTAGGGATTCATCAATTGTGAAATTCTGGGCCAATTCAGATACCGGTGTTAATAGTAACTTGCCCAATAACCGATACCAATATGCTTTTGTTTGTTTGTTTGTTTGCTTTGTTTTGTTTTGTTTTGTTTACCATTTAGTATCAAGAAAACAGTCTTGAAGCCTTTCATAGCACTATCTCTGAATGTGGTAGTTTGCACATTCTATTTAGCCTGTCCAGAATTGATGGGACATAGCAGATGAACACCAGAAGACACCAACTGCCATCGGTAAATGTCATATTCTTTGCCGATAGGGTGATAGATACCAGTCAACAAGGCAAATATCAGCCAATCCTGATGACAGGCTGATATATGCATGTACATGCCTAATAATTTTCCTGCAACATTACCTCAACCATTAAGCTCTCCCTCTGCGCAGTCGTAGTGCCCTTTCTAATCACCCAGAAAGCCATTTCTACAGGAGGGTTGGCCTGATTTGCTGCTTTGCCATATCCTCTCATGACCCAAACAAAAATTCCTGAAGACCTGAGATTAGCAGGAAGTGACTCTGTTGATGGTGGTAAATGCGGAACTGTCTGCCAATGAAGTGCACCTTTGCACATTGTTTTCACAAGTGTGAAGTTAACTAGTTAGGCATGGGTCAATGGCAGATGGTAGGGGTTATACTGTAGATTATGGTGTGAGTCACAAATCAGTAATTTCTCTTTGAACTTGTGGATATAACTTTTGAACTATGGAAAGTAAATCTACGACATGTCACCCCACTGCAATCATCTGCAACCACCTGTGCCTACAAGCTGCACCATACAGGGATAGAAACAGGAGTAGTGGAATAGCAAAAGCTGGATAGATGAGTTATGCTGTTGTGGTGCATTCTTTTCGCATGGTGTCAGACGCTTGTCTGCGGGCGGGCGAGGGGAGCTCAAAGGTGTTACACACTGACAATAATAGAATGTGGGAGAGACGAGATAGGCATCCAGCCAGCGTGCCGCCGCCCTTCCCCCTCTCAACCTCATACTCTATACTGTCATCTCCTTTATTCACATCCTCTTATTATCCTCACTCCCCCTCTTTCTCTCTGTCTCGCTCTCTTTCTCTCTGTCTCGCGCTCTCTCTCCCTCTCTCTCTCTCTTTCTCTATCTGTCTGTCTCTCTCTCTTTCTTTTGGTCTCTCTCTCGCTCTCTCTCTCTCACTCACTGTCTCGCCTTCTCTCCTTCTCTGTTGTTTTCCATCCTGCCTGCCCTTTTCTCTTCCTCTTTTTTATTTCTCCTCTCTTCTTTTCTCTTCACAGTCTTTCTACTCCTCTCTGTCCAGTTCCCTCTCTCTTTTCTCTTCTCCCATTTCTCCCTTCTTCTCTCTTCGCCTCATCCTTGCACAATCTCCCCTCTTGTCTCTTATCTCCTTCTCATCTCATCTCTCTCTTTCGCTCTTTTTGCTCAGTCCATACAGGCCTGTTGGGAAACCACACGGAAAAACAAACATGAGCCAGGTCTTCCCTTCAGGTCTTAGGTGGGGGAGCAAGATAAAGGGGGAAGGGCGAGACATAAAAGTGGTTTGATGGAAAGATCTGGAAAAAGTTGATTGTGGGGAGCGTGGATAGAAACTCACAGGGGGGCTTACAGTAGTTGAGTAACCCATTTTAAATATATAAAAAGTGCACCCGAAGAGCACTACTACTCCCAGATCCTGTACTTATTCAGTCTCTACCACGAGCCTTTTGTGATGCATGCTTGAACACCTGGACTGTATGCACACTTCCCTGTGCTTTGTGTAAGTGCGCAAGCATGTCCCACTTCTCTGCCGGTACTACATTTTTGCCCTCTCCACTCCTTTGTCAAGAGTGCTTAGGAGCAGGACTTGACTAACAAAGTGAATAACTCAGTGACATTGAAAAAGTGTCTCCAAGTAAGTGATGGTGGCTGGTGCTGCAAAATGAGACAAGCTTTTGATTTTTAAAAACATTTCCCTAAAAACATACTTTAAAAACACCTAGTTTGAGATCTAGTTTGGAACACCATATTTCATAACTGTTTCCCTCAGACAAGAAAAATGTCAGGGCAATCAGTGACGAGAGGCACAGTAGGGAGTAACATTAGGAATCTCTGATCAATGTGATTGATAAGGCTGGACCAATGATTTCAAAGTTAGTGCCCATCACAATGCAAGTGTTGGAAATGTTTCCCAATCGAGAGTCACCAGACTCTATTCACTTTGTGAATGAGTTGTACCCAATGTTAGAATGAAGAATCATTTTGATTATGATACATGACATGATACAGGATTATATAGCTTATTTATGTTGACCAGCAGAGACATTTGTGTTTACCAGACTGTCGACCCCTGCAATGGTTGTGTCTCTAAAATATGTTTTGTCTCTGTCTTTTTGTCGTGTGTGTGTGTGTGTGTGTGTGTGTGTGTGTGTGTGTGTGTGTGTGTGTGTGTGTGTGTGTGTGTGTGTGTGTGTGTGTGTGTGTGTGTGTGTGTGTGTGTGTGTGTGTGTGTGTGTGTGTGTGTGTGTGTGTGTGTGTGTGTGTGTGTGTGTGTGTGTGTGATTCTTCCTTGTGTGTGCAGATGATCCACAACCAGAGCTGATGCTGACCACCACCAAGGGCCGGGCCACAGTGGCGGGACTGGACTCCACTCAGGAGTACCTCCTGCAGGTCCTCATGCTCAACGGCACCATGGAGAAACTGGTGGCCAAGAGACGCTTCACTAGTAAGAACCCCAAGGCACTGTGGGAAGTGTGGAAGTGTGTGTGTGTGTGTGTGGGGGGGGGGGGATTAAGACCAAACAAGGACCATCATTCTGTCATGATCTTACTCACGCTGTCGATTTTTGCTGATTTTCTTATTTGCAAGTTGTGCAGGGGGTAGTAAACACCTGAGGCTCTACATTTGATGCACCAACAGTGTGTGTGACTTATTTTACTCTGTTCTCTGGTTTTCAAAAGCCCTGGTTAACAGTTGTTCACAGAAATTCTCAAAAGTGTTGGCATAGACCGGCTCACCTTTATATTGTTGTGAGAAGTGCCTGTGGGGGGGGGGGGGTGTGAGTTAAGTCGTATGTGTCTGGACATGCTGCGCTTGCGGCCGGGCCGGAACAGCATCTCTGTGGCTGCAGGGATTATTCCATTGTTCCAGTCAGACTGCCAACTCTATAGGTGCCTCTAGCAGCTCTGATGGACAGTTCACTTTTTTCCTTGTGAGTCATGAAAAAGGCATTTTCAAGCCCATTTTCTAGCCCTGGTCTGCTATTTCTGTCTGTCTGTCCTTTAGTTATTAGTTGTTGGTTAGTTGTGTATTTTCCTTTGTGCTTGACCATGCACATTGTTCCTTTCTCTAAAAGGAAATGAAAGTCATGACATTTTAACATTCATCATATCTCCTCCTCTATCTTCTGCTTTGCAGAGAAGAAAATACATTGATACAGTTAATACATGCTGATTTTCACAATGCTGTTTTTTTACTTTGCTATTGCTCTGATATTGTGAGTGGTTATTACGGTATAAGAGTTCAGTGGTGGATGGTCACCCTGACACAGGTGGAAAATGTGAAATAATGGTGCAAAGACCATGAAAAGGCTCAAAATCCAGGCTCTCTCTCTCCCTCTCTCTTTCTCTCTCTCTCTCTCTTATTTGCTCGCTCTTTGCCTACTCTCAATCCTGTGTTCTCTCTATCCTCCTTTTTTGGGGCCCCCCTTCTCTCCTCTCTATGCGCTCCCTAGTTGACGGACTGCGGGAGGATGAGCTGATACGCAGTGGGAACCGCGAGCAGAAGAAGAAGAGTCTGGCTACTGGCTCTGGCTCAGGAGAGATGGACGATGTTACAGAGCTGCTGACGGCCCTGCCCACAGTGCTCTACCAGGAGCCCACCACTTTAGGTACCCGGAGTCTTCTCTCTCTCTGTCTCTCTCTCTCTTTCTTTCTCTCTCTCTCTCTCTGTTTCACTGCATTTTTCTCTCTCTTTCTCTCTGTTTCACTACATACTACATCGCTTGCTCTCTCTTGGGCTCTCCCTCATTCTCTCTTTTCCTTCCTCTCTCTGTTTCACATTCTTTCTCTCTGACCCCCCCCCCCTCTCTCTGGAAAGCTCTGTTATTATGTGTGTGAGTGTGTGAAATGAGTGGAAGCAGGTGCTTGAGTGTCTCCTCATCCATTCATAAAACCTCAGCTCCACCCACCTATGCCCCCCCACCCACCCACCAACACACACACACACACACACACACACACACACACACACACACACACACACACACACACACACACACACACACTGTAATTTCATGGTTGTGGCAAAAGTGAGTCGAAGCCCTGGTTTGAAAGGGTTACGAGAGTCCAGGCCTCAAGCTAAAGCAATGGCAGATTCCTCCTTGTCTATTCTCACGGCCTAAGCATTTTTTAGTGACCCATCTGAAACACAAAGAGTACGTAATACCAAAACATGTATCTATTTAAGTGTATATCCTTCTGTAGTGTGATCATTAATTACATACTGTAATGTTATCCCACTCCTCTATATAGTGATATGTAGTACATGCCATAATGCTGCATGGGGAGCTTGATGAGACCATACTGTAGCTTTAGTGATTCATAATATGCTGCTATTGAACCAACAAAACTGAACCCCTGTGATCTTAATTCAGGGGACATTCAGGGGCCTCTGATGATGTTCGATATAGCCTACATTCGATGCAGGCTATGTCAGGGCATTAGAGATCTTCTATAAAAAGGTAGGAAAAACTGAGTGTCCTGAGTAGGCCATTATGTTAGGGCAAATCGTTAAATAAACTTTAACATTTTCTTCTGGTGGAACATGCCCCTGTAGAATGGAAAAATCCAGACTCATTCACAAAAGGAGAGTCTGGTGACTATCGATTGGGAAACATTTGCAACACTTGCATCACGACGGGCACTAACTTTGAAATCATTGATCTAGCCTTACCAATCACATTGATCAGAGATTGATCAGAATTGATTCCTATTTCGCCTAAACTTTACAAACTGACAATAAACAGCATCAACAGTCAGGAAACAATGTATGAGGGTCTACCTTTGCTTTAAATACATTTCTTAATTTTTCCAACTGCATTATTTGACGTTTGTAGGTGTTGCTGCTTCTGTTTATCAAATGTCAAAAATCACTATTAAACTACTAATCACTATTACTTACTCCCCTTGAATGGTACCGATTGACCTAAATTAGAGGATCTGGCTCAATGACTACATGTTAACTTGGGGCAGGGAACTGCCTTCTGGACCATGATGATGATGAAAGGTCTGATCACCTTCTCCATATTTAGTTCTGTCTTCAGCTCCCACTACAGTGGCAAGCCCCGCACCCACCGAGCCCCCCACTACAGCAGAGGACGAGGCTGTGACCGTGAGCGCGGCCATTACAGAGAAGTCCCCCAGAGAGAGGAAGAAGAAGAAGAAGGACAAGAATCGCTCCAGGACTGACGACAAAGGTGGAGATCAGGGAACAGGTCGGGTCGAACCAGCAGAGGAGAGCAGCAGTAGCAGAGACAAACCTCGCAAGGTGCCCTCACCACCAGTAACAGGTAACTCCCTAACCCCCCCCATTTCCTAGTCTGCCCTTTCAAATGGAGTAAAGTAATGGTGCCAGGTGTTTAGACATGGGCGAAAAAACAGAACAGAACAGACTTCTGGATGGTTCAACTCAACAGGGAGGCTGGATGGGACTTTTTGCTGTGTGCTGAAGGGCATAGTGACTGTTGCTGTAGGGACGGTAATGATTGGTCTCTGTGTAGTTCTTCTGATGTAGATAAGTACAGATCATAATAAGTATTTTTGTTTGAAGTGGGGGAAGTGTGTGTGTGTGTGTGCGTGTGCGTGTGCGTGTGCGTGTGCGTGTGTGTGTGTGTGTGTGTGTGTGTGTGTGCGCATGCGTGTGCGTGCGCGAGTGTGTGTGTGTGTGTATGGTAGTGGTGCATTTATAGGCAGTGTAATCAGAGTCACAGAAAGAACTCTAAAACACACACATACATACACACACACACACACACTTTCTCCCTTTTATTTTCCCCTCAGCTCAACAGCATGTACACAATCAACTAGAACAGTGGTCTCCAACACGGTGCCTGCGTGTCTAAAAATAGGCAACAAGTCTCCTGCAGATCACGCTCTAAAAACACGCTCCATTGTCAAGTTGTTAATAGATATTTAAGTCTAGACCAGAACAATTTTACAAATTGTAGCTGTGTTAAAGTTTAGCCTTTGGTTCCGAATCCGTTTCCCATTTAATCTTTAAACAACAACGGAAGCGGAGTGCATACACACTGCTTGCACGCATAGACAAGGGGGGGAAAAAACTTGCTCGTCTGGTGTAGCCAATGGAAGCATATTTTTGCAAAAGTTCTGTGGCCATTCCATTTTCGTCAAATATGGTTCTTGCATGATGGTTCAAGGACTGAAAAACAGTTGCTTTAGCTCACAGGCCTTTTCTCCTCTGTAGGCTACTGGCGTAGCAAGCACTGAATTTTGTGGCATGCATGACTGTGCATGACTGTGCAGGACTGTGCATTACCTGGTGAAAAACAAAACCTTTTTTGTCAGATCATGGAGAGATTTCAGGTGTGCAATAACTATAAAAGTTGTCTTTAAAAGTTAGGGTGGTGTGTGCGATTACGATTGAAATGTTAAAACCGAATTGTCCACTGGAATCAGAACTTAAAGGAACCGTATGTAAGAAATGTATTTCAATTAATCATAAAATGGCCCTGATACGTCACTAGACATTAAGAAATCATGTTCATTTCAAATACTTATATCACTGACAACAGTAGTCCGGCCAGGATATTGTCATTTAAAAAGTGAAGTTGCAGCCCTCAACTGATGTTGATGTTGTCATGTTGTGTTTTGGCCTGATGCGCCACCCTCTACCTATCTACTAATCACAAAGTCAGTAGTGATTTGGCATCCGGGTTGCCAGCTCTGCTAGTCAGGGGGGAGGGGGAGGGGATACAAATTACTTTCACAGTGATTGCAGTACCAGAATAAGTGATTGCAGTACCAGTTTGGCCACAATCTTACATACGGTTCCTTTAAACAACCCCTGAATTGCTAAAAATTGTAACCTAAATTATTAATTGCACAAAAGATTGTTTTTTTTGTTTAAAAAATAGATTAGATTCCCCATGCAAACTTTGAAATTAACAAACTGAACACAAATGTTGGTAGTGTTGCATATTGATATTAAAGTATTGAAGAATCAGATGAAAATACAGTTGCTTAATACTGTATATAAAGACTTATAGGCCTACATAATATTGATAATTGAAAAGTAAAAATTACATAGGCCTATTATTTAGATTACCCTCGCAAAAAAGGGATGAGGATGTGGGTTGTGATGATGATTAAGTTGATGTGGATTATGATGATGAGGATGTGGATTATGATGATGATGACTATGGTGATGATGGTGGTGGAGGTGATGATGACCATGATGATTATACCTCCAGTTGGGGCCACAAGTGGGACGTTCGCGTGTGACCCGGCGACGCAGGCGGACCTGGTGCTGCTGGTGGACGGCTCTTGGAGCATCGGGCGCACCAACTTCAGACGTGTGAGGGACTTCCTGGAGGGTGTGGTCATCCCCTTCCACATCGGCCCAGACACGGTGCAGATAGGTGAGGAGGAGGAGGAAGAGGAAGAGGAGGAAGAAGCTCCCACACAGCTGCACTGGCTTGTTCTGTAGAGACTATTTTATTTGCTGTTAGGCCCCTAAAACTTTTTTTTTTTACAACTCCAAATCAGAAAAAGTAAACTCGTAAACTCATATTGAGCAGCAAAAAGGACAGACATCACATCAAATGTTGAAAATGACAAATTTGACTATTTCATGGAAAATATATGTTAATCTTGAATTTGATAGCAGCAACATGTTTCAAAAAAAGTTGGGACGGGGGCTACAAAATGGTGGAAAAGTTCTGTAATGATAAAGAAATCAAAAGGAGGAATATTTCACAACTAATTGGGTATGAAAAAGAGCATCCCAGAGAAGCAAGGTCTCTTAGAACGAAAGATGTAGGGGTATTCATCACTCTGTGAAAACCTGTGTGGACAAATGATGAAACAATGTAATTGTAATGCTTCTTAACATGAAATTATAAAGTATTTGGGGAGTTCATCATCTTCAGTACATAATATCATTAAAATATTCAGACATTCACCATCTTATCTGGGCCTGAGCTTGTTTAAAATGGACTGAGGTAAAGTGGAAAAGGTCCTGTGGTTAGACCAAACAAAATTTGCAATTCTTTTTTGAAATCATGGACTCATCTGGGCTAAAGAGGAGAGGGCCTATCCAAGTATCTAACCTATCCAACTTGTTTTATTGCTCAGTTTGAAACCCAACATCTATGATGGTGTGGAGGTGCATTAGTGCCTACAGCATGGGCATCTTGCACATCTGGCAAGGTACAATCAATTCTGAATGATGTAAACAGATTTTGAGCAACATATACTGCCACCCAGGCAATGTCTTTTCCAGGGAAGACCTTGATATCAGGAAAACAATGGCAAAATGAATTCTGCACATGTTTAAACAGTATTTCTCCATAGAAGAAAAGTTCAGGTGCTAAAATGGCCTGTCAAGTTAGGAATCATCATGGAATGACATACATGATTAAGAATACCCCATACTGTTGAGCAACTGAAATCCTGTATCGGTCAGGAATGGGACATTTCATTCTCAAAACGCTAGCAACTGGTGTCCCCAGTTCCTAAACATTTACAGAATTTTGTTAAAGAAGTGAAGCCGCACAGTGGTAAATATTCCCCTGTCCCAGCTTTTTTTGAAACATGTTTCTGGCATCAAATTCAAAATGAACATCTATTTTCCATGAAATAGTCAAATTTGTAATTTTTAACATTTTATGTTGTCTACATCCTTTTTGCAGCTAAATATGGGTTTTCGAGATTTGTAGATTTTCACATTATGTTTTTATTTGCCTTTTACACAACATCCGATTATTTTCTGATTTTGTGTTGTACTTATACATACATTTTGCATATCAATATTACTTCAGTTCAGAAAACCAAAAATACTTACATTTGTTCTGCTGCTTGAATCGAAATGTACATTATTTCCTGTTGAAACACCA
Source organism: Alosa pseudoharengus (assembly GCF_046254945.1). NCBI lineage: Eukaryota > Metazoa > Chordata > Actinopteri > Clupeiformes > Clupeidae > Alosa > Alosa pseudoharengus. The sequence continues at coordinate 31,505,375 of NW_027468881.1, read as the reverse complement.
ATACACAAGGTAGAAAATAACTGTGTTTTGGCTAACAGGCAGGCTACACCAGGGACGTAACTGAAGCGTTGCGTTTGCAGAGCGTGAAAATAGTTTTAGAAGATTGGTCTAATTCAGTGTTTCTCAAACTTTTCAGACGAAGGAACACTTAACCAATAAAAAAGAAACGCAAAAAAAAAAGATTAGACCTACTTCAACAGTATATTAGCCTACACAATATGCCTACTCACTGAACCACCTTGCTTATTGTCTTATTGGCTTATTGCTTATTGTGTCAGAGGATTCATATGATTTAAACTGGCTTATCTTACATAGATATTGTTGCAGAACTATTTGGATTTACGTACTAGTTGGTTCAATATTACAAACAACTCATCTATACTATTTTTGACCACGTCTGCTCACGGACCACTTGGGATAGCTTGCGGACCACCAGTGGTGCCCGGACCACACTTTGAGAAACACTGGTCTAATTCTTTCAAATGTATGTGCCGCTAACACATCTGGTGTAGCCAGTTCCATTGATTATAGTGGAAGCTATATTTTATTATCCCACCAATCAAACTGCTGTGTCTCAAATGTCCTATGCATAGTTTTACTGCAATCCCAATATTATTTGTAATAAGCAGACTCTTGATGTTCTTCTGTACTCATACTGTTCCCATAGCTGACTGGAGATCCCAAATACCAGTGCTTTCATTCCTTACACCCATAATATTGATTTGGCCAATATTAAGCCCTGTGCAAAGTCTCTTTTTGTGTCCTAGTTCATTAGGGTGTTGTCTCCCCACACTCATGTTTCGCTGCAATACTAGCACATAGCAAGACTGTAGGAGATTTCCCTGGATTGCTTCTCTATAGCTTCCTTCGGCAGCGGTGCCTAAGGAGGTAGAGGAGCTTGTACAGTAACTGGATGGTTGCTGGTTCAAGCCTGACCCCTCCTAAACCCTGTCGAAGTGTCCTTGAGCAAAGTCACTGAACCAATTTGCCGATGTGCAGGTTGGCAACTTGCATGGCAACCTCCACCATCAGTGTATGAGAGTGTGTGTGAATGGTTGAATGTGAGGCATGAAATTATAAAGCTCTTTGAATGCTCGGAGGAGTAGAAAGCACTATATATAAATGCAGTCCATTCACCATTAATGCTTAAAGGGACACCAGGCAAGCCTGATGCTTTTTCTCTACGAAACTCCCCCTCGCTCGGTCTGAAGCTCTTTTCCTTTACTTTGCATCTTCCGTCAAGGGTTTTCGCTGCTTCTTCGCCGGCTCTGCCATTATACACACGTTTGCAACAATCGCTAGCATTTCGTTAGCCTGCCTCTGTGCTGTGGATGCAGGATGTAAACTTATCCTGCTTCGGTCGGCGGGTACGATACACTGAACTTGCAAGCGGGATATTCTTCCTACAGGCAGTAGGGGCAGGCGAGAGAGTCTTCATTCGCCCTATAATGAGTAATTTAACCATATACCGACTTACGAAGATGATTAATTAACACGAAAACGTTGCCTGGTGTCCCTTTAACAGCATTATGTCACCTCACTTTTCACCTGCAGCTTTGGTGTTGCCATGGTGTCTACATCAGTACACTCTGAAGCATCAGCTCCACATGCCTTTGGCTGCATATTAGTGCACCTTAGGTGATCAGTTTGGGGTAAAACTGTCAGATGCATCAACCTGGTAAAAACACCAGAGGGTGTAAGACTGTCAAAAATCATAGGTGTAAGACGATCAAACATGCTGGTACAGCTGAAATGGCTGAATGTATTTGTCAGGAGACAAGTGAAAGGCTGTGCTGTATCAGAGGTCACTGTGAACTGTTAACGGACTGCCTTGCCATGTCCATCAGCTTTGTCCCAGTACAGTGGAGACCCTCGCACCGAGTGGCAGCTCAACAACTTCACCACCAAGGAGCAGCTTGTGGAGGCAGTACGCAACTTCAGATACAAGGGCGGAAACACCTTCACAGGTCAGATGTTATGATTGGCAGTGATCACACACATTTACACTTCTACTAACCACAGGATTCTGTAAGCACATTCCTGGGTGTACATTTGCATACTAAATGAAGACCTCAGCAACACAGCAAATCATTCTACTGTGGCACTGTGACAAGCAGTGGCATGTTTTGTTTTTTATAAAGCAACTGATGATCTTAAGAACTTTATTTATGTGCGTGTGTTTCTACATACTTATGTGCAAGTCCTTACTTGTGGTTTCATATATGTTCAAATGTGTGTGTGGGTGTATGTGTGTGTGGGTGTGTGTGGGTAATATGTCTTCTCCGGGTCAGGCCCTGATGCACGTTCTGAATGAGAATGTATAGACCTGGAGAAGACATACCCACACACACCCACACACACATACACCCATAAAAGAGTTCTTAATATCAAAAAACAAATAAAAACAAAACATGCCACTGCTTGTCACAGTGCCACAGTAGAATGGTTTACAGTGTTGCTGAGGTCTTCATTTAGTATATGTATGTCTTCTCCAGGTCAGGCCTTGATGCACGTTCTGAATGAGAATCTGAAGGAGGAGGCCGGGGCACGAGAAGACGTCCCTCGCTTTGTCCTGTTGCTCACCGATGGGAAGTCTCAGGACGATGCTATCGCTGCAGCTAGCAAGCTGAAGAGTGTTGGAGTGGAGATCATCGCTGTGGGTGAGACCTCTAGTGGTGAACTTTATGTACTGCAGCTTGGCTGGAACGGCAAACAGAGTTCCACGCAATGATGCAAAGTTCAAATGTATTTACTTGGGAGTGTTTTCCCCCCAAATTGTTCTTTCCTTTTAAATGAACCACATACATGTTGTGATCTGCTATGAGCAAAGGTTATTTGTTGCTGGTGGTGTTTGGAAAGATTTTCTCTTTTTCCTTTAATAAATATTTGAATTATACTGTATGTTTAAGTTCATGATTCTGCACTGAGCATCTGTCAATTATTAGCACATATGTGGGTGTATGTAAGAATGTATGCAAGTGTAGTCTCTATCTCTCTCTCTCTCTCTCTCTCTCTCTCTCTCTCTCTCTCTTTCTCTCACTTTCTCAAAATCCTTTTGATTTCTCACACTCACATCTATTTTTCATTTTCTATCTATCTGTCTGTCTGTCTGTGAATGTGTATGCGTGTTTCACTGATTCACTCTCTTTCACCGATTCTCTCTCTCTCTCTCTCTCTCTCTCTCTCTGAAGGTGTGAAGAATGCAGACATAGCCGAATTAAAGCAGGTGGCCTCTCCCCCTGAAGACCTGAACGCCTACAACGTGAATGACTTCCCTCTGCTCAGTAAGCTGGTGGGCCGACTTGTACGAATCCTCTGTGGGAAAATGGAGGAACGCAGCAAAGCCAGGAGTGAGTGGCACTTAGACACACACACACACACACGCGCACACGCACACGCACACGCACACGCACACATACACACACACACACACACACACACATACACATACGTACACAGACACAGACACACACACATACACATACGTACACATACACACACACACACACACACACACATACACATACGTACACAGACACAGACACACACACACACACACACACACACACACACACATACGTACACATACACAGACACACACACACACACACACACACACATACACACACATACACTTACACATACGTATACATACACAGACACACAAATGCATACACATCCCCTAAACACAGACACAAGTTCACTTTCACTGTATTTCATCTTTAAAAAAATCACACAAAACCCTATATTATAGCACAATTAGACACCTACAATAACAATATCGTAACACAAATTAGTATTATACTGTATGCATTTATGTAGCTATTGTATCTGTGCCAACTGAGAGCATGTGTCACCTGTATATTTCTGTTTGCGTGTGTGTGTGTGTGTGTGTGTGTGTGTGTGTGTGTGTGTGTGTGTGTGTGTGTGTGTGTCTTTGCGTGTGTGTTTTTGCGTGTGTGTGTGTGTGTGTGTGTGTCTTTGCGTGTGTGTGTGTGTGTGTGTGTGTGTCTTTGCGTGTGTGTGTGTGTACTGTGTTTAGGAAGGGACCGGCCCACTCAGAAGCCTGCGGTGGTGTCGTACCCGAGCCCCTCTGACCTGTACTTCTCTGACCTGGGGCCTCGAGAGGTGCGACTCAGCTGGACTCGGCCGTCACGGCGCCTGGGCCAGTACAGGGTGGTGTTCCACAGCAGCGAGGGACTCACACCACAGGAGGTGAGACACACACACACACACACACACACACACACACACATGGTTTATCATGCTAATGAAGCTCTTTTGAACTGAAACATTGAGAGAGCAAGAGAGAGAGCGAGAGAGATAGAGAGTGAAAAATTGCACAACTTCCATCTGTCTTCCAGTTAATAGTTGGTTAGCTGGTTAACAGTGTCCTCAAGCTGTCTAAAATATCATTTGTTTTTCATTTAAACTACAGGTTCTAGCGTCTTGATACCCTGCTGGGATGGTGCTAGCACCCCAGTTATGTCTGGTCCAATTGTCTGAGATTTCAATATTTCACAGCACTACAGTATTACCGCTAAATGAAATGACGGTTTTGAGAGTTCCTAGCTCATTATGACAGTTCAGTTCCTGTCTTCTCTCTCGGAAATTCCATTTTCGTGTTCTGCTCCTCAGGTGGTTGTGAATGGAACTCTGTCCAGTGTTCTCCTGACTGGCCTGTCCTCCCAGACACAGTACCAGGTGTCTATCTTCCCCGTCTATGAAGACAACGTGGGTCCGCCTGTGCGAGGCACCTTCACCACCTGTAAGAAACACGTTCCCCTAAAAATCAGTTGAAGCATTTTGGGATATATTGCCAGAACCTGTTTGCTGTTTTCTTTTCTCCCCTTACCTCTAATCCATTGTGCCCTTCTCTCTCTCCCTCTCTATGTCTCTCTATCTCCCTCTCTCTCTTCCTCTCTGCCCTTTCTTCCTTTCATCTCATCTACTGTACTCTCCTCCCCTCACTTCTTCTCTCCTTTCCTTTCCTTTCCTTTCCTCTCTCTCTTCTCCTCTCCTCTCTTGTCTTCTCATTCCTCCCTCATTCTTCTTTCTTCTCCTCTATTCCCCCCCCCTCTCCTCCCTCCACCTCCTTCCTCCACCACCCTCTCTCTCTCTCCTCTCTCTCTGCAGTGCCATTGGCCATGCCGGAGGGGATGGAGGTGACCCCTTCCTCCCCCACCAGTCTGAGGGTCCACTGGGGCACTGCGGTCGGGGCCACCCAGTACATGGCCCTCTACTTCGCCCTCACTGATGGAACTGATGGAGAACCGGACGACGCTAAGGAGGTGAGGCAGAGGAGCTAGAGGAGTGTTCTGTTATCATGCCGAGTGCCTCTTCATTTTCAAATACATACATGGACCACACTGATGGAAATGACTGAAAAGCCTGTGGGTTTTGGGGTAGAATGTGTGGGGCAGATTGTTGTCTGTCTGTTTTTGCATGGCCTGTTTTGGGGAAAATGTATTATTTACAGTATACTGTGTGTGTCTGTCTGTCTGTCTGTCTGTTTCCCTTCTGTTATATTCGATAAAATGTCTAATTGAAGGTTAACACATAAGCTCGTCTGTGTAATACTTATGGCTGTTTTGACTATAATGGTCTGACTAAAGGTGGGTGGATAAGTAGCTCTTCCTCAGGTGGAGGGTGTCAATATGTTGCTCTAATAAGCTGTCAGGATATGACAAGTAATACTGACAGCTTTCCCCATCTGGTCCCTCCTCAGGTGAAGTTTGGAGCAGAGCAGACAGATGTGGAGCTGGAGGGTCTAATGCCAGCCACTGACTACTCTGTCACGCTCTACGCTCTCTATGACGACGAGCCTAGTGACCCTGTCACTGCCACGGCAACCACCTGTAAATAACTCAGCCGCCAACTCCTACACACACACACTAACACAAATAACACAGTCAATCAGAACAATCAGAGAGCACTGCAAAAAATCATATTTTACCAAGTGTTATAATCTTATATTAAGATAAAAAATCTAGTTGGGGGCCAAGCAGCGAAGCTGCGAGGCAACCCATAGTGATTCTACGTATTCTTATTATTATTATTATTATAACGAAACGCTAATTTGCCATTAAACCATACAGTAAAAAGTTGGGATATTCGGCACATTGATTCGGTTCAGTCATATCTTTAATTTATCAAAGTTTCAAGTCTGCACTTTGAGTGCTCTAGCGCCACCAACATTTCAAATTTTTTATTACATCTAGGCACATAACGTTTGAATGGTACACCACATTTTGAACATTAAGGTATATTTGGAATCCTTGGATGAGACCGAACTCAACGCAGATGTCAATTTATGGGGTAAACGTAATTGATCAGGCTGCCATATTGGATTTAATCAAAAACACCTAAAAGGCATCAAAGTTCGCAAAGTTTGTCCGATTTTCACGAAACTTGACGCAGATGATCTTCAGACCATGACTCATAAATGCATTGCTTTTAGGAGCCATATTCAAAACCCGTCGCCCGTCACAACCAATCAAGTTTGGCGGCGAAGCCGCCAAACAGGAAGTGAAGTGATCTCAGCAAGGCTTTCGCGTATCAACACCAAACTCAGTATAGGGTCTCAGGACCCAATTAGGAGGAGGCTCAATAAATTTGGTGACTTTTGACCTATAGGTGGCGCTATAATTACCAAAATTACGTTTTAGCCTGTAACGGGTCATGTGTTTGGAATTAAAGCATATTAGTGATATCTGTTAATACCTTGAGAGGTCCTTAGGCCGCCACATGCCAACATGTGACGTCAACATAAATGATCCAACCGCCATATTGGATGTCATCAAAAACACTTAAAAGGCATCAAAGGTCACAAAGTTTCTCCGATTTTCACGAAACTTGACGCAGATGATCGTCAGACCATGTCTCATAAATGCATTGCTTTCTGGAACCATATTCAAAACCTGTTGCCCGTGACAACCAATCAAGTTTGGCGGCGAAGCCGCCAAACAGGAAGTGAAGTGATATCTCAGCAATGCTTTCACATATCAAAACCAAACTAGGTATATAGGTTCAGGACTCAATCAGGAGGACACTCAAGAAATGTGGTAAATTTTGACCACTATGTGGCGCTATAATCACAGGAAGTGGGCTCATATTTCTGCAATGCTTTCACGTATCGAAACCAAACTTGGCTCATTGACTCGGGACCACATCCTGAGGACATACAATAATTTTAGCGACCTTTGACCACTAGGGGTGCTATAATTTGCAACACTTTCTCGTTACGACACCAAACTTGGTACCTGGAATCGGGACCACATCCTGAATAAGGACAATACATTTAATGACCTTTGACCACTAGGGGCGCTATAATTAGCAAAACTTTCTCGTATCAACACCAAACTTGGTACATGGACTCGGGAACACATCCTGAAGACGCTCAATATATTTAGTGACATTTGACCACTAGTCACTATAATTATCAACACTTTCTCGTATTGACACCAAACTTGGTATGTGGACTTGTGACTACAACCTGAGGAAGCATAATACATTTTGTGATGTTTGAGGGATGCGTATGTGTGTGGGACTATTGGAGTGTGTGCGAGAGGAGGTTTATCTGTGTATATTTCTGTGTGTGGGATGGGGGGTTAATTGGGTGTGTGTATAATGTAACAACATTGGGTTGCCATGAACTCCTGCTCAACTGCTTGGCCCCCACATTGCTGCTTGCAGCTATATTTATTATTATTATTATTATTACGCTTCCGTCATTGAAGTCAATGGCAGCCCATAGAACCGTCTGGTGAAAAGTTCTGAAATTTGGCACACTGAATAAGGACAGTCTCATGATTAATTTCACCAAGTTTCATACCGGCACCTTGAGCGCTCTAGCGCCACCAACAGGCCAAAGTTGGATGTGCGTTCACGCACGTAACTTTTGACCCGTTGATCCGATTGTCAAAAATTAGGTATTGTTAGAATCCTTGGACCAAGCCGAGTTCAACGCACCCTGTGACGTCATTTTCCGCCATGATGGATTTTCCGCCATATTGGATTTCATCAAAAACACTAAAAAGTCTTCAAAGGTCACAAATTTTGTCCGATCGACACCAAACTTCACAGATATCATCTACAGACCACGACTCATTAATGCATTGCTTTTTGTCTTCGGAACTAAAACCGTTTGCGAGTAACCGCCAATCAAAATTTGCGGCGAAGCCGCCAAACAGGAAGTGAGCTCATATCTCAGCAACCCATTCATCTATCATAACCAAACTTAGGACATGGACTCAGGACCCAATCAGGAGGATGCTGAAGAAATCTGGTGACCTTTGACCTCTAGGGGGCGCTGTAATTGAGAAACATGCCTTTTGGCCTGTAGCTGCTGTTGTGCTTAGAATTCAAATGCACTACTGGTGTCTGGTAATACTGTTGGAGGTCCTTAGGCCGACCCAAGCCAATTTGTGATGTCATCGTAATTGATTCGGCCGCCATATTGGATTTAATCAAAAACACGTACAAGTTTTCGCAGGTCACACATTTCAGCGGATCCTCACCAAAATTGGCAGAGACCATCTTCAGACCATGCCTTATCAGTGCCATGCTTTCTGGAACAATTGACAGAAGCATCCGGCTGTAACAGCCAATCGAAATTTGCGGCGAAGCCGCCAAACAGGAAGTGAGCTCATATCTCAGCAACCTTTGCATGTATCAAAGCCAAACTGGGTGCATGGACTCAGGACCCAATCAGAAGGACACTAAATAAATCTGGTGACCTTTGACCTCTAGGGGGCGCTGTAATTAAGAAACATGCCTTTTGGCCTGTAGCTGCTGTTCTGTTTGGAATTAAAATGTACTAGTGGTGTCTGGTAATACTGTTGGAGGTCCTTAGGCCGACCCAGGCCAAGAAAAGCATTCGCCTGTAACAGCCAATCGAAATTGGTGGCGAAGCCGCCAAACAGGAAGTGAGCTCATATCTCAGCAACCCTGCCATGTATCATAACCAAACTTACTACATATATTCATGACCCCATTAGCAGGACGCTCAAAAAATTTGGTGACCTTTGACCTGTAGGGACTGCTGCAATAAGCAATATTGCATTTTGATGTGTAGTTGCTGATGTGTTTTATCAATCTTTTATTTTTTGATGTGAAACTGATGACAACATGTTCCATCTAGTTAATTCTAATGCGTGCGTGCAAGAGCAGGGCAGGGCAGGACGGGGTGGGACGGGCTGGGGTGATTAGGTGGGGGGGGCTGGCTGGCGGAGGCGGTGGCAATACTCAGCCCTGTTTCAGCCCTGTTGATCCCGGGTGTCTGCTGAGTTCTATCTTGTCACCGTGGCTACTCCGGCCTATACTGCTTGGCCCCCTCATTGCTGCTTGCAGCTATATTTGGGGGCCAAGCAGCGAAGCTGCGAAGGCACCCATTGTGTTTCTATTTGTTCTTATTATTATTATTATTATTCCGCCATTGAAGTCAATGGCAGCCCATAGAACCGTCTGGTGAAAAGTTGTGAAATTTGGCACACTGATTAGGGACAGTCCCATGATTAATGTCACCAAGTTTCATGATGGCACCTAGAGCACTCTAGCGCCACCAACAGGCCAAAGTTGGACGTGCGTTCACGCACGTAACTTTTGACCCGTATTGCCGATTGTCAAAAATGAGGTATCGTTGGAATCCTTGGACCAAGCCGAGTTCAACGCACCCTATGACGTCAATTTCCGCCATGATGGATTTTCCGCCATATTGGATTTCATCAAAAACACTAGAAAGACCTCTCAGGTCACATATTTTGTCCGATCGACACCAAACTTCACAGATATCATTTACAGACCATGCCTCATTAATGCATTGCTTTTTGTCTTCGGAACTAAAACCGTTCGCGCGTAACAGCCAATCGAAGTTTGCGGCGAAGCCGCCAAACAGGAAGTGAGCTCATATCTCAGCAACCCATTCACCTATCATAACCAAACTTAGTACATGGACTCAGGACCCAATCAGGGGGAAGCCCAAGAAATCTGGTGACCTTTGACCTGTAGGGGGCGCTGTAATTAAGAAACATGCCTTTTGGCCTGTAGCTGCAGTTGTGCTTAGAATTAAAACGCACTAGTGGTGTCTGGTAATACTGTTGGAGGTCCTTAGGCCGACCCAAGTCAACTTGTGATGTCATCGTAATTAATTCGGCCGCTATATTGGATTTAATCAAAAACACGTACAAATTTTTGCATGTCATAAATTTCAGCGGATCCTCACCAAAATTGGCAGAGACCATCTTCAGACCATGCCTTATCAGTGCCTTGCTTTTTGGAACAATTGACAGTAACATTCGGCTATAACAGCCAATCGAAACTTGCGGCAAAGCCGCCAAACAGGAAGTGAGCTCATATCTCAGCAACCCTTGCATGTATCAAAGCCAAACTTGGTGCATGGACTCGGGACCCAATCAGGGGGACGCTCAAGAAATCTGGTGACCTTTGACCTCTAGGGGTCGCTGTAATTAAGAAACATGCCTTTTGCCCTGTAGCTGCTGTTGTGTTTGGAATTAAAATGTACTAGTGGTGTCTGGTAATACTGTTGGAGGTCCTTAGGCCGACCCAGGCCAACTTTTGATGTCATCGTAATTGATTCGGCCGCCATGTTAGATTTAATCACAAACATCAAAAAGTTATCACAGGTCGCAAATTTCATCTGATCTTCACCAACATTGACACAGACCATCTTCAGACCATAACCTATCAATATATTGCTCTCTGGAACAATTGACAAAAGCATTCGCCCATATCAGCCAATCGAAATTGGTGGCGAAGCCGCCAAACAGGAAGTGAGCTCATATCTCAGCAACCCTGCCATGTATCATAACCAAACTTACAACATAGATTCATGACCCCATTAGGAGGACGCTCAAAAAATTTGGTGACCTTTGACCTGTAGGGGGTGCTGCAATTAGCAATATTGCATTTTGATCTGTATTTGCTGATGTGTTTTATCAATCTTTTGTTTTTTGATGTGAAACTGATGACAACATGTTCCATCCAGTTAATTTTAATGCGTGCGTGCAAGGGCAGGGCAGGGCAGGGCAGGGCAGGACGGGGTGGGACGGGCAGGGGTGATTAGGTGGGGGGGGCTGGCTGGCGGAGGCGGTGGCAATACTCAGCCCTGTTTCAGCCCTACAAAATCAGTTATGTTTTGATGTGACACTTGTTGAAAGTGTTGATCGCGGGTGTCTGCTGAGTTCTATCTTGTCGCCGTGGCTACTCCGGCCCATTCTGCTTGGCCCCCTCATTGCTGCTTGCAGCTATATTTAGTATTGTTTTTAGTACAAAGATACTTACTTTGAGCTTTCTTGTAAGATTATTTGACTTAAAAGAAGTCAAAATCTTCTTAAATTACAGTTTTTCTCAGTCGCTTTGGTGCTTTTCTCACATCACTATTAACATTTGCACAGCAGTTAGTGCATTTCTCAAAACAATTAGTGCAAACTGCAAAACCTAGTGGATAACCTGCAAAAGCACGTCACTTGCTCAAAATGGATAGTCTATTCCTCAAAAGCAAGTATTTATGTCAATGAAACTGCCAGTGTCATCAAAATGAGAAGTCTTGACACCATCGTTCATGAACAAGATAGTCAAATGGCTTTGTCATGTTTTCATTATGACAGTTTATGCTCTCAGTGTTTTCCCATGCAAAAAAGGTCAGAACTCGGTGACACTACCTGAACATGCTCAAGACAGCACTATACAGTACTTGTACAGCCATTTGAAAACTACAGTAAAGTTACAAATTGCTGTAGTTAGGGGAGTAAGTGAGTACAAGATACACTGAATATGTACGTTTCACAGTTTTACTGTATATGCTCTTTGCAATTCTACAGCATTGTTACAGAATTTGATAACTAGTTCGCCAATTTTGTACGTAATGACTCGAGCAATGAAATGAAGACTATTAGTTTTATTGGGAACGACTATTTAGCATCCATAAGTATCGTTAATTTTGACTGACGTGACAAAGCAACTGATACATGTTCAAAAGCATTTGCAATTTGTTCAGAGGAAGGAGAAATTGCTTCTATGATGTGCACAAATGACTAAATGTTGTGGAGGTTGAACTAATTTTTATTCTGATCTGAGAAAAAAACCAAAGCGACTGAGAAAAACTGTAAGATTTGCCAGTGGAGTAAGTAAATTTACCTTAAATTAAGATAAAATTACTTACTCCACTGGCAGATAAACAATAGCCGTTGTTGCTATTTTTGGGATTCTGATTGGCTAACATGGGCTTAAACTTCTCGTTACACTGCCACCTACAGGTTCGGCATGCTCTTGACGACATATACACGGGTTAGTGTAAATGAAAACTTTTCTGAAAACTGGTGTGCATGATGTTATTTTTGAAAATGAGGAGGGTGAAATGTCCGTCTATGAAAATAGCCGGCCACGTGTAAATGCAGCCTTTGTTTTGCACTTATTCTCTCACTTTGCATTCATTCTCCCCCCCCCTACTCCCCCTCCCATCCTCTCTTCTCTCCACAGTCCCTCTCCCCCCTCCCCTTAGTGTCCAAATCACCGTGGTCAGCCACAGCTCGCTGCGGGTCAGCTGGGTGCCCGGTGCGGTGGACGTGCCCGGGCACCGCATTGTCTGCAGAACCAACATTGGCACTGATACCCGTCAGGTGAGCGCTGAGCAGAGCTGTAAAGGCAGGCGACCAGGCAGTGAGGCCTCCAGTCTGACACACAGCCCCACATGGTAATAGCTGTCTATGCTGTTGAGGCTTCAACATCGATATGATAGTGTGTGTGTGTGTGTGAGCAGGTGAACAGGAGAAAGAATTCATGGCTCATAGTATCACAGTATCATCCTCGTCATGAAATACCATAAGTAGTTTCTCGTGGTCACTATCGGTACGGGGGGGGAGGGCGGATGGTTGCTGCAGCCAACATCTAGAGCAGCCAGGCAGCTACAGTGGTAGTACTCGGTAACCTCGAGAAACAGAGATCTAAGTGAAAAATGGCTTGAGTTTTCCTTTAATCTGGACTCTGGCAGGCAAGCAGGCAGGAATGGAGAGGAGAAACACGCAGGAGGAAACGGTTGTCTGTGTTTGTCTCCCTCCCTCCTAGTGTGAGTTTTCACAGATCCACTGTGCTACTGTTGCTGCTGAGGTGTTGATCACTGCCAAACCTCCTTCTGACTGCTCACGGCTGTCTCTGTTATGAATTATGAATATGTACTGTAAATAGATTTAAGTGTAAATAAATCTATGAATGTGACATGCATATCATTAGAATAAGTCTCTCTGACTGATGCATCTCTCTCTTTCTGTCTGTCTGTCTCTCTCTCTCTCTTTCTCCCTCTCTTCTCTCTCTTTCAATCATTATCAGGTGGAGGTGAAAGGTACCAATTCTGTGCTGTTGCAGAATCTGTCATCTCTCTCCAGGTACCTTGTGTCGGTGCAGTCACACTATGAGAAAGGACTGTCGACAGCTGTCACAGCCAACGCAACCACATGTGAGTCCTTTTTGTGCACATGGAAATGACCTACTTACACCTTCTTCGAACGCTCTCTTCCAAACTTATGGCACACTACTATTTACTATGATGAAATCTCATGGCACACTGCCATAATATTCAACTATTCGTCATAAAATGACAGGTCTACTGCTGTTAAGCTGTTAATTACCCCCCACATAACGCTGGCAGGCGATATGTGAATCCATAGCTCAAGTCATAGCCTGCCATCTTTGCCACCATCTCTCTGTTGCATACTGCTTTCATTTATTTATTTGTTTTGTTCAGAGTGATAAAAGGGGGTGAGTCAGGTTCATGATGCTTTTGAAGTATTTGTCCAGTTCCTTTATATGCCTTTTCGGCTATAGAGCATGAGAACTTTTCTGAATGCAGCTTTGTTGTGCCGTGTATGTGATATGATTGGCAGTTACATTTGCACATTGTAACATTCTTTGTTAAACATTGATCAAAATGCTAAACATTTAAGTAGATATAATAGAGTAATTTAAATAGCCTACAATTTCAGCCAGTTGTTAACTATTAGTGACTACTGTGTGCTACGGAACTGCTCTGATGAACCATTCAGAAATCGTCTTTGTATTGTGATAATTGTTATTGATGAAATGTAAGAATGGTGCTCACTGACTCAAGGCACATGTATAAATACTTTGTTATTTCTTAGTTTGTCTTCACTGCCTAATATGTATTGGTCACACAGCTATGTAGCACTAATATACTGCTGAACTTCCATGTTTGTTATTTACTCGTATTGTACCTCACTTGCACGTCTCTTTGGACATAAGCCTTTGCTGAATGACTACATTTAGATGTAAATGTGAACGTAAATGTGAATGTGAATGTCTTCTCCAGTGAAAGTGCCAGCCCCCTCAAACCTCAGGGTTGCCAACTTCTCAGGAAATGACATCACAGTGAGGTGGGAGCCTGCAGCTGACGATGTCATGTCATACATGATCAAGTGGATCTCCCTCAGTGGAGGGAAGCTTCATCAGGTGAGTAGCACAGGTTGACTGCTCTAAGTGGGGCCAGTGTAGCCTTTACATTTCTTGAGACAATAATGGAATTCTTAAGGAGTATTCCATGACATTATTAGTGCATCCCTCCCTTACCTGTACTTATAGATGACTGTCATTATCTGTTAATTAAATAGGTTACACTGTACTTGACAGTATCAACATAAGAATGACATGACACTGTCATGAACGTATCATAAACAAGTCATAAATGTTTATGACATAACACAGTTAAGTGACATTCGTTTTTTGTCATAACGGGTTAGGATAAGGGTTAGAGGTTAGGGTTAAAGTTAGGGTTCATGTGTCATGTGTTCATTACACTGTCGTGTCACTCTTATGTTGATACTGTCAAGTAAAGTGTTAAATCAGTCATTAAATAAATATAAACAGAAATGCATTATAATACACCTCATTTTATTAGTTTACTTCATTCTGTAATACCCTGTAGTCTCTTTGCCTATAGATAAGTACCGTAGTAGTAAATGCTCCCGTTAAGAACCAAACCAGATTCTGCTCAAATCTACACACCTATGACTACTGAAAAATGTATGTGAAAAATGATCATTAATAAAATGTTATTTTGAAGTATTAAAAAACATCTTTGTTTTAGAATTTTTTAACGAAAGGGGCGAAAATTGGTACTTTTTACGATAGTCTCTTTGCCTATCTGCACTGCCCAAAGCACACTGTAATGTTCGAGCATGTGATGCCCTGTGGTCAGTGTACCACCTCTCTGTGTGATGCTGTGTTTGTTTTGGTGCTCCCTGTGCCTGGGCTGCAGCTGTCAGTGGATGGGCAAAGTGAGGGAGCCATCTTGGAGGATGTGGAGGACAACAAGGAGTACCAGATCTCACTGTCTGCCCTCTACGCTGACGGGGAGCAGAGCGAGGCAGTGGCCACTAGATACAGCACCTGTGAGTGTGTACACACGTACAGTACATATATGTATCCAGACTTACAGACAGACTCACACACACACACACACGCACACACACACACACACGCGCACACACACACACACACAGACATTCACACACACACACACACACACACACACACACACACACACACACACACACACACACACACACACACACTCACACTCACACTCACACTCACACTCACACTCACACTTCATTAAAGTGTGCATTACGCCTTTGGTCGGCAAGCTTAGGCTTGAGGATGGTCTGGTGCTGAAGATGCTTTGGTGTTGAATTTTTTGCCCCTGAAGTGAGAAAAAAAAAACTCAATTGGCTTATTGGTTGATATGGGGGTGTGTGATTGTGACAACAATAAGCAGAGAATGGCACTGACCATTTTCTTTATCTCCTGTTGCTATGTCAGTTTTCCAGTCCAGGCCTGTCAGGAGAAATCAGATTTCACCTGCTCAATGTGAGGCCAGTACACATGTCTTTGGCTAGTAGCCTAGGCTACTACAGACACAGGTGAAGAACAGTCAGCCTCAGCCAGTAGCACAACCAAATATGTACGGCCAGCTTCAAAAGAAGCAGCCCAGACCCTAAAATTGAGCATTTATAGCTGTAAAGGTGATTCACACACAATAATTGTTCTTTCCCCCACTTCTGTAGACATCCAAAATGGGGTGAGTGTTTAGTTAGTGAAAAAAAAAACTATTGCAAAAAAACAGTTTTTTAAGTTGTCGTATTTATCTTTTTCGCCATGGTATAGTCTTCATTTTTCCATTTAAATGTCTTGAAAAGGTCTTAAAAGTCTTTAAATTTGCACTTGAAAAATGTACCCTGTCATATGATGATACAGTAGATACAGTATATATTTGCATGCATACATTTATATACTTAATTTGGATTGGAATAGCACACACACACACACACACACACAGGAACATGCCTTAAACACACTCAAATGCACATCACTCCTCACTTACACACACATAAGCACAAGCACCTACAGTACTTGTATAGTATAGTATATAGTATAGTATATAAATATACTGTATATAAGTATATAATAAAGTACTGTACTCCCTGATTAAATGTACTGTAAACACACACACCTGAACATGTACAATATTACTATGTACAGTAATACACACCTCCACCACCATTGCACCATTTTACAGCCTACATCGTCATGCCCTTTCCTAGTGTCCTGTGCTGCATGGCCTGTCCTAGTGTCCGGTCATTTTACAGCCTACATCGTCATGCCCTTTCCTAGTGTCCTGTGCTGCATGGCCTGTCCTAGTGTCCGGTCATTTTACAGCCTACATCTTCATGCCCTGTCCTAGTGTCCTGTGCTGCATGCCCTGTCCTAGTGTCCGGTCATTTTACAGCCTACATCGTCATGCCCTGGTTCTGTCCTAGTGTCAGGTGCTGGTCCCAGCAGCGTGTCCGTGTCGGAGGAGACTGCAGTAGGCATGCTGGTCAGCTGGGTGCCCCCCAATGCCCACGTGCAGCAGTACCGCGTGTCCTACACCCCCCCCCCCCCCCCCCCACACACACACACACACACACACACACACTCACACTCACACTCACACACATACATCTACATATGCATCATGACATCAGGGTTCATATCAGGGTCCCCGCGGATCCTTAAAAAGTCTTAAAAAGTCTTAAATACAACTTTCAGTTTTTAAGGCCTAAAAAAGTCTTACATTTTCTGGAATGTTTTGAATTTTCAAAAGGGAGGTATTACATTTCTGTATGGGACCATGAGAGAGTGAAATGTCTCCATCTGGTTTAGTGTAGTTTTAGAGGTGGATAAACTGAGTTTACTTGCGTTTAGCCTCCAACACATCCCTGAACCTAAGGGATTGTCATTTTCAATAAAGTGTGTATTACGCCTTTGGTCGGCAAGCTTAGGCTTGAGGATGGTCTGGTGCTGAAGATGCTTTGGTGTTGAATTTTTTGCCCCTGAAGTGAGAAAAAAAAAACTCAATTGGCTTATTGGTTGATATGGGGGTGTGTGATTGTGACAACAATAAGCAGAGAATGGCATTGACCATTTTCTTTATCTCCTGTTGCTATGTCAGTTTTCCAGTCCAGGCCTGTCAGGAGAAATCAGATTTCACCTGCTCAATGTGAGGCCAGTACACATGTCTTTGGCTAGTAGCCTAGGCTACTACAGACACAGGTGAAGAACAGTCAGCCTCAGCCAGTAGCACAACCAAATATGTACAGCCAGCTTCAAAAGAAGCAGCCCAGACCCTAAAATTGAGCATTTATAGCTGTAAAGGTGATTCACACACAATAATTGTTCTTTCCCCAAAATACTATATTTGGTAACTTCTGTAGACATCCAAAATGGGGTGAGTGTTTAGTTAGTGAAAAAAAAAACTATTGCAAAAAAACTGTTTTTTAAGTTGTCATATTTATCTTTTTCACCATGGTATAGTCTTCATTTTTCCATTTAAATGTCTTGAAAAGGTCTTAAAAGTCTTTAAATTTGCACTTGAAAAATGTACCCAGTCATATGATGATACAGTAGATACAGTATATATTTGCATGCATACATTTATATACTTAATTTGGATTGGAATAGCACACACACACACACAGGAACATGCCTTAAACACACTCAAATGCACATCACTCCTCACTTACACACACATAAGCACAAGCACCTACAGTACTTGTATAGTATAGTATATAGTATAGTATATAAATATACTGTATATAAGTATATAATATAGTACTGTACTCCCTGATTAAATGTACTGTAAACACACACACCTGAACATGTACAATATTACTATGTACAGTAATACACACCTCCACCACCATTGCACCATTTTACAGCCTACATCGTCATGCCCTTTCCTAGTGTCCTGTGCTGCATGGCCTGTCCTAGTGTCCGGTCATTTTACAGCCTACATCGTCATGCCCTGTCCTAGTGTCCTGTGCTGCATGCCCTGTCCTAGTGTCCGGTCATTTTACAGCCTACATCTTCATGCCCTGGTTCTGTCCTAGTGTCCGGTGCTGGTCCCAGCAGTGTGTCCGTGTCGGAGGAGACTGCAGTAGGCATGCTGGTCAGCTGGGTGCCCCCCAATGCCCACGTGCAGCAGTACCGCGTGTCCTACACCCCCCTCTCAGGAGACAACCCACGGGAGAACACTGTGAGTGTGTATGTGTGTGAGTGTGTGTGTGTGTGCGTGTGTGTGTGAGAACACACAGTGTTTTAACTGTCCCTTTTTACGTGTGTGTGTGTGTGTGTGTGTGTGTGTGTGCGTGCATGTGTGCGTGCGTGTGTGCGTGTGTGTGTGTATTCCAGGTGTCTGTACCTGGTACTGAGAGCCGTGTGCTGCTGCAGTCTCTGGTGCCTGACACGCGTTACAGCATCCTGGTCACTGCTGAGTACCGCAGTCGAGAGGGGGGCAGTGCTTCCGCACAGGGAAAGACTGGTGAGGCTCTCTCTCCCACGTTATATCATTCAATAAACATGTAAACATGTTCAATAGACATGTGTAGAAACATTTTCTCATTTGGAATGTAATGACACTGTAGAATTGGTCCTCCTTGCAAGGCTCTAGTCATCTTACCTCTTGTTCCCTCTCTCTCTTACTGCATTCCTCCTGCCTCTCCCATGTCTTGTCTTCATCTTCCTTTCTCTCTTTTTTTCTCTCCCTCCATTTACCTGTTTACCCTCTCTCTGTCTCCCTCTCTCTCTCTCTGCCCCCACCCCACCACCCGACTATCTCTCGCCCCCTCCTCCCTCCCTCTCACTGCTTCCCCTCCTTCTCTCTCTGCCCCCACCCCACCACCCGACTATCTCTCGCCCCCCCCTCTTCCCTCCCTCTCTCTGCTTCCCCTCCTTCTCTCTCTTTATCTGCCCCCCCCCTCCCGACACCCCTTCCTCTTTCTCTTTCTCTGTCTCTCTCTAGCCAGTCTGCGTGTGAGCAGTGTGAGTGTGGCGCGCTCCGACCACTCCAGCATGTGTGTGTCATGGAGACCGGTGGCCGCAGTCAGCAGTTACCGCGTCCTCATCCAGGCCCTCAGAGGTGAGGCACACACACACACACACACACACACACACACACACACACACACACACACACACAGCCCTGCTTCAAATGAGAGGTGATAGTGTCTGTGGTAACACAAGCCTCTCTTACACCTCAAAGAAACCTTTGACTCATACATCTTAGATTTCAGTTTTAGTGATACCATCAGCAGGTAGAGTAATCACATCTATCCACATCAACCACCCACCCCCAACCCCACTCCATATTGGCTGTGTGACAGCAGTCCAGTTCAGAGTTTAGGATGTTTTTTTTCTGCTTATGAAATCCTTATGAAAACGATTTTATATTATTACCTTGGATTAGTGTAATACTTGAGTCCGGTCTCGAGATTTTTTGCTTACTCGGTCTCGTCTAGGAATTGAAAACAAAAATACTCTGTCTTGACTTGGTCTCGGACTACATTGGAAGGAGGCAGACTCATAATTTTAGAGCGAGACCACAAGATCCCCCCCTTTTTGTTTTTTTAGACTGTGTATATTTTAAGGTATATTCTAAAATATCCACCATTACAAATATTCTTATTTTAATGTAAATTTTAATATTGACTGGCTTTAGAATATATCCCATGGTGCTATGCTGTGCCGCACAAATGTTTTAAAAGATACAATCTGGAGAGGGTTGAAGTAGCCTGACCTAGGGTTTTTGCCTAATCTGTCATTCCAATGCATGCCTCTGGTTGTGTCTGGTTAAATGTCACACTTTGAATATGAAATCCAGGTATATTGCTGTTAATAGTGTCAAAATTAAACACCTTCAACTTTAATGAAATGTTGACATCATGCCATACTATTTTGAATCCAGCTGTGCTCCTAGTCTTAAAGTATTGTTCAGAAAAGAAGTTTGGTAGACAAGTGTGTGCTTGACTACTCTTATAGCCAACAATCCCCTCTTTGGGAATTTAACCGTTTAATATGATACTTGGGTGATGTTAAATGTAAGTAAATCATCAAAATCTAGTCTTTTTTTGGATCTCGATGCGGTGTCGACTCCTTGAATTGGTCTTGCCTCCTCAAAGACTCGGTCTTGACTCAGTCTCTCCTGCATTTAAAAATCAACCGTCTCGGTCTCGACTCGGTCTTGACCCTTTAAAGACTCAGTCTCGACATATGCGGTCTTGTCCCCATCACTACCTTGGATCTATGGATTTGATAGAAAAACAGCTACCGGTAATCATAGTTAACATTCTCTAGTCCTCAACATACCCTTGCTCTGTTTTCTTTCTTGTGTGTGTGTGTGTGTGTGTGTGTGTGTGTGTGTGTGTGTGTGTGTGTGTGTGTGTGTGTTATTGTGTGAACATAGATAAGCAGATGAAGCAGGAGGTGTTGGACGCTTCCACCAACAATCACTGTTTCTCTGAGCTGCAGCCCGAAACAGTGTATCGCATCAGCGTGTACTCCCGTCTAGAGACAGTAGAGGGCGCTGCTGTTTCTATCCTGCATGCCACAGGTTATACAGCTTTCACATCATTCAGTTTCCTTTCTGAGTATATCATATGCACCTTTTACAAGTTACTATCAGCCAATAAGAGCTTAAGTTTTATATCTTGACAGCTGCAGCCCCAGTCAGGATCCCTATACCTCCAAGAATATTTTCTTCACATAATGAAGGTGAGGGCTGTCATAAAGCCATACATTCTCTGAAATTAATCATATGCTTTTCTTTGATGTATGCTGCTTGAAATTGTAAGAATCTGGCATGTCGTGGTATGTATTTAAGATAGCAATTTCTGTGTATTTATTAAAAGTTGTCTGAAAAAGAGCAGTATGCTCGAAACGTCTCGCACATTAAATTATTAATGGGAGTTATTTTTCTACCTGTATTTTTGCAACTGACACTTATTTGAACTCTGCATCCTATATATGTTTGGGGACATGCATGTCCTTCCTCCACTTTTTCACTTGATAAGCTGGAGTATAACTTATGTTCCCCACAGTGTGTCCTGAGTTGACAATAAGAAACAGCATAGTAAAAGGTATGGATGAGCTGTGCAATGTTCTTTTTTACACAACATATTTTTTGTTGCGCAACAGTCAACACATCACAGTTTTTTTTTATGTGTGTGTGTGTGTGTGTGTGTGTATGTTTCATGTGTGCATGGATGTGTGCATGTATTTGTGTGCATGTGCATATGTTTAAATGGATGTGTGTGTGTATGTGCGTGTGCGTGTGTGTATGTGTATATATATGTGTATTTGTGTGTGCATGTATGTGCGTGTGTGTGTGTGTGTGTATGTGTGTGTGTGTGTGTGTGTGTGTTTGTGCACTGTAGGATATGACATGATGGAGGCGTTTGGCTTGACTAAGACGGCTCACTCTTCAGTGGAGGGGGTGGCAGCTGAACCCTTTATCTTCACCACGCTGCCCAGCTACACACTCTACAGGGACGTCCAGCTGACCCAGAACACAGGGTGAGACACACACACACACACACACACACGCACAGACACACACACAGACACACACACACACACACACACACACACACACACACTTGTTTACACTTGGTAGGCAAGACCCAATCTTGGCCATTTCACAACTCTAATGCCAGATATGAACACACTTAGTCCGCACGTAAGTTCCGATACCTCTGACCACATTATGTGTCTGCATAGAGTCTAATGTGAAGAGACAAGCGTCCTGAGCCAAGTTTGAAGCTGCCTGTTAAATTGATATCTCTTGCATAACACACCCTAATGAGCCATTTATTAGGCTAAAGACACACGCTTAAAACCTGTCTTTCTTAATGTAAGATTGATATGCATAATAAGGATACAGTCAGACACGATATAGCTGTACAGTGCGTCAGTTATTAATTGAATCCCATCTTGCAGATTGCATTCAACTTGTCTACACACAAGCAAACATGAGCCGATGCACAGAATTCTAGTTAAACAGGAGCTACTGAGTAGGACCTATCGCTCAGTGCTCTGGGTATTTGCCTTTCAGGTTCATCCCTAACAGATAGGTGTTTACAGTGCACGCATAGCCTAGCCTGCTGTTTACTCAACACCATGAAGGAAATCCCTCCAGCTGTGATCACATCTCCGTGTGTCTTGTCACCGTTTCATCCACATGCCGTGCACACATCCCTTGTGTTCTAGTCTGTGTCATGAAGGAAATACTTTTACGCTGTGCTTACAGCTCTCTGTGTGTTCCTGTGTCTGTGCAGTGAAGGAAACAGCTTCACCCTTTACTCACCAGGGTCCCCGCGGATCCTTAAAAAGTCTTAAAAAGTCTTAAATACAACTTTCGTTTTTAAGGCATAAAAAAGTCTTACATTTCCTGGAATGTCTTGAATTTTCGAAAGGGAGGTATTACATTTGGTGTGAAAATGGTAAAACAAAATATGCCTGTGTAGCCAAGGCCTGAGAGATACACAGGTAGCCTACGCGAGTGGTAGAGTGAGCGGGAGAAAGAGTTGGTAAGCCAGTTAGCGGCGTCCAGTGCAGCCTCAATCCAGACGCTCATTTGTCCTCCTTTTTGGAGTTGCGCTGGGCTTCTAGAATCTTTGCTCGGACGCAGGTTGAGATGCCGCTGAGTGGCTCACATTGAACGTGTGAAATCTGATTTCTCCTGACAGGCCTGAAGTTGAAAAGTGACATAGCAACAGGAGATAAAGAAAATGGTCAATGCTATTCTCTGCTTATTATTGTCACAATCCCATATCAACCAATAAGCCCCAAAAACCTATATTTGGTAACTTCTGTAGACATCCAAAATGGGGGGGGTGTTAAAGTTAGTAAAATAACTATTGTATAAAAGTTTTAAGTTGTTGTATTTATCTTTTTTGCCATGGTATAGTCTTAATTTTTCCATTTGGATGTCTTGAAAAGGTCTTAAAAGTCTTTAAATGTGCACTTGAAAAATGTGCAGCTACCCCGACTCACTCGCTGTGCGCTTTTGTCCCAGGTTCATCCACCCGGCGGGCATAGCGGCGGAGCACACCATCAGCATGGTGTTCCGGCTGCTCCAGGACACCCCCAGGGAGCCCTTCGCCCTGTGGCAGCTCACCGACAACGACTTCCAGCCCAAAATGGGGGTCGTGCTGGACCGTGAGTCAGGGGGGGAATGGGTTCAGGGTTTACTTTCCACGTGTATAAAGATAGAGGCCAGCCTATAGGTAGATTGGTGGACGGGTGGATGGATGGATTTATAGGAGAATGGATGGATGGAGGGATGGATGGATGGATGGACGGAGGGATGAGGAACGGGTGACTCAGTGGATGAATTGATGAAAAGAAATGAATTGAGGATGGACAGAAAGATTGATGAAAGGACATTTCAGATGCGAGACAATAGTCACACATTACAATACAATCATAAAGGACCATTAGGTATCCTGGCTAACACAATCAGTTATACATATTTTGTGTAATTTCATCTCTTCCTGACTGATTAAATTGCTGAGTCATTTTTGTGTGTTCTTAGCTGAAAATAAGGTCCTGCTGTACTTTAGTCTGGACTACAGAGGGGAGGTGCAGGAGCTCACCTTCGACCAGCCTCAGGTCCACAAGATCTTCTATGGCAGCTTCCACAAGGTCAGTATCCACTCCTGCAGTCATCCAGAGGCTAGGAAGGTAGGGAAGGTGGACAGCAAACAGTAATTCCTCTCTACTGTCCTTGTGATTGGCAGCTTCACCTGTCCGTCAGCCAAGTGAGCGTATCCCTGTCTGTGGACTGTGAACATGTTGGGGAGAGGCCGGCCCGCCCACTGGGAGCACTGCCCACTGACGGTTTTGAGATGCTGGGGAAACTAGTGAAGACCCGGGGGCCTAACAGCGGCTCAGCCCCGGTATGGAACAAATCCATAACTCTCTCAAATCTAGATCATGTACAAAGATATATGTACTGCTACACTAGTGATAGAGCCATTTTAAAGGCACCCTTAACAGTTTTTTGACCTTAACATAACGTTTCCAAAATCATTTTGATGGCACATAACTTCTTAACATGACGAACGGCATTTCTGGCATTGTCTGAACGGTCTTCTGTAGGCGATTGCCGACCTAGCAACTTTCTAGTTTTGGGTAGGAAACTAACTATCTGTGTTCCCCTTGCCTTGTAGTTTCAGTTGCAGTCATTTGAGATTGTGTGCAACACCTCCTGGCCCTCTGAAGACACCTGCTGTGACCTGCCTGCTCAGGTACATGAAACAGACCTATTACCTTTTGCATTTTTGTGTTTGTGTATAAAAGCAAGTCATGAAAGACCAGGCAGGACTCTTGTTTGTTGTATTGTGATTGGCTGGATTTGGCCTTTGCAGAGGGACGAGGAGAGCTGTCCTGCCCCAGCCTACGCCTGTACCTGCACCTCCAACGCCCCCGGGAGGCCCGGCGACATGGGGCCAGCGGTGAGTCGGAATACTTAAGACTGCATAGACTGTGGTCCTCATGACAACACTCATTCAGTTAATTCAGTTCAATTCAGTTCCATTCCGTTTTATTGATATAGCGCCAGACAATGTATGAATACGTCTCAAGGTGCTTCACAGAGGCCAGCTTGAACGTGAACCATGAATGATGATGGCTCTAAATGCTCCTTTCTCTGTGTTTTCTCTGTCCGTTCTAACTTTGATTGACCTGATTGACAGGGTAAGCCTGGTCCACGCGGGGAGAAAGGGGAGAAGGGTGAGGCAGGTCAAAAGGTGAGGTGCCAAACAGATAAACACATACTGTGTGGATGAGGGTCTATATACACTGACAATAGAGTATGTTTTGTATTACACAGAGTGGAGACATCACAGTCTGAATATGTAAAACAGTTCATTGGAGATAGTCCTGAACGTGATAGAGGATGATTCCACTAGTCTAGCATGACATACATTGATCTTGTGTGGTAACAATTAAGCCTCTAATTGTCTAATTCATGGTGAAGAATTGCAGTGTATACTATAATTTCTTCATCTTGTTTCTGGACAGGGGGAGATGGGCCCTCCCGGCACAATAGGTCCGGACGGTGTGCTGGGAGCCATAGGCGCGCGCGGACCCCAAGGCATCACTGTCCAAGGGAAAATGGTAGTAGTTCCTCTACAGCATTTCTTCCTCAGATATATTTTCAAGGAAGCCCTATGGACCTTATACATGGAAAGCTCTTTAGCCAGCTCATTTATTTCCGGTGGAGCCAGGTGTGTTGTAGCCGCCGCTGTTGTTAATGTAATTAGTGTCTACACGGACCCGGTTGGAGTGAACGTGTAAGGAGCAGAATATAACAGAAGAAAATGAGCTGCCCAGAGAGCCCTCTGTGCATAAGGTCTGTTGGAGATCATGTGTGGAGAGGTGTTGAAGTGGATTATTATACGGCTCTTCACAATGCAAGTAGAACGCTCCATTGACTTGAATGGGATTTCCCAAAGTTCTAGAGGTCATTCATTTCGACTAGGGGACCTGACCGCTGTAATGACCGATGTCAATGGCAACAGATTTTCATTCAAAAGTGAAGGCAGACGATTGATCAGCTGTGTTCTAAAGAACGTTTGATTCTAGTTCAGCGTGTGTTGTGAACAATTTGTCAGCAAAAGCAACAACGAAACGGTAACAATGTAAAGAGACATATCGTGGAGTTTATTTTTTTGTTTTGGCAAGTAGCCGTATAATAAGCAGGATAATGTATAGAACGCCAGTCATTATTGGGAAAATAAGTCCCTTCAGGGCGAAGCAAGACCCCTTCGCTGGCGCGTCGGGGTCCGGTTCTCCCTGTCGGAATTTATTTTTCCAATAATGACCGGCGTTCTATACATTATCCTTTACGTATGGTCTTGTAGGTTCATGTACGTTTGTGCATGTGTGGAGAGGTGTTGAAGTGGAGTATGGTCTTGTAGGTTCATGTAAGTTTGTGCATGTGTGGAGAGGTGTTGAAGTGGAGTATGGTCTTGTAGGTTCATGTAAGTTTGTGCATGTGTGGAGAGGTGTTGAAGTGGCGTATGGTCTTGTAGGTTTGTGTAAGTTTGTGCACGTGTGTTCTCATAACTGTGCCAACGTCTCTTCTAAGGGACCACCGGGTGCAAGAGGAGAGAAAGGGGAGATGGGGAAACCAGGAAATCAGGTGAGCATGGCTAATGTCACATGACCCACCTCTGTCAGTCCTCAGCCAATCAGATCTCCTACACGATGTGCTTTAGTTGTGCAAAGAAAAAACTCTGTTTTTGCTTTATTCATCCTGCATTCATAATTTTCTTGCATTTTCTTTACACCTTCTCTCTTAGGGATCACCAGGTTCTCCTGGCCCAAAGGGTAGTCAAGGGAACCCTGGTCCTGAGGTAAAAGCACTTTAATAAGACACTCTGATGCAGTGCATCCAGTATAAGTATATATACTCTTTTGATCCCGTGAGGGAAATTTGGTCTCTGCATTTATTCCAATCCGTGAATTAGTGAAACACACTCAGCACACAGTGAACACACAGTGAGGTGAAGCAATCCCAGCGCAGTGAGCTGCCTGCAACAACAGCGGCGCTTGGGGAGTGCCTTGAGGGGTTAGGTGCCTTGCTCAAGGGCACTTCAGCCATGCATACTGGTCAGGGTTCGAACCCGCAACCCTCCGGTTACAAGTCCGAAGCGCTAACCAGTAGGCCACGGCTGCCCACCCATCCTTCACTCTATACAGAAATAAACACAAAGTTACACAAACAAACGTAACAGCTTTGTCTATAATATATATGACTGTATCTTGAGATCATTTTGTGTCCACAACATTCAGGGAATCAGAGGTGTCGAGGGGAACATTGGATCTCCAGGCATTACTGGACCAAGGGTAAGGACCAGACACCATGATGTCTGTAAATCAGTAAAGGTGTTGGTCATATCTGGCGACGGCTGTTGACTGTGCCTCTTTCCCCGTCTTCCTCAGGGCTTTCAGGGGATGCCAGGACACCCTGGGCCAGTGGGTGACAGAGGACCTTTGGGGCCAGTGGGACCTTCGGTGAGCACCAAAAATGACAAATGTCTCCAAAGTGTCAATTATTCTCTTCATTGTAATGTGTATTTTTATTTTTTTGCCGTTCTAAAGTTGAGTTTGAATATTTAACATATTGCTTTCTAATATCTGTGGGTAGTGATTTAATCCCATTTCAATTTCAGGGTCTCCCAGGAAAAAAGGGAGACAGGGGAGAAAAGGTGAGTTATGATGTGATAGGAAAAATAATGCTCCTCATTGATTTTGGTATGACCATGGCGTCTAATTCTACCAGATTGAATAGATGGACTCTTGAAAATCCTGCTTGTTTGCTATTTTAAATGGACTTGTTTCACAGTAATCACCTGAAAAGGCTGATATTTAAAGTTATTTTTTCTAATATTTTAGGGGGAGCCACAGTCACTCGCCATGATCTATCAACTGGTGACAGAGGCCTGTGAAAAATTAGTACACAGTATGTACAACTAAAACACCCTAGAACACACACACAAACACACACACACACACACACACAGCTTCTGAAATGTAATCTATTAGTATTTCTTGTTGAGGATTTGCTAGCCCATTGATGAGCATGTGTCCGTTCAGATGAGGTTCTGAAGCTGGACGCCTTCATGAATGAGATGAGTCGGAAGCCTGTCCCCATCGAGGAACCTGTGGGCCCACCAGGCGAGCCAGGCATCCCAGGGTCCAAAGGCCCGCCAGGTCTTAGGGGCGAGCAGGGACGACAGGGAACGAGAGGGAAGCCAGGAAGGTCTGGCTACCCAGGAGAACAAGGTGGGTCATTGGGACACTGTGGACAACTTCCACTTACCAGGAATCACTCCTGTTAGCAGTAAAACGTTGGTTGATGAAGTAGCTGCTTTACCGCTACTGGGAACTAAGGATGAGTGTTAAAGGAACACGCCACCCAATGTCAGTAGTAATATATGTTCTTACCTTAACTTTCACGAGTTGAGTCATACCTCTCCCATGTTGGTACGTGCACTCAAACGCTCTGGTGCACAGCGCGAATGTGTTAGCATTGTCACATTGAAATAGCTTTAGACATCAGTACTGTATAGTGTGTATTTACATGAAAGTACATATAAGAAGCACACTGTTTAATTATACAGTATATGCAGTAAAAAAAAACGTATTTTTCATATAAAGCCATGCTGCAGTGTGTCCTCCTTAGTATAGGAAAAGCAGGGGAGAGACTAGTAAATGAGATTTGGTTAATCGTCACTATGTCTGATCCATTAACCAGGACAAAGAGGCCCTCCAGGCGAGAAGGGCAACTTAGGTGCTAATACACAGGGACCACCAGGGATCAAAGGATTTTCAGGTAATGTTCAAAGTCATATTGAGATATTAATTCATCATGTAACATATTTTAGAAGTGCCCTTGGTATGCAGCAGTACCTCATTAAAGACTTAAAGATTACATTTGTTTGTCCTTGTGTGTGTGTTTGTGTGTATGTGTGTGTGTCTGTGTGTGCACGGTGCATTTGTGCTGGTGTGGGTGGGTGTGTGTGTGCGTTTGTTTGTGCTGGTGTGGATGTGTGTGTGTGTGTGTGTGTGTGTGTGTGTGTACGTACGTTTGTGTGGGTGTGTGTACGTTTGTGTTTATGTGGGTGTGTGTGTGTGTGTGTATGTGTGTACATGTGTTTATTTGTTTATTAGGTCCTCCTGGAGAGACCAAAGTGGGTGATCCAGGTGCCAGAGGGGAAGATGGTGAGCAAGGCTCACCTGGCATTGCAGGAGCTGTGGGACAGATCGGGGAGATGGGCCCCCCTGGTATCTGTGACAGCAGCGGTGGCTGCAATCCCTCACCGGAGATTGGAGCAGGTTGGTGGTTTTATATTTACAAGAACCCTCTCCAACACACATCCCCAACATACTTACAGTACAGCACACTGCCCTCTCCCCACATACACAGCACACTATCCCATCTCCCTTGTCATCCCCCCAACACACACACCAAGACCCCTGGCAGTTGGGTTAGCCCCTTGAGCCGTGGATCTGCCCAAGGTTTCTTCCTTAGTAAGGGAGTTTTTCCTTGCCCCTGTTGCTCTTGGGTGCTCCTTGTTGGTGCCCCCCCCCCAATCCCAATCCTTCCCCACCTTTCTTATGCAGCCCTTGCCACTTAATCTACTAAACCCCTCCTCTACTGCACTTTTTACCCCCCCCATCCTTGTAACCCTTATGGAAGCCCATACATACACCACAACAATTCAGCTGATTCTTCACCTAGATGACCTTAGAGTTTATCACAAGGCCACTCACAGCAAAACCTTGTTTTGTGTTATAAGAAATGTCCACATGCCCTTTTTACTTCTTTTGTTTGATGTAAACAGACAATGTTCAGTGCCAGTAAAATAATCTTTTTTTTTATTTCAGAGGACCCATACTATGGATACCTACCATGAGTGGATAGGTTTGAAAACAACAACACAGGGACAGCAATATAGCACCTGTTCTTACACAATGTTTGTGTACAGAGACATGTACACAATGTACATGTTTGTGTACGATTGTCTACAGAGACATGGTCCTAGGACTGACAGAATGACAGGAGCTGTCAAAATAATGCACTGCTCAGACAAGACTGACAAGACATGGCTGGACATTGGTCATATCAGAACTGCTATGAAGTGTGCATAAAAAGCTGCAGACCTCCCATTCTGAGTTACAGTGGTACGATATTCAGATATGCCTTCTATGATCTACAAATCTGCACACGTTTGATGAAAAAATATGCCCATAAAGCCATCAAAGCTAATGTTGAAGATTTAAATGCTGATTTAAATTGTGTGTGGAAGGTGTCTCTTTATTTCAAAATGAGTAAGCAGTATGTATGTATGATGTATGGAGTAACACATGTTTTCGCACTGATTATGTTTATAATGCTCATCAGTTTGTTGTATAATATTGTTTTTTTATTTATGTGTTGTGTGTGATTTTTTTTTTCAGTTCAGTTCAAATTAATTTTACTCGTGTTATTATAAAACTTAACTGTGAGACTTTATTACTAGTGCGCATGTTAAGCATTTAGAATTTGTTTGATGCCATACTAAATAATTGTATAATTTGGTTACTTTTGGGAATATATTGTATCTTGAAAAGATTGTGCTTTTACAAGTTGTACTTTGAGTTTGTCTTTTGTATATGGACAATACAGTCACTACCTACTAAACTATTCTTAAAATTAGGCTACTATAAGATATATTTCACTATGTGTCATATTCATCCGACATCCATATAGCCGTGTGTGTGAGTGTGTGTGTGCGTGTGTGTGTGTGTGTAATGGGAGGGGGTGGGGGGGGGTTATCTATCTGCCTGTCTGTGCATTGATGTATGTGTGTATGTGAAAGAGACAGCGAACACTGACTGAAAAACACTAGTACATTTGATATGGTATTGCCTTAATAAAAAACTTTTGTACAAAATTTGTATTATTTTTTCTATGAAGAATGTGACATTGCATTTGGTCACTGATGGGAAAAACTGATTTTTACCTAAATTTTACACCCAATCACAACAAACTGAAACTTGCCTACCAAATATCTTCTGCAAAAGTCTGCAAAACTTTGGAGAGGAATATTACATCAAAGGATACACTGCCATTTAAACTGCTACTCCTCAAACAAGTAAAATAAGTAGTCTATACTGTAGGCCATGTCATAATTTAAAGTTTTTGCCTATTGCTTACACACTTTTTGCAGAATTTGGCTCATTATGTCAAAACTACACACAGCCAAATAAAACATAGCACTTGGAGATTAACAACTCACATGTATGCCAAAATGAAACACTGCAATCAAAACTCAACAATCCTATCTAAAAATGTAATTATTGTGACAAAACCATACCATTTAAGAGTGTGTCCATGAGAGGACCAGGCGGGGGTGACACATGCTACGTCACCGATTTTGATGAAACTTGGACAGTTTGAAGGGTCCACCTAAAAACTCAAAAAGCCAAAATAGTAAAAAATGTGAAACAACCCAGGGGGAGTTAGGACTGCCTCCTTGTTTTAGGGCAAAAAAACTCAAAAAAAGGCCCAAAATTGCATAAAATGTTGACATCCCTCCTGCTGTCAGATTTAAACACAGCAAAGTAACAATCCATGCCATCAAAGGTCCATCCAAGGTTAGTTTAAAACTGGAGTTACAAGGCGTAAGGTGTGACTGGTGTCAGTCCAGGACTGCACATGTCCACTATGTCACATGCTTTTTGGCGAATACCCAAAAAATAGCAATATTCAGACCTGAATATCTCCGATGAGCAACCTCCTTTTTTCAAAATTCTTTCTCCACATGAAAGGGCCATCTGTGGACTTCATAAATCAAAAGAAAAATGCTCGGCCTTTTTATTATTTTTTTCGTGACAACCGCCTAAATAGTGTGATCCAGCCAGTGATTTCAAATACATATCTACTTCAATGATTGGTTGAAAATAATGCTTAGGTCATTTATGGTGGACAAATGGAGATATATTATCATCAATCATGTCTGCTGATCAAATCCAAGCTACATTTAATGTCCTGAGTGTAATATATTCCTTAAGGTAGCTCAAAATGACATCATCGGGTGACATACACCAGTATACCCGTAGGTCTAATTTTTGCAAATGTGATATCTCCAACATATCTCAGGGCTAGAAACAGTCACTTGGACTCAAATAATAACTTGTAATATTTTGATAGTCAAAGGTCAAAGGTCAAGGTCACTGTGACCTTATGTACATCCCATTGTGGTGAATAAACCTCTAAAAATCCCTGACATAATTGCAAATGTGATACAAACATTCACACTGGCCCTTTCTGAAACCAATCCCTACCCACTCCCCTAAGTTACGGTGTGCACTCAGGTGGGAATCACCCTTACAGCTAAATCGAGTTCTCCATGTAAATGGGAAAATGTTGGAGTTCTTTTATCACTTTTGGGTGCTATAGGCTAGTTGCAACTGCTCACCTCAATGAACTATGATAAGCTATGCTAACAGTGGGTGCTTCAGACTGAGGTACTGCACACACACAGATGAGAAGGGTATGTATCATCTTATCTAACTCTGGCAGAGACAATAAGATAATTTCCCAAAATGTTGGCGTGTTCCTTTAACACTTGGTTAGGAGTGCAAGTGGCTAGGGAGAGAGTGTAGCTAGTTTCGGAAAGGGCCTTTCACTCACAGATAACAAATTCATTTGAATTTGATGGTCAAAGGTCAAAGGTCAAGGTTATTGTTACTTCACATTCTTGTGAGGAATGCCTATAGGAAGTTTTTTTTTCTTTCAGATTCGGCACACACAGTCACTTACACTCAAAGATGAACTGATTAGATGTGAGTGGTCAATGTTACTGTGACCTCTCAAAAAAACAACATGGGCCTACTGTATTTTTACACCATGAACAGAATATCCTGGAAACACCTTGAGGGAGTTATTTCAAATTTAGCACAACTTAGGCCCTGTACACACATAACCAGATATTTTATGTTTGGGTCTTTCATCCACACATAAACAGTGTTTTAGCCCACACAGATATTTTTTAAAAACCTTCTAAAGAGAATGCTGGTTTACTTGGATCTGTGGACATCCAA
Organism: Alosa pseudoharengus; assembly: GCF_046254945.1. Lineage (NCBI taxonomy): Eukaryota > Metazoa > Chordata > Actinopteri > Clupeiformes > Clupeidae > Alosa > Alosa pseudoharengus. Next base: position 31,472,372 of record NW_027468881.1, on the reverse strand, counting down.
AATGGAGATTTTTACGAACAAGTATATACGTATTGTATATACTCTTTTGATCCCGTGAGGGAAATTTGGTCTCTGCATTTATCCCAATCCGTGAATTAGTGAAACACACACACAGCACACAGTGAACACACATAACCGTGAGGTGAAGCACACACTAATCCCGACGCAGTGAGCTGCCTGCTACAGCGGCGCTCGGGGAGCAGTGAGGGGTTAGGTGTCTTGCTCAAGGGCACTTCGGCCGCTCCTACTGGTCGGGGTTCAAACCGACAACCCTTCGGTTACAAGGCCGAAGCACTAACCAGTAGGCCATGGCTGCCCCCGTGTACAAGGACATGATGGTTACTTTGGGTATTGGGTGGGCTTTACTTGTTTCGTAGCCTACTGTACCTCGATGTCCATCCATCGTAAAAACATGTCTGTAGACCCTGCTTATTAGTACAAGTTGTTTTAAAGCAGAGACTCTGATATGGTATAACCACCTAGCTTCATGTTAGGGTCCCACAAGGAAATCTGTCTGAAACATTGAAAACATGATAATGTACATTACTTGTGAATCTATTTCCATTGCATGCCACATGACCAGTGGATAAAGTGGGATTTGGCAGGTGGGGGAACCCTAAAATCCAGTGTCAGTGCAACGGGGAAGAATGACTCACTGTTGGACAAAATATTGAGTATTGTGGTGTAGCAATACTTTTTGGACAAGAATTGATAGCTTCTTGGTCACCTCTGTACACATGAAAATTAACTCCCCAATTATTTTAACAATATAATCGTGCTGTATCGTTGGTATGAAAGAATATATTTATTATTAAATTATCCGAGGTGGCGGAACTGCGTTCCTCCCACTTTAATTCCTGCATATGACCGCTGTCTGCTGTGTTGGGCTAATGGGACAGTGCTAATTGAGTAATGCCAAGCTAGATTAACATTTTCCAATGTTAAAACCATTTATCACATGAAAAATAACAATGTTATTATCATGTGATAATAACAATAATAACAATACTCTGTGTTTCCAGGATATCATGTTCAAGTTGTAAAAATATTTTTTAGTGAATAGTGAAATAGTTTTTTTTTGTGAGGTCAGAGTAATATTGACCTTTCACCACCCAAATATAATCAGCCACAAAACTTCTGTTAGACTTTTTTTGAGGAAGGTCACTGAAAGGAGCTGTAACAAATATTGGAGGCTGCTGAAAAGGCAAGCCAATGGCTATGGCACTCACATGCTATTTGGGGTCATGTTGTAACCTGAATTGACTCTGAGACGCTGCTGCTGTGTTTTTGGAGTGGTAGTTGTTGGTGCCTACATCAAGGGCTTGCATGTCGGCTGTATGTTGTTGATCAGATCCACAGTAATGAAGAGGAATGAGTGGAGAATTTATGATATTGCTTGGTATGTTGGTATGTTGCTGATCGGATCATAAATGGCCATAGCAACAAACAGGAATGACTGAAGAATTTGTGACAATGGTTGGTAGTTGGTATCTAAATATTTGTTGGTATTTGTTGGTGTCTGCATCAAAGGCTTGCGTTTTGACTGGGTATGTTAATGATCAGATAATAAACCACCAAAGCAATGAAGAGGATTGACTGAAGAATGTGTAGGTATTTGTGGGTGCCCACATCAAGGGCTTACAGTTGGTCTGGTTATGTTGCTGATTGGATCAGAAACTGTGGGAGAAAAAGAACAGGAATGACTAAAGACTTTGGTGGTACTTCTTGGTGCCCTCATTAAGGGTTGGTGTTTTGTTTGTTGTATAGTTGCTGATGGGATCATAAATGGCCACAGCAAAAAAGATGATTAACTGAAGAATTTGTTGGTATTTGTGGGTGCCCACATCAAGGGACTGCAGTTTGCTTGGCTGTGTTGCTGATCGGATCATAAACGGCCACAGCAAAGAAGACAAATTACCAAAAAATGTGTCGGTATTGGTTGGTAGACAACCTATCATGAGTGTGGAGGGAGCTGGGTCTGAGATGCCAGATACCACTGTTGAGCCTTCTGAAGGTCACCGATGAATGACGAAGACAAAAGTGCAAGTGAATATTTGTACCAAATTTGAAAAAACATCCCTACAGGCATTTATGATATATAATTTTCTCAAGAATGCAAGGTCCTTGACCTCGACTTTTGACCACCAGATTCAAATATTTGTTATCTGTGAGTCAAAGTGAATATTTGTATCACATATGAAATTATGTCAGGGATTTTTTGAGATTTATCCACCACAAAGGGATATACATAAGGTCACAGTGACCTTGACCTTTGACCTTTGGCTGCCAAAATGTTACAAGTTATTATTTGAATCCAAGTGACTGTTTCTAGCCCTGAGATATGTTGGAGATATCACATTTGCAAATATTGGACCTACGGGTATACTGGTGTATGTCACCCAATGATGTCATTTTGAGCTACCTTAAAGAATATATTGCACTTAGGACATTAAATCTAGCTTGGATTTGATCAGTAGACATGATTGATGATAATATATCTCCATTTGTCCACCATAAATGACCTAAACATTATGTTTCAACTAATCATTGAAATAGATATGTATTTGAAATCACTGGCTGGATCACACTATTTAGGCGGTTACAGCGACAAAAATAATAAAAAGGCCGAGCATTTTTCTTTTGATTTATGAAGTCCACAGATGGCCCTTCCACGTGCAGAAAGAATTTTGAAAAAAGGAGGTTGCTCATCGGAGATATTCAGGTCTGAATATTGCTATTTTTTGGGTATTCGCCAAAAGGCATTTGACATAGTAGATACGTGCAGTCCTGGACTGACACCAGTCACACCTTACGCCTTGTAACTCCAGTTTTAAACTAACCTTGGATGGACCTTTGATGGCATGGATTGTTACTTTGCTGTGTTTAAATCTGACAGCAGGAGGGATGTCAACATTTTATGCAATTTTGGGCCTTTTTTTGAGGTTTTTTGGCCTAAAACAAGGACGGGGGCCTAACTCCCCCTGGGTTGTTTCAAATTTTGTACTATTTTGGCTTTTTGAGTTTTTAGGTGGACCCTTCAAACTGTCCAAGTTTCATCAAAATCGGTGACGTAGCATGTGTCACCCCCGCCTGGTCCTCTCATGGACACACTCTTAAATTACTCTTTCAAATCAGCAGCAACACACTGATGTGCTAGTATAATTTTCTACAGTAATCACCTATAATAGCTATATGGCTAAAATATAGCAAAACAAATGTCTCAGCGTCTCTGCATGCCACTTCCATTGCCTGCAAAAGAGGCATGCAGGCATGTGGTTGGTGGTCATATACTTTTCATTGGCACACTGAAAATAATTATTCTATTTAGAAATGGGGAGTAAAGGGGCAAATACAAAACTGTACACAGGGACTCAATGTAAAAGTACACACTTGAACAGGAGGTACACAATAACTTACCTGAAGTTTATTTGAAGGTATGTGTGTGGGTTTTACCAATTACAAGATGTGCTGGCATTTTGAATGGAAGAGTTTTCCCAATTATAACAGGATATTTGATTTTTGAAGAACGTGTAATGTAAAAAAACGTGTGTAGTGTTTTGCAATAAGTGTGTTGCAGAACTGCAAACAATGTGCAAAGCAGAACATGTGTTTAAGCTATGGTTACACAGTGTTTAAGGTATGCTAGGTATGTTTAGGTATTGAGGCTTTGGTCTAAGCATTCGTTTTTAGTGTGTAAGCAATAGGCAAAAACTGTAACGACGCTATGGCTCCACCTAGTGGTGCACATTTCCCCGGAACCAATAAGTGGCGTTTGTGGTACGGACAAAATATCTTGTTACGCCTACATCCGCCGGTGTCCCAACATTCCAACATGGCAAGTAGAAAGAGTAACAAAAAGCAAGAGAAGGGAGACAAATATTCTGTGTTGTTGCCCACTTACAATGAACGAGAAAATCTACCTCTTATCGTGTGGCTCTTGGTTAAATACTTCGGCGACAGGTGAGATGCCGGACATTCAGGTTTTCGCATCTTCAACTGGATTGACAGATAAGCTGCAGCTTCTGACAGTCAAGAAGTTATGATGACCTCATACAAAATTCAGCTCAGTTTCTTGAATGATTTGCCTAGCTACTATGTAACTAACGATAGTAACGGTTTGTATCAGTTTGCATTGTCCCTTCGAAGCCATTGTAATGAAAGGCTCAACATTTAGTTGTGTTCTGCTACTTGAGTTTTAGATTCATTCAGCTAACCAAATTAACCTGAATTCAAATGTGTGCTGACAAGTCACGGCTAGCTAACTAACGCTTTATTACTTTCAATACCTAACTTGCATTGGATTCAGTAGCTAGGACGATGACGATGTTCTTGATTTTGTGTTGTTGTACATTACAACAATCATTCAATGTATGTTGTGTGTAGTGGGTACAACTACGAGATAATCGTCATTGATGATGGAAGCCCTGATGGAACACTACAAGTTGCTGAAGAGTTGCAGAAAATCTATGGCGAGGACAAGATAGTGAGTGGCGGGGGGCGGGGGCATCATCATTGTACGCCTAACAATTAAATGCTTTGAAAGTTGTTAACTACATTTTGTTCTTTACAGTTACTCAGACCAAGAGCAAAAAAACTAGGATTAGGTAAAGTATTTTTCCTTTTTTCAATTTTGTAACATTTTCCATATGATGTTGTGCAGGTATATATAGTAGGAAGCATAACAACAAACTCAAATACTTCATCCTCTTTTCCACATAGGCACAGCTTATATCCATGGCATCCAGCATGCCACTGGCAATTTTATCTTCATCATGGATGCTGATCTCTCTCATCATGTATGATTATTTGAATATTATGATTATTACTGTAGACTATGCCTATATCTGTGGTTCTTTTTTTAGAGTAAATGTTAGAAGCACTATATATGGCAATTGACCACATATGCATTAAAGAGCTATGCCATTTTTGACTTTATAAGTATTTGCTTACAGTATTCAGGAACATGGCAAAAATACATTGATGTCTTTGGTAAAGCTTGAAATAAGTAAATATACAGCACATCAAAATGTTCAAATGTACGTTTCTGTTGCAGCCTAAATTCATTCCAGAGTTCATAGAGTAAGTCCTTCCTTTTGTTTCCAGAAATCACAAACTCCATGATTGTTTTCTTCAAGGTTTCAAGTCTGTGTATCATGTTTTTTCCAAATCCATACCGAATGTATGATTCTGTGTGTTTGTTCCAGAAAACAAAGAGAAGGTGGATTTGACGTGGTCTCAGGCACAAGGTACAGTGGAAATGGAGGTGTGTATGGATGGGATTTGCGCAGGAAACTTATCAGGTAATGACCAAGTCCCCTCTTTATCAGTCAAATTTAACATTAGATATTTAATTTGAGGCTAAGAATGTCTGCTTTTCCCCACTCTTTCCGTCATTTCAACACCATCCCAGCCGGGGAGCGAACTTCGTCACACAGGTGCTCTTACGACCTGGAGCGTCAGATTTGACAGGAAGCTTCAGGTAAGACGTGTGTGTGTGTGTGTGTGTGTGTGTGTTTGATTGTGATCCTGCAGAATGGAATGTCGCTAAGTGCTTTAAGGTTGTATTCATGTTCTATGGGCTCATATCTCTGTGTTTCAGGCTATACAAAAAGGAGGTGTTGGAGAGCTTGATAGAGCGATGTGTGTCTAAGGGCTATGTCTTTCAAATGGAAATGATTGTGCGTGCTAGACAACTGGGATACAGTATTGGAGAGGTAAGACCCAATGAAAAAATCCATAATATCAACAATTCTCCTTCTGCACCTATGCACAATAATCTGATCTTGATATATTATATCCGACTCATTTCAATAGGTCCCCATCTCATTTGTGGACCGTGTTTATGGGGAGTCCAAGCTGGGAGGAAATGAAATTGTCTCCTTCCTGAAAGGACTTCTGACCTTGTTTGCAACAACGTAAACTAAATAATGAATTACATAAACTGAGTCATGAGACAAGCTTAAATGGTAGCCTGTTTTGCGTAGAGTCAGTCCATGATAATACTTTCATAATGATGAATTTATATTGTATATGGGAAGTGAAGATAGTCAGTCATATTGGCAGTGGATTTTTATATGTGCTCTTTAGAGAAATGTTCTACTGTGAGATGTCGATTCAGTTGTGCCCAAGGCACTACATCAAGCAAGGCAACTGAATTTTCAGCATACTGTTCAAAAATTAAAGATGGTCAAAAAAAACAAAAAACTGGCACGTCAAATTTATATGTGCTGTTGCTCATTGCATATATTTATTTTTTCACCTGTACTTTACTGCAGTTATGAAAGGAACTGATGGGTTGGTGTGACCAAATGCTCGGCTATCATTGTACGTCATACTGTGATAGTGCACTGAACATTATGTGACAGAAGCCAAGAGATTTACTGTTTACTGTAGTAGTCACATTTAGCATAAAATGAAACCTTTGACATTAATAATGACATCTATGTAGGGTGTAAAGCGGTTTATATTGCTGGAGGTATGGTTGGTCAAACCCATGTTTGCTATGGAATTATAATGCACTATGTGCTTACCAAGTGTGATATCATGATCAATCTTTTTATTGTCTTTTGAGTCTTTGCTCCATTTTGTAAAAGAAATGATTGGAATTAATTATTGATGGGAATCTTAATCATGATTCTGACTTTTTTTATTATTAGGCATATTAATATCATTCAGATTATACCTGTACAGGCAGTGTAATCACAGCAGCTAGTTAAGATCTATTTTTGGACATACCTGGAATGAGCTTGTAGCATTTGCCTTTCTTTGTGTTCAGTGCGATTTAACAGGTGTATATGTAGTTGTCTTGATCTTTAGTGAGGGGTATAGCATAATTCTGTTGGATGTTTCTCCAAAATTGTAATTGTTTTAAAAAATATATTTCTATGTTGCCTGTAATGAGTTACATTGTTACCAAAATGATCATTGCTCTTCCATATTGTCCTGATTGCTGTCTCTATTAAATAAATAAAGTCATATTGAGTAGGTTATCAATTTGCTCTGGCATTCTGCTTTAATTATGTATTTTTAAGAATGCAATAGACTCAGTTGAAGGCTAAATAATGATTGTGTGTCACGATCTGACTAATCTCTGTGTCTGGGCATGTTGATCTCTTCTCTTCTTTCCCGGTGTCGTATTGACCTGTGAGGAAAGGTTATTAATGACCTTTGTGCCATAGAGCGCATCCAAGGCGGTTTACATTATGAATTTGTAGCTTTTTATCCATCATAACTGACAATGTTCATAAAAAAGTCATTATGTAAATAAGGACTTTTGATTACTGAAGTTTTTGTGTTTGTGATTTGCCTTGGAAACGGATTCAACCTGTTATTGTCCAGACTACTGTTACCTTCTTATGATGCTTATGAACACAGGACCACTTTGGCTGTATAGGTTACAGGACCACTTCTGAGTACGGATGGCAGAAGTACAATTTAATGATTACCATAATCTTTCATTTTCTTCTTCTCTGATACTGTGTGTTAATATACTGAGATAATGCAACACAATGTATCAACTAGCGTAGTACTCTGTACATATATAGTGGACAGTGAATGAATATTTCTTAGTTTGTTATAAGTCTATAATTACACTTGTTGACAGTGTTACAGATATAAGTAGCATTTCAGGAGTGTGCTGCTTATGATGACTGACATTTGGTCAGTAATAAGACTGAGCAATGAGTAGGCCCACACTCACGATGTGGGATCAGTTGAGCTGTGCCAGCTGTATTGGCACATAACTACAAACCTGTCATTGCCTTCTATATGAGAAATGGGTGAAGATGTATGAGTTACTCCCAATATTTAACCCCTTCATGAAAAAAAACACTCATTTAAAGGGGATACCACCAACTGTGCACACACATAGATGCTCACAGTCACTCCCCGTCCCTGGCACTGAAAAGTAGTCCCGGTGAACAGCGCCACCACCTGAAATGATAGTACTCCGACGCTGGGTAAGTACTCAGGCACTGTATACATCCGAGTCTCTGTGGGGGAAGCAGAGGGGAAGGCACCAGATGTAGTCTCAACGCATGCGTTCACTGTCAGTTGCGCTTCTGAGAAGGGCGCCCCCTGTGTTCCAAACGTGATAAGTGCAGATTGGGTTTGTTTACCCCAGTGTTAGAGCAGAAGGGAAAATCGCCTCAGCAATCTTCATCAGAGACACTGGTGTCGTCGTGAATTTCAAGAGGAAGGGGAACCGCTACTTAACAGGTATGATTGATGACCGCGTGACAGCCCCATCTCTGATTTTCTGTACTCAACGGCTCTCTCTGTCGGCACAATGAGTTTTTATGCTAATCAAACACATATGTCACTTCCGCCCTTTTAGACACGCCATTTTGGACAGAGCAGGCGCTGGATTGGGTTGTATTGTCTGTGTGGGAGATGAGGGAATAGACTAGCGTTGATTGTGGACAGTTTTGGATTATCTGATTGTGTAGGTATCCGGGTAAACCCCGTTCACAACAAATGCCAATAACTCGAAATAATCAACTACTCTTCTGTAACACTAGTATTCTTAAGGATCACCTAACTAGATGAGTTTCAGCACATCATCCCCGGTAACCGAACAGAGGGAGACGGACAGCTCTGACTCCGCTAGTTGTAGAAGTCGAGCTCCCTCTCTTGGTGTGGTGTGCCCGTTTCGAATGGTTTCAGCGAGGCTGTGTATTGTGCCTACCCCATTGGAGGAAGAGGAGGGAAAGTGAGAGTGCCGGTCACGTTTTTGTGCCTGCGGTTGTGCTGGAATAAGAATTGCCTTTTCGGGAGAGACAGACTCGTAGCCAGGTAACTAACTTCTACTTAAACAAGAGGCTAGCTCGCTACTGGGATGTTTAGCTAAGATAGCATTAATGCTAACAACAGGAAACATTGAAAATACAGAAAAATAGCTTGGACGCTAGGATGGCTAACGTTAGCTAAATGTCGTATCCCTGCTACCAGCGCAATGGCCCTTCTTGAAAGCAGTGGATACTCTTCCAGTCACACTTCATAAGACACTCTTTGTCAGATATCGTGATGAATATAACATGAGTTTATATTGTGGTTCCCCCGTTTACATCAGCCAAGAAGCTCGTTTCCATAGCCCACCGCCTTGCCTGCTAGCGAAGGGTAGCTTTCTGAGATATGTCAGCTAGTAGCCTACATCAGTCAGCAGCCAGCTAGCCTGTCGTCACCCCCATTGACAAACAGCTCGTGCCAAAAGATTGGAACTAACGTTAGCTATCCGGTTTGCTCCTGTGTTTTTTCGATGTTTATTCTGTATACTGCATTGTGTTGATGAACTGGTCAACTATTCTAGGCTGTCGACTGATTTCTTACGATGTCCTTTCATCTTGAGCTGCTTTAACTCCGGTTAGAGAAGCTTTTTAACTTACTATTCATGTCTGTAGCTTAACGTTGCCCCGCTAACGTTAGCCACCTGGTTTGTTATATTTTATTAAGTTTGTTCAAATGCTTGTTAGTATCAAGTCATAACTTACTTGTCGAAGTGATGGAAACATTTGATATTAAAGCTAAATCATTAGCGACTTCAGAGAGGTGAAATAGGCTGATGTGATAACTTGAACAAGTCTATCTCTACAATACCGTTTGTGCATGTCCCTCTGATGGCCGGGACACCTACATTTATTAGATGTTAATAGGTCCACTGGCTTATGCTAGGTGACAAACATTTAGCTATAATTGTTATTGTCTTTCTGCGCGGTGAACGGGACTATAGCATGTTTGGACATTTTATCCCACAATAGTGAGTCAGTCACTGCCCTGTATGACGCACCTCTGGATACTTTGTTAACGTTTCTGTTCAAATGGGAAACAATCTTTCCTATGCAGTTTTGTTGTGCTCGTATGGACTCTGATTGGATGTACCAAGGTGCTACAGATGTCAAAGTTCGCTGACACTGTCAAATGTCCTCCCATTTATCCCGGCATCTATCCGCTCCATAAATTTGTTTTCTGTTCCAAAAACCGTGTAACAGAGACAAAAGATAAATAGACAAATGACAGCTCTCATCCCTGTCAGTTCTAAGTAATGACGTTTTCAGGCAGCAGCTTGCATCTAAAGTCGTGTTTTGTATGGTGTTGTCATCCTCTGCGTCTAGAGCTGCTAAGCGTCGTTCCTTTAAATCAGCAACTACTAAAGGGGAGACACCCACTTACTTAGGGCAGCGGTTGCATTTCAGGTCAGCAAAGGTAAATGTTACCTTTGAAAGCCCCCCTCCTCCCTGAGCGTTCCATCTGATGACGAGATCTGTTTAGATTCTCATGGTCATTGTCTGTTGTGGGAAAACAGGGAACCGTTGGTGCTGCGGTTCCAGCTGGCCCTCAGTCTGGCAGTCTTGATTCCTGCCCCCACCCAAAAAAAAAAAAAATCCTTCTCTGCAGACATGTTGTATAGGTTGGGCTCTGCTGCTGTTTCAGTAGGAGGCGCCATCCTGTGATAGCAGGCAGGGAGGCAAGCAGAGAAGAGAAAAAAAGAAGGGGGGGGGGGGGGGGTGGAGGGCAAGCATGAAAGGAGAGGCTTATATAACAGGGAGGCAGAAGCGTTCTCTAGCGCCATCTACAAATGATGGGAGAAAGCAAGGCATTGAGAGAAAAAAAGCCCAGCCCTTTGCTGAAGCTGGAACAAGCAGACAGACAGTTAGCTTAGTACACCCTACCCATAATCCCTCAGTGGAGGAACCTCACAACCCCTGTTTTGACTGCCAGCTCAGGGGATGGATCTGGGGGGGGGTCCTCATCAGTGACAATCAATAGTGGCCATGTGGCCGTCAGTTGACCTTTGACCTACATGACCTTTTCACATCATCTGTTTATTTTTATAATTAAGCCTTGTTGTGTTCTTCAGCAGGCATATTAAGAAAGTTTTCAGGCATGTGTTGGTAACCTGATGAGTCCTTTCAATCTGTACGATTTTAGGTTTTGTTTGTTGTCTGGTTCTCTGATCTGTGTGCCTCAAAGAGCATGACGGCGGTCATGTGATTTTCCAGACCATTTTTCTCTTCTGCTTTGTTTATGTGCAACTAATGTCAAAGACTGCTAGAGTTTGTTTGCCACTCTTAGTTTGGGGTTGTCTTCAAAAACCAAGGCATCAGTTAGCCTCTGGACAAAGGGCAAAGACAGGGGTCTGTTTTGTTAGTTGTCATAGGTGTTGGACTCTTGATCTGAGTACTTTGGAATTGTGCTGCTAATTTAGAGACATTCACATGTACTCTTCTCTGATTTCTTTTATTCTGTCTTTCTAAGTGGGCAGCATGTTCCAACTCCCAGTCAACAACCTTGGCAGTTTACGCAAAGCCAGGAAAAATGTCAAGAAGGTGCTTGGAGACATCGGCTTGGAGTTTTGCAAGAAGCATATTGACGTGAGTACACTTGGCCCCAGACAAGGCACTTCCTCGCCCACTTAAGCAGCTGTAAACAAATCAATAGATTTATCACTTCTTCTCTACTAAGTCACTTATCTCATGTCGTCTTTACACTTACAAGGTTGGCCAATTGTGATGTGATTGCTTTTTTACATGTACACTTAATTATGTAACACTTTGAGAGGAATTCCGTTAATACATGCATTGTAAATTATTTGTGATTAAATATATATTTTTTTAAATATCTAAAAAATATATTGATCTGGACTCGTAGCTGAGTCTTTCTGCAGTTAGTGGAGCGCCACAGGTAGTGACCATGTTCCCTTCACCCCTCCACAGGATTTCAAAGACTTTGTTCCAAATGATTTCTACCTAAAACACACTACGTGGGACGATGTGTGCATGTATGATCCTTCTATGACCAAATCTCAAGTAAGTGTTGTGTGTCTCAACTTATTTATTCTCCTTGTTGAACGCCAGTGCCTTTGCTTTAAGCCTAATTCCTAACTTGTTTCGTCCCCCGTCTCCCCATAGGACTATCGCTCAAAGCCATTCTGCTGCTCAGGATGTCCCTTCTCCTCCAAGTTCTTCTCGGCCTACAAAAGCCACTTCCGCAATGTCCACAGCGAGGATTTCGAGAACCGCATCCTCCTCAACTGCCCGTACTGCACGTACAATGGCAACAAGAAGACTCTGGAGACCCACATCAAGCTGTTCCACATGCCCAACAACATGATGCGGCAGGGCCAGCAGGGGGCCATGGGCGCCCTCAGCAAAGGCATAGACAAGGCCACCGTGGAGCAGCCGGTTTACTACTGTAAGAAGTGTACATATCGGGACCCACTGTACAACGTTGTGCGCAAGCACATCTACCGGGAACACTTCCAGCACGTGGCTGCACCGTACATGGTGAAGCCGGGGGAGAAGGTCACGCCGCCCAACGGGGCGACCGGAGCTGCCGCTGCGGCCACTGGCACAGGTGCTGCCGGGGGCAGCGGGGACACTGGCACCGGAGGCGCCGCAGGTGGCAACAGCTCAGCCATCCACTGCAAGCGCTGCCTGTTTGTGCCACGCACCTACGAGGCGCTGGTGCAGCATGTAATTGAGGACCACGAGCGGATAGGGTACCAAGTCACCGCCATGATCGGTCACACCAACGTGGTGGTTCCCCGTGCTAAGCCAGTGATCATGGTCTCGCCCAAAAATCCAGGGGACAGTAAGGGCATCATCGGGGTCACTCCCAAGGGCACGGTGGTGACTGCCGGGGTGCGTCCTCTCTCCACCCAGCAGCTAAGCCGTATCGTGATCCCCAAAGTGGGCCTCAACTCCTCAGGGCTCCTATCGGGCCTGAAGCAGGGCACCTTTGGACTGAAAGCAGGGACCACGCAGTCCGTGTCCATAGGTGGGCAGCAGGTGCGCATAACATTACCTGGCAATGCCCAGGTATCAGTGCCACAGCAGTCCCACGCAGCCAAACCTCACCTCTCCACCAGCGGCGTCCGTAGCCCCGTGGCTGTAGGCTCCTCCTCCACGCTGAAGACGTCGCCGTTGACCCCACGCGTGCAGGCCGCCGCCACCATCGTCTCCTCGGTGGTGGCCAAAAAAGGCGGCACGTCGGTGATCGGCACATCCTACACGCAGAAGTGGAAGATCTGCACCATCTGCAACGAGCTCTTCCCCGAGAACGTCTACAGCTCGCACTTCGAGAAGGAACACAAGGCGGAGAAGGTGCCCGCCGTGGCCGCCTACATCATGAAGATCCACAACTTCACCAGCAAGTGCTTGTACTGCAACCGCTACCTGCCCAGTGACACCCTGCTCAACCACATGCTCATCCACGGCTTGTCGTGCCCGCACTGCCGTGCCACCTTCAACGACGTGGAGAAGATGGTGGCGCACATGCGCAGCGCGCACCCCAACGAGCCCGTGGGGCCCCGCACCGACTCACCCCTCACCTTTGACCTCACCCTCCAGCAGGGGAACCCCAAGAATGTCCAGCTGATCGTCACCACCTACAACATGCGGGACGCCCCGGAGGAGTCGGTGGCCTTTTACGCGCAGAAAAGCAGTGCCTCTTCCTCCTCGCAGGTCAAGAAACCCACCACGGGCACTCCGGCAAAGCCGGACGGCGAGGCCCAGGATGGCGCGGCGGCAGCGGCAACTGCAACGGCAACGGCAGTGGCGGTTAAAAGCCCTCCGCAGGCAGCGGTGCCCTACAAGAGGGACGTGGGCAAGACGCTGTGCCCACTGTGTTTCTCCATCCTCAAGGGCCCCATCTCGGACGCGCTGGCGCACCACCTGCGCGAGCGGCACCAGGTCATCCAGACGGTGCACCCGGTGGAGAAGAAGCTGACGTACAAGTGCATCCACTGCCTGGGGGTGTACACCAGCAACATGACTGCCTCCACCATCACCCTGCACCTGGTGCACTGCCGCGGCGTGGGCAAGACGCAGAACGGCAAGGACGCCAGCAGGCCCACACCGTCCTCCAAGTCCGGACAGTCCCAAAGCTCCTCGCTCAAGCGAGCGAGTGCTGAAAACGTCGACCCGTCTGACCCGAAGCGGCGGAAGGCGTCGGCGGCGGGAGCGGAACAGGCTTCGGGACCCGGTTCCGCGGGGGATAAGTCGCCGGAGGAACCTGTGACGCTGGTTCTAGATCCCAAGGGCCACGAGGACGAGTCGTACGAAGCACGCAAGGCCTTCCTCACCAAGTACTTCAACCTGCAGCCATACCCTACGCGGCGCGAGGTGGAGAAGCTGGCGGCCAGCCTGTGGCTCTGGAAGTCCGACGTGGGCAGCCACTTCAGCAACCGCCGGCGGAAGTGCGTGCACGACTGCGAGACGCGGCGCTTCCAGGTGCTGCTGGGCTTCAAGATGCGCGACGTCCACCGGCTGCAGCACAGCATGGGCTTCCCCGGCAACCTGCAGTTCCAGCACCACGAGCCGGCGGACAGCCGGACATCCCCAAGCTCCATCGGCCGGTCCGAGGACGCAGTCAAACGGTGGTTGAAGGATGGCGCCAACACTGCTACCGCCAACACTGCTACCGCCAACACTGGTACCGCCAACATTGGTACCGCCAACACTGGTACCGCCAACACTGGTACTGCCAACACTGGTACCGCCAATGGAGCCGGTCGGCGGCGTTTGAGTGCCGCCTTGCCAAAGGGTCCCCAGGGAACGCCAACCAGTGACCAAAGCAAGACAATCAAGAAGAGCTTGACCCCTCCTAGCGTGGTGACCTCGGAGCTCATCACGCTCGACTCAGACAGCGAGTCGGAGGAGAATGCGACGGATGGGAAAGATGGGGGGGAACCTATGGAGACGGACCAGAACGCTGTCGAGGGACAGACTGTAGACGCAAAGGCGGCAGGAAAGAAGGGGGAGGAGAAGGTGGAGGAGGGAGAGGAAGGCGTCCCGGACTCTGGAGAGGTCCATGGGGAGAACGGCTACGGACTCAACGAAGAGCCTACGAAAGCTGTGAAGCGCAAGTCAGGGTCCCGGCGAGACGCCAAGACGAAACTCAGACAGACAGGACCAGGGGCCCAGCTAGGCAAGCAGCAAGTCTAACTGGCACAGCAAGGACATTTCTCGCACAACACAGTACTCACATACATGCTCAAACATAACCATAAACACACACACACACACACAGATGCGCACACAACACACCGTGACATTTGTTACAACTGACATATGCCAACAACTCTGCCTCACCCAAACTCATGCGAGCCATAATCAGTGGCTCTGATGAGAGGAACAAGGGAGGGAAGACCAGGGCCTGAGAGAGAGGCTACCTCCCACCACCAGAAGCCATTGTTTTGCGGTTAGAAGTGAAGTTTATTTACAATGTACTTTATTCAGATTCAGAGTTTAAAAAAAAATGAAAAAAGAAAAAAAAACGAGTGGGGAGAAATTATTTTACATGATCTCCAGGGCAGGGAACGAACACACTGAAAAATGCACCAAACAATAGAAGACAGCTTTTTGCCGTCAATGTCGTTGGCTTTCGAGTTTAAAAAGAGTACTTATTGGTTTAGCCACTAACTTGAGCCGTGGCAAAGATGAGTTGGATATTTAGATTTTAATAATTACAAGTTAGGCGTTTCACATAGGCATACTGAAGAGCTATTGTATATTTGTACAGTCTTTTAGACACATCTGAAGAGATGTCGGTGTAGGTGTATTCATTAAATAAAAATGCTATTCATTTTTTTGTGCACAGATTAGATTGTCATATGTTCTACATTGGTTCACTTAGACAATGGATGTGGCTTCGGTGGCTATTACTTTTTTTATCGGGCTCTCTTCATTTTTGATGAAAAACCTTTAGCAAAAAATAATATATCTATATATTAAATGCACATTAAAATGGACATATTCTCATGCTTTTTTGGCTGGTTACTACTACTATAATTATTATTATTATTATTATTATATTTTTTTATTGGTAGTAATTATAACTTTGGTTCTACTGTATGATCAGTTTTTATTCCCTGTCTGGCCTCCTGTCTACCCTTGGGTCAGAGTTTTGGGGCTGGTTTACTGATGGCTGTAGCTCTGTGTGTGTAGGCTAGACTGTGGTAAATTCAGCCTTTGCTGAACAGTACTTGCCCCCCCCCACCCCCCCTTTTCTTTGCATTGTTGACCTTTTTGACCCCTTAAGACTGAGCTCTTGTGTTGTTTTCTTTGTTTTTGTTTTTTTCGCCCATGGTGCCCGGAGATCTTTGGCTGTTGACCTGACTTTGCTGTGTGTACATGTTTAATTTGTGACCTGCGATTTCTGTTCTGTTTTTTTTTTTTTTCTTTGGTTGTTTGTTTTTTTTGTTTTGTTTTTGTTATTTTGTCACTTAAGCATTTCTGAACAATAAAGTGCTGTATTGTGCTTCTCACACTGGTTTGAATCCTGCCATATTTGCAATGTCTGTACATCCTTGGGTCTTCCCGTTTCAGCACAGCCCTGATCATAGGTGGCGTTGTGTTCATATTCAAGACAAATAGCATCCAGGATATTTTGGTTCAGACTTGGGTTGTAAGAAACCGAGGAGAATATATTCAAACAATCCGCCATTACGTTACTGCGAGCATTGGTGCCATATATTGTTATGGCTGGTGGTTGTGGTTGTCCCTGAAAACATGAAGGAATGCTCTGCCCGTGAATTTCACAGGCCTAGATCACTTGTCCTGTGTACTCCCTTAATTTGGTGGGGGTGCATGTGTCTGCATGGCGAAGGGGTTGGTGTATTGGGCAGATTATGTTTTCTATAAATGTCTTGTATTAGATATGTTGAGGCCTAGGAGTCTTTTTCCTTTCAGGGAGAGGCTACAAAATGGAGGGAAACTACCCCTTTGCAAGAGCACCCTCCTTCCCTCTCTCCCACCCCACCTCCCCCCCCACTGGCTCACTGTTCTTGCTGTGCTAGTGTGAGGAGGAAAAAGGGAGGGAGAGAGACAGAAAGAAAAGAGAGAGGAGGCAAGGGTGGGGAGGGAGGGAGTGCTAGCAAAGGAGGAGGGAGGGAGGGAGGGAGGCAGAGGAGGCCCGACTCACTCTGAAGGGAGGCTGTAGTCGTGTTCTCTGAGCTTCTAGAAGAGTGGAGGAGGAGGAGGGGGGGAGGGGACCGAAAGAGAAAAGCGAGTGAGATGGAGCAAGCGAGGGAGTGTGTGTGAGAGCGAGGGAGTGTGTGAGAGTGAGGGAGTGAGAGAGAGAGAGAGAGTGAGGGAGGGGGAGGGGAAAAAGAACTGAGGAGGCTGCAGTAGCAAGCAGAAATCTACGAATGGTGCCTCCTAGCGGCCGTGAGGAGCAGCCATTGACTCCTACTGCCCCTAGTGGTGTGTTTGGGGGCCGGCAATTGCTTCTGGCCTGCCTACTGCTGCTGCTATATCACCCTCCCTCTCTCTCTCCCTCCCTCCCTCCTGTTCTCCGCTCAAGTTGTTTCATTCGTCAGCGATGATGTCATCTTCCTCTGTCAGTCTCTTTGTTATGTGATTGAAGGGTTTAGATATCTGTTCGATTTGGACATATCAGGGTGTGTGAGTGCTGCCGGGTAGAGCAGGCCCAAGCCAGGGCTTCATCAGGTCAACTGAAGGCAACTCCCTACATGTAATAGCATGTTGTCAGGCTGTTATTACATTTACAGTAGACGTGCCAAGCTTAGATGTCAGAACATCTTCGTTTGTTTGTCATGCCAGACAGGAAACTGGCTGAATTGAAACTATCAAGTTCACTTTTCCATTATCATTCCAGCATCATGCGCAATGTTATGTTTTTGTTTTGTTTTTAAACAAAGAGCATTGCCGTGTGAATTTTTGGCAGTCACCAAGATGAATGGAGGAGCAAAGTCACCATGGATTCTGGTCAGCTGATCCTTGTCATTTGACCTCTGCCTCATAATATTAAATTATTAGCCCTCCCATATCCAGTAGAAATGTAGCCATATGATATTCTTGATCTTGTTGCATTACTTGCTACACTTAAAAGTCTTCAATTCAGTGGCTTTTTATTGTGCTTCATTACTCTATATGCCCCAGAGGCTTCATCTCGCTGTTGTATCTCCTGCAGCTTATGCTGAAGTGGTGATAAAAGATGATAATATTTACCCACAACTTCTGGACAGAGGTTGTGGACAAACCTCTAAGGGCACTTACCTCCAGAACATCTCACATACTTTATCATTTTATGCAACAGAAAACAATGTACAAAATGTGAGCTCAAGCATCGCAGATCATTTAAAGGCATCCTCCTCTTTTTTGATTCAGCTCCAGAAGAATATCATATTGAATATTGTGTACACAGTACACATTCGCAATATTATTGACTGCACTCATTTTCTGGTCTTGCTACAGTTTTCATCCTCATGAAATATGTTAATGATGTGTACATAAACCAGGTCACATTGAACAAAGGCATTTGAAGAGGAAACCAGTGTTCTGATTTCTTTAACAGTTTAAAGTTTGTGGAAGAGAACAAGACATTCATTAAGTGTTGAAATGCCTGTCTGCTACATGGACTCTGCCAGGCAGCAATAACAACTAACACGCATTCTAAATGTACATATTGGTACTAAAGACATTAAGAGACAGATTAGCAAGCTCAGACTTAACCTCAAACATTCACAAGCTTTTTTTAAAGACCTCATTAAGTGGTGTAGCCTATAAAAATGGCAGGAGGTTGAATTTACATAGAGTTTCATGATAATTATGTGTGCAGGTTATCTGGCTATATAGGGTGTGAAATTTCACAAACAGCACATGCTATCAGATCTCTTTCAGTGCTCCTTTTCTAGTCACATCCCCCTTTGACATTTTGGGTCATTTTTCTGGGACGCTGCAGATGTCCTCAACCGAATGCTCATATTTCTGTTCTCTGAGCTGGAACGCCTTTGTCTGGCTCCTCCAGATAGTATATGATGCCTCACTGTGCAGACGTATGACCGTGACCGTTCCCCTTACTGAAAGTAGAGAGCAGTACGAGTGTACCATCATTCTCATAATTGGTTCCCTTTGAAAGTGTATGTGCAGTTGAAAGTAAATGACCAAACTGCTACATATCAGTGAGAAAACCTACTTTGTGGTAGACAGATACGGTGCCCTTTAAAAAGGCCATAAAGTGCCTGTTGTACACTTCAAAATCGTGTTTCCTGTAAAACACAGCCTGCAGCATACTTGCTGGTGTTCAGTAGATCAAACTGGATCTCAAGCGCTCCATACATCCCAGATTTGAAAGCTGAGTTCTTCAGAGTACATTGTTCTGCAACTGCAAATAGGATGAATGTGTTGTAACAGTTGTAAGCTACCAGCAGATGGCAGTAAATCCATGTACACAAGGCAATATCAAAGACAGAGATAATGTTAAATCATTGTGTTTAATCATTATTATTCTAAGAAATATAAACTTTTAAAGTCAACAGACAACAGTTCTTGACTATGAATATGTTGGCTTGACCTATGACCATGAACGGCCAGGGTTTGCCATTTTTGGCGACAGGCTCCTGACAAACCTGCCTGGTAGAATCCCTGAGGAGTGACCCTCTGGGCACAGTTATGGGCAGTCGCGGTGTGGCTCTGGTTGGCATGCGTCCTCATGCCCACAAGCTTTGTTTTTGTCAGAGGAAGCCCTGCGTGCCCACTCCAGCACTCAGTGGGAAGTTACTGCAGCCCACTTCCTGTCCTGGGCGCGGGCCACCAGAGCAATCTGTGCCCTCCTCGGGATGTGGTGGGCAGCTCAGTCACACGCCCCCTCTTATGCCACCGAGCAGCATGCTAGATGACCTCACGACTCAGTGTGGCGTCCATTTTTCACTGTTAACAGCAACAATCAAGCTTTGAAGACGGGAATTTTTTGGCCAGATTAGTGTGTGTGTGTGTGTGTGTGTGTGTGTGTGTGTGTGTGTGTGTGTGTGTGTGTGTGTGCGCGTGTGTGCGCGTGTGCGCGTGTGTGCGCGTGTGCACCGCTGTAGCAAGGCAGCTCACTGCTCCGGGTTAGTGTGTGCTTCACCTCACTGTGTGTTCACTAATTCACGAATGGGATAAATACAAATCCTTGTATACGCAAGTATACTTGGCCGAGAAACCTGATTTACATTTACAATTTACATTGTATACGTATTTATAACTCATCTGCATTAATTGGCTAAGTCACTGTGAACAAATTGGACAGCATGCATTGCACTGATGATGAAGTCAAATCCATGGCTACCACATAGTCTATCATTACAATATTTATAAGGTTAGTGAGAAATATATGCATCGAGGCATTATCGTACATCCTTACAGAGTTCTACAGACCTACAGATATTCTACAGAGGAGCCCTGGCATTGTGAAATATTCATCAAGTGACATGGTCACGCTGTGGAGGATCCTCTCTGCGCAACAGGGAGATCATTCAAAGAAGAATCGTGGGGCTGATTTCAACTCCTTCAGGGGATGTGCTTTTCCTTCCCCTCTCTCTCTCTCTCTCTCTCTCTCTCTATCTCTATCTCGCTCTCTCTTTGCCTTTAGCAACTGCAGACATCTAAAGTGCATTGTATGTAGGTTCCTGGCAGAATTCTTACCGATAGTCAAGAATTCTTTTGTTAATTTTTTTCATTTTTTGGAAATCTTTCTCCATGTGCTGGTGTCAGGTTTCCAGTGCTGCCTATTCTGGCAGAATTGTTAATCAAAGGCACATTTGGCAGAGTCTAACTGAAATCTAATGAGTCTCCATCCTTTGGAGAGTTGAGATGATGAGACCAACATTCTTGAACACACCTCAGCACACCATTATCCTTATATTATTCATGATATTACATAATTAAAATATGGTCTAATGTCATTTTGCATATAATTTTAAAATAAGTCCATTTAAATTCATACCTGTTTCTAACATTGTGCATTTGTTACGCATTGAGCAATGTTCACCAAAAATCATATTCTCTCCCTTGCTCTCTCTCTCTCTCTCTCTCTCTCTCTCTCTCCCTCTCCCTCTGTTTGCTGGTGTATTGACAGATACTGCATACTTGCCTGATCCTCAGAGACGGGTAGCTTTTCCAGAGCTCTGCACTGAGAGGCATTGTCAGCCAGTGATCATCTGCCAAGGCCAGAAATCACTGCACAGAAAAATCTTCAACACCGAGTATCACTCTATTCTGCTGTCCCTTGGTTCCCTGTCAGTGTGTGTATGTGTATGTGTATGTGTATGTGTATGTGTATGTGTATGTGTATGTGTATGTGTATGTGTATGTGTATGTGTATGTGTATGTGTCTCTGTATCTGTCTCTGTTTGTATGTGTGTGTCTTTCTGTTTTTGTGGGTGTATGCATACTCCTCGTGTGTGCGGTGTGTGTGTGTGTCTCTCTCTCTCTCTCTCTCTCTCTCTCTCTGTGTGTGTGTGTGTGTGTGTAAAGGTCAGATGCTTGTGGGTGTTCTCTAATTCAGATGAAAGAGAATGGAAGTAGAGCAGGAACCCTTCCAAGGACACGCATCCCCACGATAAGCTCCACAGCGCTCTATTTAGTGTGTCAATCTGTCATTGTCATACACAGGAGCAAAACAAACATGCCAGGTAATCTACATCTGTTGGAATTACTTTATACCCTCCTGGAATATATTAGTGACTGAAGGTACATCATTTATTTGTTTTTCATTCTCTCTTTCTCTCTCTCTCTCACACACACACACACACAAACACAAACTTTCTCTCTCACTCTCACTGTGTGTTTGTGTGTGTGTGTGTGTGTGTGTGTGTGTGTGTGTGTGTGTGTGTGTTCATGGCGCTATAGATTGACACTTTCCTAATGTACATTCAGCAGCAGAGGCAGTGTCCTGGCCCAGTTAGTGGCTCCTCTCCTTATAGTAACTCCTCTTTATTAATATCCACTCTGATCTGATCAGGAGGAGAGGGAACTCTCCTTCCAGTCTCCTTCTCTGATCTGTAGTGCACTCTCTCTCTCTCTCTCTCTCTCTCTCTCTCTCTCTCTCTCGCGCACACACACACACATACTGTACACACACATTCACATATAGCACACACAACCCAATTCAGACACGACACAAAAACAGTAATACTATGATTTTATTTGTGATCCATTATCACATGTGTGACACAAACACAGATACACACACATGCACACGTACACAGTCCCAATTTGATTGGTGAGATCATCACCACTAGATTCCCTGGGGGAAAGCAGTCCATTAAACCACCCTTAAAATACTCAGCCCATTTAGGACAGGTAACCACTCTCACTCACTCATACTTTTACTCCGGTGTGTGTGTGTGTGTGTGTGTGTGTGTGTGTGTGTGTGTGTGTGTGTGTGTGTGTGTGTGTGTGTGTGTGTGTGTGTGTGTGTGTGTGTGTGTGTGTGTGTGTGTGTGTGTGTGTGTGTGTGTGTGTGTGTGTGTGTGTGTGTGTGTGTGCGTGTGTGTTTACTGATGTCAGGTAATCACCATCTATACCTTTTTGAGAGTTAGATAGCCTAACTAAATTAGCTGATTAAATGTGGTGCTTTCTGTGTGTCTCTCTCTCTCTCTCTCTCTCTCTCTCTCTCTCTCTCTCTCTCTCTCTCTCTCTCTATCTGTGTGTGTGTGTGTGTGTGTGTGCGTGTCCATGAGATGTTTTTGATCAGTGAGCAGTGGGTGTGTGAACTAGTCACATCAGAGGACCCCAGGACAAAGGAGCAGACTAATTGGGGACCTTGCCTGGCGATTGGACAGCTGAAATGAAGCTTAAAAAGGTTGGAAATATCAGAAAGTGTGGCTCTCTGCTGATAAGGATTACGGTAAAGAATAGAAAATGAGTTTTCTAAATAAAGCCTTCACCTTTTCCAAAATACCAGCCATCAAAAACACACAGTGACATTTCCATAAATTACATGGTAATGTTTCCTCTCAATTACTAAAGCAGAATACAATCGCTTTCCTTGCCACATTATCCAAAACAAAACTATCCAGGTATTGAAAATAAAAAAAACTCACATTTTATCCTGAAGAAAACACCATGTGGCAATGCAAATCTCCACGGATTTGAATAGAGCCAACAGTATGACAGAAACATGCTTGAGTTTGGTTTAACACCCCTGTGGCTGTGATGGGAGATATATGGATCCTCTGACCTACATCCCCAGTCAAATATAGTCTTATAATTGGGGCCAGAGAGCATAATGTGGAATTTGGAGCAGTAATGAGGGGACGAAAGCCATTTTAGGCCCTACAAATGTTTTTCTGTTTTAATTTGGTGGACACATGACTGCAAATTGGTCTATGTTTTAAGCACTCTTGCATCCGAATTGCATCAGCATAAAAAGCCAAGTGTTTGTATAAGGATAATGAAATTATTTTTGTATATAATTACTTTTGTCCTATTATTCTGTTTAGTCATTCTGTGACTTCATAGATAAATATTCTACTTCTTGTCTCTCTCTACCTCTCATGTCTATCTTTGCATCTAAGATAGGGAAGTAAGGCGACCACACACATACACACTTGTTCAGTGGGATTTCTGTTGAGGGTGACTATTTCCTGCTTGCACAATAACTCAAGGTTATAGCATGAATACATGTGGGCAAGTACTGCAGACAGTGTTTCTGACCAAAACACTGTGTCAAAGGAGAGAGAGGTTGTGTAATGGAGGAGGTGACTGGAAAGAGCAATGTCTGTCATGACCAAACTCTGGTAAACATGCATGACAAAGATGAATAATTATAAACATAATCATCTTTATTTGTTGAGCAATTTTCAAAGTTCATGTTATACGGTTCAAATACATAAAATCAGTTTTTAAATGAGAACATAAAAGCAATTAGGTGTATAAAAAACATGTCAGCTTAATAATAGACAATAAAAAACAGTTCAAAGTAAAAATCAAGAATGATAGAGCTGATAAACTAAATAACCAAGTGATTGGATCAACTTTGAACAAAAAACTGTAAAAAAACAAAACAAACACCTGTATTGTTCCTATAACATCGTTTAGTTGTTGAACATGCATTTTGTACAGTTTTACTGTCGTCATTAGTACAGTCAGTGGAGAGTTCAGATGGTAGCAACACAGCAATTATTGCAATGAAACAACAGATGATGTCACTTTGTTTTGCACGCAAAACGAGAGTGCCTCCAAAGTATGTATCATATTGCCAGGGGGCTTGTGCCGCCTTCATAAAAGGGGATCACTAATTAATCATAATCGCTTATTTATAACCCATTTGGCAAGGCGACTTCACAACAGGGAAAAGTCAGCTCAGAAACCGATAAACAATGAGGGCAATCCTTTTTTGTCCTCTCATAAAACTCACTCATGAATTAACACTTGCTATTGCCTTCTTTAATTAAGCGCATGTGGTTGAACAGTCTGAGTCGGATATGTAATGTGCATGAGTGCAGTCATGCCAGTTTAGCTGTTGTTGTTGTTGTTGTTGTTATTGTTGTTGTTGTTGTTGTTGTGATACTTTGGTATTTGTGTGGTGGATCATTGTGAATTTGAATGAGGGATCAAAGATATTTTGACTGCCCAAAGTGCTCTATCTCTGATTTTCTATATCTTCTTAAGGGCCTGCTGATATTACATAATCTTAATAGCACTGAGGATTTTCTTTGTTTAGCTGATATAGCAATGTGTAGTAAATATATAACCAAAGAAGAAGACCCTAGTCTCTCTATCTCTCTCTTACACACGAGCAAGTGTGCACACACACACACACACACACACACACACAGTGGTTAGCTCCTGCCATAATTATACAGCCATCTGTCCCCGGCCCATTGGCAGTGTATAGGACTTCACTTGTGCCCTCGTCGCAGTTCAGCAGGATGGTTCATTCATGAGAGCTGGGTGTAGCTAGTGAATTGCGCTGAGCATTGCTGAGATGACACTGCTGATAGCCAACCTGGACCCCCAATCCCAACATGAGAAGCAGTGAGCTGCCCTCTTTTATTCAATATCAGAGAGTTACATGGGAGCACGGACATAGACTGACTGTTTCCCCTTTTTCCCACACTTTAAAAAAGATCAGGCTCATTGTCACAGCCGGTGTCAGGGATTTGCCTCCTTATCTCCGGAGCAGAGAGATAGCAGCCATTCGCACCACTTATTCAGGGAGGGAGATCAGCTCTCCAGTGTCAGACTGCCAGAGAAAATGCACACAAATAAAATGATGGATAAGTGTACAGGATGAGAGAGAAAAAATCTGCGGGTGTGCTGGCAATTTGTTGACATGGGGTTAGGTCATCAAAGAGGAATGATTTAAGCGTGCCTTTGTTTGGCACAACAAATACATGTGTATGAACACATGGAAATGTGTGTGTGTGTGTGTGAGAGAGAGAGCGTCTGTGTGTTTGTCCCTCACCACCAGTTTCTGTTGAGTGTCTCTTTGCCCCAGTGTGTGTGTGTGTGTGTGTCATGAAGAGGTCTGTAACGGCAGTTTTTTTGATGTGCAGATAATGAAATGATGTTTGTTGAGGTTTAATCCGATGTAGTAATCCTGTCCGTTCTCAATCTGCTGGTCAGCGCAACTCAGCACCACGATTGGACAACTGCTAAGTACTTGGCAAATAAAGCACTAACTGCAACTGCAACCTACAGTTTTAATAATCATCATCATCATCTTCTTCTTCTTCTTCATCATCGTTTTTATCATTATCTAAAATGAACAAAACTCTGAGGAAATGCTAGGCTATATGTTTGATAATTCACACTAAATTAAAGTCAGGTGCCTAATGTACAGACAATGCATACGGAAAAGTTGCTGGGGGAGGGGGGACTCACACCAGATGAAAGCAAAGACTATTTTCCTCTCTCGGTGGGAGAGTGGGAGGGACGGCATTTGGGCGGGCGCAGCATCCTTCGTGTCTGTGCACGAGAACTCAAGCCAGCCCATGCTGCGCGTGTGTGAATTTCACAACTCATCCGAATACCGATAACCTCGTCACATCAAAGATACTTTCGTGTCATCAAACTTGGAATTTCTTACCTTTTTCAGCGCACTTGGTGCCCTTTCAGTATTTGCGAAGAAACCAGGTAATACAAGTTTTGCTGTGTTATTTTTAGAAATGTGTTGAAATGATGTACGATAGCAACTGTGCTGAGATGTTACAGCAAAGAATTTAAGGTGTGCGTGTCACAGTTTCCATGCAGTAGAATGCATCAGAAGCCTACATGTTAACAATTGTGGAAAAGTATCGCTCTTTAAAAATCATATCTGTAAATAGCCTAACTTGTTGTGTTCAAAGTAATTTAATACGGTGCTAAACATCGCGCTTTTAATCCTGCAAGGAACCTGTCGCGCCACCGAAAATGTAGCCGGCACACGAGACTCTTATGATGTGCGAGAGTGCCGTACTGCCTAGCCACCAACGTCCAGTCGCAATACTTGGCAATAATGTGGTCTTTAACATTTTTGTTCGGGTAGTCTCTGCTGACTTGAAAGTTATAGGCCTACTTTATTTTCGTCGCTATTGCTTTCCATGCAGGTTACTTCCCCAGCTGTATGGTAAAAGAGCAATGATAAAGAAATATCATGCCCGAAGACGTGTTAATCGCGCTTTTGCCGACGGGATAGCCTACATCAGTGCACTGTAGTTTTTTTTTATTTTTCAAGCTTTCTGTCTTGCATGATCCCACAACTGTAAGAAAATAAAACAGAAAAAACTATGATTCCAGTTTTGAACTTTATGTTTTCCTGTATTAAATGTAATGTCAACCACTGTGGAACGGAATTGGATGGGTTTAACTTATCGTGCCAAATTATGGTGGATCCAATTCACCCATAAACTACATCTGTAGGCCTATGAATTTGTCTCACATGGGCATTGTCAGATAAAACTATATGGGTTCTGGATCTGTATTTGGATCTTTACCATCAGAATCTAACCTATAGGCTACCAAGGTCAGGTGATCTGTTATGGTGTTGACCAGCAGTGCACAGTTAGACCAGCAGTGGTGTTGCCCAACAGTCCACAGTAGACCTTGTGTCATTTCAACAACTGTATCAAACATCTCCAAGCCACACCTAACTGGATCAGACTAACTTGTAATTTAAAACAT
>NW_027468881.1:31437984-31440484 GCF_046254945.1 Alosa pseudoharengus | reverse complement strand
ACTCAATCTGTGGCCCATCAGTGGCAAAGTGCCAGATACTAAATCTGAATCATCATTGTGCCTTAGTCTATACCACAGTGCACTCTGAATGTTGGATTGTTGAGATCCTCTACACACACACACGCACACACACACGCACACAGAACCACCCTTAACAGGACCTAGGACCAAGGCTGGGTAGTAATTATTGTGTAATTGGGAACACATGAGAGCATCTCCTATTATGGGGCTTCTTATGCGCCATTAATGGTCACACACACACACACACAGATACACAGATGCTCACACACACAACAACTCGTACACAATAACACAATAGGCAGACAAGTACTGAATCACTCTCTTACCCACCACCACCACACACACACAGACACACACACACACACACACACACACACACACACACACACACACACACACACACACACACTTATCCAAATATGCTCATAAGGCAGGCACACAAGGCAAACTCTGTTTGAACAATTACACTGATTAGTAGTAGGCCGTCTGCGTAATTTTACAGTGACTCTTCTGTTTGAAGGCTATTGTGCATATATGGGCTTTTAATGAATCGCACCCAGAATGTCAATCACCTTGCCTCTCTCTCACCTGCGTCTCTCTGTTGATGCTGCGCTGCTGCCGGAGATGGTGACACTGGCACTTTGCAAAACAAAGCGACGCAGACGCACGAAACAGGCTTTGTGGGGGAGTGCGAGCGAGCCCCGAGTGAAGCAGGCCTCTTAACATCACAATGGCGGGCGTGCACTGTTCCGTGCGTTTTGGAACAGCCAAGGGCTTGTCATCAGATACAAAGCGTAGTAAATACATGTGCTAGTGGAGAGGAGAGGAACCACATGAATTAGTGATGAAGCTTCTCCTACCCACAGCCCCACTCTCTCCCTCTCTCTCTGTGTGTGTGTGTGTCTGTGTGTGTCAGTTAAGTGTGCATGTGCTACTATCTCTCTGTATGGGTGTAATAGAGAGAGAGAGAGAGAGAAAGAAAGAAAGAAAATGAGAATGAAATGGTGGAGTGCACTGGATTAAAAAACCCTTAGTATCAACATGAATATTCCCAGATTTCTTAGTCATTTTTTGTCTATTGAGTTTTTTTATCATCCCTCTCAGAACTCCTTCAGTTCATCGTTTGCTAACCACGTCTCCTCTTCTCTCCTCACTTACTTTCTCTCTCTCTAACATTGTCTGTGTCCCCTCTTTCTCCTCCCTGGTCCCCTTACGTAACACTCTGTGCATTGTTTACTCTGAATACCTGTTGTAGTCCATCACTCAATGTGTTTAGTCAGGAGGTAACCCAACACAGACGGCCGCTTTCGTGTTCGTGCAGAGTTAACTCAGTGCTTTGCCAGCTTGCCTCATGCAATGCTTTTCACACAGAGTAGCAGAGTAGCCTCTACAAACTTTTTTTCCCCGTAAAGAATATTTGCCATGCAATTACACAAGAGACCGGCCAGATGAATATCGGTGGCGTAAGGCTGCGAATGTTCCAACTGGGCAAACCACCCTGATTCCACTTTAATGCTTCCCTCCCTGTGGAAATGATTGATGCTTTTAATATAGTGGTGTCTGGTCGAACATGTTGCTCGTCGTAGCAGTGTTTGCTGATTCTGACTCATGTGTTTCTCTTTTTCTCTTGCGCTTTCTCTCTTTCTTTTCTTCCTCCCACTGCTCTCCTTCACTCTCTGGCCTCTGGCCCCTCTTCGTCTCCACACTCATCAGTTCTCTCTCTCTCTCTCTCTCTCTCTCTCTCGTCTCCTTTCCTCTCTCTCCCTTTCCGCCCTGGATCACCAAATCTCTTCCTTTGAGAGCATTAAGAGGACACAGGCATTAACCCGTCCACAGACGCTCATCAAGTACACTGACATGTGAGGTCCCCCCACACACTCACAGATGTGTGGAGAAAGAAAGAGAGAGAGAGAGAGAGAGAGAGAGAGAGGTGAAGGGAGGCATTGAGATAGATAGGCAGGGAGTGAGAAATTAATGTAGGAGAAAACAGAAGAAGAGATGGACACCAAGAGAGACAGGAAGAGAGAGAGTAAAAAAAACAGAACTTAGACCTAAGCATACTGTTCCAGCCAATATTAGCACTAAAGCCTTTCACTGGCGTGGTGGTGTTTCAGAAAGAGAGAAAAGCAAGGCGACGGGCTGGAAACCCTACAGCATAACCCGTAAAGAACAGGAGTCATGGTTATACAACACAATACTGAAGGGTCCAATGAAAAGAGATGGAGCCTGCCATGGCTCACCATGACCTGGTTTTAGATAATCCACCTACTTAAGATGGTGGAACGTCACCTCAAATTTCCTATATTTAGCTGCATTGTTTCTCGTGTCTCATGTCTTTGGGCTCTGAAAATGAGCGTCTGTGTATCCTGATATATCATCCTGCCAGGAACCTGTCCGTGTGTTTGTGTGTGTGTGTGTGTGTGTGTGTGTGTGTGTGTGTGTGTGTGTGTGTGTGTGTGTGTTTGTGTGTGTGTGTGTG
>NW_027468881.1:31420484-31435484 GCF_046254945.1 Alosa pseudoharengus | reverse complement strand
TTCCATTTGAGGTGAACTCCCATATGACAGACCTGAATACCTCACGGCTTCTCTGGGTCCTGGTCTGCATGTCCAATAAAATAGCCATACCAAGACTGACATGTAGCGTAATGGAACCCAAATATGTTTCAACACAGTTTAGTCATGTGGTGAGAGGGTTAAACAGCCCTCCCAACCAACCAGAGCATTTCTCATTTATTCTAGGGAAGTGTCTACTTGGAAGTACAAATGAATGCTTCCGTGAATTCTTCCTTGTTGTCATTATAGGCATTTTTTCCCCCATGGTTAATCCCGGAAAGTCATCCCCACCTTTGACGAGGGGTCAGAGTCGCGCCAGCGCCATCTGTCATCGTTTCTCTCCAGCACTCAAGCTTTCCATGTTTCTCTCACCTCTGCTGTCAATTCAGCCGAGTCG
Organism: Alosa pseudoharengus; assembly: GCF_046254945.1. Classification (NCBI taxonomy): domain Eukaryota; kingdom Metazoa; phylum Chordata; class Actinopteri; order Clupeiformes; family Clupeidae; genus Alosa; species Alosa pseudoharengus. The sequence goes on along the minus strand of NW_027468881.1, from coordinate 31,435,069 downwards.
TTTGTCTGTTGGTTCGACTGGCTGTTGGGGTGTCTGTCTCTCTGCATCCTTTTTTTCTCTCTCTTTCTCTCTTTTCTCTCTCTCTCTTGTTCCATCTCTCTCTCGCTTGCTCTCATCGATCTCACTCCCTAGAGCCTTACTGACCTATTTCTCATTATTTTGCACACACACACACACACACACACACACACACACACACCCAAACACACACTTTCCTGAACAACCATATTGTACAGAACAACCCCAAATCAGAAACAGTTGGGACGTTGTGTAAAATGCAAATAAAAACAGAATGTGATAATATACAAGTCTCGTAAACCCATAATTAGCAGCAGAAAGGACATAGACAATGTCAACATTTCAACATATCAAATGTTGAAAATAAAAATGTTTCATGGAAAATATATGTTTACATTTTAAATTTGATGCCAGCAACACATTTCAAGTTGGGACAGGACAGGGGCATGTTTACCATGTGCTGCTTCACCTCTTCATTTAAAACAATTCTGTAAATGTTTAGAAACTGAGAAGACCTGTTGCTAGAGTTTTAAAAATGAAATGTTGTCCCATTCCTGCATCATTTCAGTTGCTCTACAGTATTGGGTATTATTAGTTATTCCATGATGTACCTAATTTGACAGTTCTGGACTGTAGACAGGCCATTTTAGCACCTGGACTCTTCCTCTATGGAGAAATACTGTTTAAATGTGTACAAAATTCATTTTGCCATTGTTTCCCTGAAATATTCAAGGTCTTCCCAGGAAAAGACATTGCCTGGATGGCAGTATATGTTGCTCAAAACCTGAATACATCGTTCAGAATTGATTGTGCTTTGCCAAATGTGCTAGATGCCCATGCTGTAGTCACTAATGCACCTCCACACAGTCATAGATGTTGGGTTTCGAACTGAGCACTAAAACAAGTTGGAAAGGCCCTCTCCTCTTTAGCCCAGATGAGTCTATGATTTCCAAAATGAATTGCAATTTTTGATTGGTCTAACCACAGGACCTTTTTCCACGTGACCTCATTCCATTTTAAACAAGCTCAGGCCCAGATAAGACAGTGGTATTTCTGTATTATATCTAAATACAATTTTGGCTGTTGCATGGTAAAGTTTAGACTAGGATTTCTGAATTGAGTATTAAACTGTGTTCATAGACTATCAGAGGTTTTCCTAAACGCATACAATGATTTTCTTTACAAAAACGGGTCTGGTTTTAATACAGTGCCATCTGAGGTCCAAAAGACCACGACCATCCAATATTGTTTTTCAGCTCTATCCCTTGTTTGCAAAGATTTTTCTGGATTCTCTGAATATTTTAATGATATTATGTACTGTAGATGATGAACTTCCCAAATACTTCACAATTGTATGTTAAGAAGCATTACAGTAAAATGACATTGTTTCATCATTTGTCCACACAGGTTTGCACAGAGTGATGAAAACCCTTACATCTTTACTTCTAAGAGACTCACATTTTACACAATGTCCCAAATTTGTCTGATTTGGGGTTGTATGTCGTATACACATATACACTCTCTTTGGTTGTCAGATTCATCTCAGTATGGCATATGTAACTTCTATTACACTAATTGATTCATAGATGTAAATCCGTTATCCTCAGCAAATGTTGACAGCTATGACAGTAGCAGTAGCAGTTAGATCTTCTCACACTGATGGTTCCCGCGTTGCACATACAGTATGACCTACATATATGATCATATACTGCACGGCAAAGTCATATTGCCTTTCTTTCCATTTGAAGTTACGATCAGCAGGGGCAAGTGGAGCTATCTCAGATCAGAGTAATCCAGCTTGCTTCTTAAGAGCAGCTCTTCTTGGGGGTTGGCCTTGCATCCAAAGACACTGGCTGTTTAAATATATTGTGTGTGCTGCCATGTGTGAGCTTACAAGATGCAGGCTCTCATTAGTGCAGACACAGAAATCTTCCACAGTCTTGTCCAGTATATCAGGCTATGTTTCAGACATGTATCAAGCCCCTGAAAAATATAAAGAGATTTATAAAACCAAAATTAAAGCATAAAGCAAGGACTTACAGTATATGTACAGCAAATAAAAAATATTTGAAAGTATAACATTTATTCACGGTTCCCTCAGTATTGCGATTGTAAACCACACAGAAGTTGTTTTAAACTCCACCCAGCAATACGAAACTCTGAGTCGGAAGTTCTATTTAAGGTGCAGTCAGCGATTGTACTCAATTTCAAGCCCATAACATTTTTTGTCACATTCAGCAATCATTTCACAACAACCACTAGCTGCCCATTCCGTGAGTATAACACTGTAAAAAACGGTCTCTGTAGGCAGCCCAAGCTCCGAAAACTGGAAATAAAGTGGGGCAGCCTGTCCCCTATACAAAAATGAGACCACGCGAGTTTGTCTGGGAATACTGAAGGGAGGGGTGAGCTAACTTTCTGGTGTGTCTCGTTTGGTCCTTGGTTAAAATATAATGTACGTTGCTTCGGACAAAAGTGTCTGTTGCTGCTTACTGACACGTCAAGACAAAAGGCGCAGGCGCCACACTTCATCTTTGCTGCTTAAATATAAACATAAACATAAACAAACGTGACTTCCTGCACTATCATTGACTGCACCTTTAAGGGCACGCTCATGGCACGATTCTGATGCAGTGAATCCAAATACATTTTTGTTTATTTGTTTCTGTGTAATGTACTTTCCTCCACAATCTGTATATGCCAATATGAAATATGTATTCACTTGGTTATTTGTTTATAAGCCATGAAATTGCATCATAGCGAATGAGATGTTTCACTTACCCATAATTATGGAAGTTGGGTAACTATCCCTAAGGCTTTCACGCAGGTGAAAAAAACTGAAATGTGTGAAATTGCATTTATGTACTTCAAATGACCTGTCTTAGTTACTCAGGCTCAGATGAATGTTTGGCCTCTTCTGTCAGGTTACACAAAGTATAAAAGCACCCATCCTGTCCTGTGTGTATGTGTGTGTGTGTGTGTGTGTGTGTGTGTGTGTGTGTGTGTGTGTGCGTGCATATGCAAATACACAATACACACATGGTGATTGAACAATATAGAGAAGAAAAGATCAAAACGATTTCCTGAGAGCGATTGAAATGACTTGGAAATGCTTTTAGATGGGAGATTTCCAAATAGAGTGTGGCCTGTTAAAAAAATCATTGCTTTAGTAATGAAGCTCTTTAATATATAATGAAAAGAATGGAATAACGGGCGATGGAAGAGGAGACGGTAGCGTGGAGACTTTGTCCAGCTGTCTGGGTTGACTGTTAGTTTAACATCACAGCTGCTGAAAAAAGTGGATATGCCAGAGGGATTTGGATGTGTGTTTGTGTGAAATGTTTGTGTGTGTGAAAGTCTGCACGAGTGTGTGTGAGTGTGTGTTAGTGTGTGTGTGTGTGTGTGTCTTGTGCATGACTGAAGGGGGGATAACCATACCATACCACATGCTATATCAATCATTTGTGTTTCTGAGAATGTTTGAATTAATTTGCGCACATTTGTATTTACGGGATGGTTTTGTGTGATGGATGTGTGCATGTATACATGTGTGTTTGTGTGTGTGTGTGTCTGTGTGCGTGCTTAAATCTATTGGATTAATCAGAAAAAATGTATTCTAATAAAACTTAGCTTGTAATGTGAAATCTAAAAAGACATAAGATAAAGATAAAATGACTGCTCTCTTCTCTGTGGGGCGTCTGAAACAGTGCCTTCTGATCCCCTCCTTCAGTTTAATGTCTAATTTGAGTTCAACGGAGTTTTGATGCTGGCGTGTCGCTCCATATCTATCAAACGTCAAGCCGATTTCTCCAATGCCCTGTGATAAGGTTACACCAGTGTAAGATACTAAAAAGAGAGTCTGCTTGATGCGTATGTAGTAGGAAGTGCTGTTATATGGAATTGCTTATTCCATCTGTATGGGCAATGTTGTCATGGTTTCATGGAAAGAGAGACTGTGTGGAAGATAGATTAGAATGGTCCCTCATGACCTGAAATCTATATTTTAAATATGTGCAGAAGAGGTGTTAAATTCCTAGTGCTATAGGTAGGGGATTTCCCATAGCGGCCTATCAACAACCAAGCCTATTTATTACTGTCAAAATGAAATCATTAACAAAGCAACCTCTGTTTGCAAAGGACATCACCACTAGGACAGCCATTCACTGGGATTATCAAGCAGGTTATCAAGCTATTCGTATTATGTCGTTCAGATTCAAGATATATGGCGTGCTCAATTCCTTTTGAGTTTGATTTGGGTGCTCTTCGGTCCAAGGTAGAACGTCTAAAAGGCAGTGTAGAGAAGGAATGCCTCGGCTATCAGAGAATTATTTCTCTACACTGCCTCTTATTCGTATTATGTATTTGTTAATGCCATTGCAGTGAATTAGCAGGAAAGCAAGAAATGAATGGAAACCTGCAGAACATAGTTCTAGTTCAAAGCCTTGTATTACACACAGAAAGACGTACAGAACGCGGCCTGAGTGAAGTGCTGTGTGACACATCACAGAGTACAGTAGAAGCAGTGGAGTGGTTTCATTGCGGCTGGCTGCGTTAGCGGCCATGCACCTGGAGGCCAGGGGAAGTTCAACGCGATGTGAACGCGAGGCCACACCTGATGTCAGACCCAGAAAGACAAGAGCAGTTGTATTTCACTTTATACCTTTGAAACAAACACTGCTGTTGATAATGAGGCAGATGAGTGGGGACACTACATGAATATGCTATAGTGGAGGATTAGAAGACAGTTTAAAGGCACGTTTTTCCCCCATTTGAGGTAAATTGCTGTTGTTAACTGACTGAATACCTGCTTTAGTCTCAATAGATGGTAATCTAAAGTGTGCCATTGTAAAACCTTAGGCACTTGGACAAGATATGATCATTCGAAAACATAATAAAAACCAAAATTATTCTGAATTGGTTGAGCGATGTACATATTATGGCGAATAAAAAAAAGGGATTTGTCAGACAAGATGTTTGGATACAGACTATGCAAAGTGTTTATGAGGGATTACTGGAAATAACTGATTTTGTGCTGGGACTGAATTCTGCTGCATGCCATTATCTTTGAATCTCCCGGTGGCATGGTTTGGTCTAAAGAACATCAATTGCTGATGGGTCTGCACCTGTAGTTTTGTGGTGAATTCTGCCATTAATTTTACCTTCATCCATTTGCAGGAGCTTTTATGCGTATATCTTTGCAATGAAGCATGATAAGGCGTTACCACTGCTGAACGTCTTGTTAACAGGGTAGAGTGTTCACACTCCCTGCATGAGCTGCGTGTCTCAGGAGTGTCTCGAGCTGTTAATGAAAGTCCATGAAAACCAATGACAAATCGGGCCATAATACATATGCAAAGCATCTAGTGTGTTTCAGAGCTCATCGAGCATCTTACACTGTCAGTATAGGTACACTGTATTTGTGTCTCAGTAGTCAGTATGTGTGCTCCACATAGGAACTGAGCCAGAGGCAGCCAGCACTGCCAGCACCTTGCTCTGCCAATTGAGCCACATATTAGGTTGGTTTCGGTGGTAGAACATTTCATCATGCATTAGCAATACAAAGCAACATTTACTCCACATGCAACATTTATGGTTCAGATTCATGCATTCGTTTTCACCCATACGTTCTCCCTGACATTTGAATCCGCGTGATCCTGGTTTGATCAGATGAGCTACAGCCTTAGGTCGAGTCGGATTGATCCCGTGGAAAAGGAAGGAGCAGAGTTTGAGTTTTAGCGCTGCAAGCTGTGTTCGCTTCATCGCTTCGTTCTCCCCACATCCGTGAGAAGGACCATCAGGGTGCACTTGGAGCAGATTATACAACCCACGTGTGCCAGACATGCTCCTTTGTGGGGCGGGGGGAACCTCAAATGGCGGCATGCCACCTGAGCTCTCCCCTTGTACACACTGTGCGTGATTTCCTTCCCCCCAATGTCCAAGGCCCATAGAACTGGGCTAGCATGCCATGAAGCATTGGGCCTGAGCCAGATTAGCACCTGTGCCTCATGCATCCATCAACTGCATCGCTCTTTAATGCATGTTTAACCCGGGGACATGTCTTTGCTCGGAGCCAATGCACTTAGTCAAACATCAATTGTGTACAATTGTGCATACAGAAAATAATTGTCTCCCTTTGACAAATGAGCCATCTCGCACAACTCACGTTCACCTTGTAGATTCTCAAAAGGAGAGCTTTCAAAAGGAACATTATAATGAAAAAAGAAGGGCAAGTAGCTTTTGAGATCATTTTATGAGCCGAGAAAACACCAAACACCTTCCCCCACACACACACACACATACACACCATTTACAATATAATCCTTTAATCTGACTTAATGTATGCCACTAGTGTATGTGGGTGGGTTTCATTTCTGGGTTGGCTGCCACCATGCTGAGACCCTGCACATAGACACGCTGTGTGGCAAATATTACTTATTTTTATGATCAATGACATGAGCAACACATGTAATATATACATTCATATTACATAAACATGGAGAATTACCTGTCTGCATAATGGTATATGTGTGCAATGCATTCTTGTGCATGTCTGTGATCAGGTGTGAGAAGAAATGTGTGATCAGGTGTGTGTGTGTGTGTGTGTGTGTGTGTGTGTGTGTTGTGTCAGAAAGAATCCGAGCTGTATGCTAGATTGGTCTCCTTTGTCTGGCATCCTCCCATGCAGTCATGAAAAGTTGTAAATATATGAATTGTTTCACAGATTGATATGCTCTATACATCAACCAGCCAAGGTGTTGGCTCCGTTTTTGCCATTTCTTTGCTTTCCCCTCTGCTCTTAGCACCTTTCACATGCTCTCCTGGATAGTGCATGCATTTTGATACCATCTCTGCAGATCTCAGTCGTGTTGGATGCGTGTGGTAACTCTTTTGCAGTTTACCTGTACAGTACTGTGCAGAGTCAGGTTTTCATCTCCCTATTCATTCAAGGTCAGATTCGCTCTGCTGTTAGTCGGGTTATGCAATTTCTGAAAGTCTGAACATGACATTTGTTTCTCAGTACCATCTCAGTCCACACCAACATCATTTGGTGTCTGAAGTTTATATGCTTGACTATGGTGTGCATGACATGATATACATATGTCTGAAATATATGTATGTATATATATATATATAAATATAAGTATGTATAAGTATACTTATACTATACTTGTATACTGTACTATATGTCTGAAATATATGTATGTATGTTTATATACCAGTGTGACAAATGTAACCTTTGCTTGCTTAAAGGTATGCTATACATGGATGGCCTCATTTATCACAGGCGCTCACAGGCTCTGCCAGGTCTTGTCATGCAGTAGCACAGCTCATTGAGCCACAGTGGTTTAATATGTCATGTGCGATTGGCATGTAGCACCTTTCCCCCAGTCTATTTATGCAACAGATTTATATAAGAACTCCTGCGAGTCCTTACATCTCACCATGCGTCTGAGGCTCTTGCCTCACGAGAAAAGATTGATTTCTGCTTCGTGCTTCTCGCAGCCCATCTTAGTTTTGTTGCACTGATGCTTAACGGCCAAAGGTCACATACACAAGGGTTTAATAAAGCTATCTTTACTGGTTTCTCATTGAAGGGTGTGTGTGTGTGTGTCTGTGTGTGTGTGTGTGTGTGTGTGTCTCTGTGTGTGTGTGTGTGTGTGTGTGTGTGTGTGTGTGTGTGTGTGTGTGTGTGTGTGTGTGTGTGTGTGTGTGTGTGTGTGTGCGTACATGTATGTGCTTGTGTGTCTGTGTGTGTCTGCGTGTGTAGATTTGGATATATAAGTGACTCCTGGCCTGCAGAGATAGCAGTAGAATGTGCTCATGCCGTGTAACTCCCATGTAATAACTTCCCACAAATGTAATAAACCACAAAAGTAATACAAATCTGCATTTTTAAACATGATAATCCCACAAATGGAATAAACCACAAAAGTAATACAAATCTGCATTTTTAAACATGATAATCCCACAAATGTAATAATTTCCCACAATGAATAACTTGCCTGCCCCAAAGTAATAACTAATTTTGTCCAGTATTCACAAATAATTGTCCAAATGATCTTCAGATCAAATTCAGTATCAGATTTTATTCGATTAGCTTATTGATCTATGACCCTGCTTATCCATCACAAGTACAAAACCTTCCACATTTATTGACATCTCTGGTAAAGTTGACCAATATAATTTTTTGCCAATTCATCTTAGTCTCACAATAAAAACAATGAGGAAAAAATCCTCATAAAGAAATGAATATCCTTAACAAAAAACACATGGGCTGCATTACTAGCACCCCTTATTACTTTGTAAAGTCTCCCTCTGCCAATGAATCAGCTCTTAATCTTCGGCTGTTGCTGCTCTCGTTCACTGGGTGTCTGACTAGGATCACTGAGTTACATATTTTCAATCTGTCTTTGAATTATACCTTGTGCCTGTTGTTTTTTATCATTCTATTTCATGTACTTTTTAAACTATCTTTTAAACTACTGCCCTTTATTTCTGCTTTTATTTAGCATTATGTTTTGCTTTTGTTTGTGTAAAGCATATTGAATATTGAATTACTGTATATGAGATGCGCTATTAAAATAAGCTTGCCTTGTCTAACTGCACACAGCTGTACCAGCTGGCTACCATGACAAAAGCAAGGGATTTTACACCATTCCTCTTCGCAAAATATCTCCAGATCATCCAGATTCCTAGGGTTGAGGGGCCTCATCACTCTCGTGCATTTTGACCACATGCATTCTCCTCTGCAGCTAGCTCCACTGGTTTTCTATGGACCCGATCAGGAGACTAAACCATATTTTTCCTCTCAAATGTTGTACTATACGACCTCAAATCATACCACAAAAATGCCTAGGTGGTCGTACAACATATACATAAATATGAACATATATAGCCTACTCTGCCTGTTGCACACATACAATACAGTTAGAGTTTCAGAAAAGCTAGATTTTGTGGAATCCTGCTGTCATGGATGGTCACACACTAACAGATCCATTCCCTCTGCAGAGATTCACTGGGCAAATCTGTCATAATAGCAATTCAAAGGGATAATAGCTTTTAAAGGGAATAGGAGTTGGCCCTGTCATTAGTTTGTTGTCTATTTCACCCGAAACACAGCCATGATTAATTACAAAAATATATATATTAAGTACAGCCATTTTGAACCATGCGTCTGGTTAGTCATTTCTGCAGTTGTTTAATGAGCGGAAATGGGGTCCAGACACACTCTAAATGAACTTCAACCATGCACTTCAAACTAAGGGCTTAGATTGATAAAATAGGGTCCAATGACATCAAATTCCCATGGTAACTTGCCTTCTAGCCCCCTAGCTGCTTGCATCTATGTTTATCAACAGAGTACACTATTGCATATTATGCTCTGCCAACCTTCAAAATTGGTCAAGGTCAAAATTAAGAAGGCATACAATGACCCCACAATTATTGCCACTCCTGGTAAAGATAAGTAAAGAAGGTTATAATACATATACACCTCATCTTTTGAGGGGACCAAACCTAGACCAGAGTTACCATGGGAACTTGGTGACATTGTTATTAAAGGCAAGGCTGTGAACACTCACAAGTTTCATGTAATGAGTTTACTGGCTGTTTAGTGGCTTTGTCACCTAATTCAATTGGCTGTGATCGACAACACTTTGACAAATCAAAAAGCCAACAACATATTGGCCTAATGATTGGTCCATTGGACCATTATGTAAAGATCAATCATTACATTTGTGGATAGTTAGTTATCACATTTTTATTAGAGTCATTACATTTGTAGGAAATCATTATGTTTGTGGGTGTGATTATTATATTTAGAAAGTGCAGATCTTTATTATGTTTCTGGTTCATTACATTTGTGGAAAGTTATTACGTTTGTGAGTGCTACATGCCACGTTTCTGTAGGCTATTATGGTCAGGGCTGCACAGGCAGACGCCACTAGAGATCTCATTTAGGCCAAGCCTCACACTCAAACTGGGACATCAGCAATCACACCAAAGGGACAGGGATTTACGCAGGGCCTCAGAAGAGCCACAGAGAGATGGAGGCAGGGGCCCCTGAGAAGCCCCTGATGGCTGCTCAGGATGAGACAGAGAGAAGATGGCTCACAGCTGAGGTGTGATTTGGTGTGTGTGTGTGTGTGTGTGTGTGTGTGTGTGTGTGTGTGTGTGTGTGTGTGTGTGTGTGTGTGTGTGTGTGTGTGTGTGTGTGTGTGTGTGTGTGTGTGTGTGTGTGTGTGTGTGTGTGTGTGTGTGTTTGTGTGTGATTTTATTTCTCTAACCAAGTGTGCTGTATTTACAGGGATATCCTTTCTTCAGCGTATCCGTCCTGCTTTAGAGGCATCTTGATTCCTTTCCCCCAGTAACCAGGCTCTAGTTGGGAGCAGGCTGTAGTTCTAGTTTACAGGGACATCATTTCCATCGTATGGCCATTGTCCTTTGGGGGACTTTCTTATTGGTAGTGAAATTCCCAATATATTTGTATTCAATTTCCCTCTATTTATTTGCCATCTTCTGCAGGCCTCTGGACAACACAGCTGGGAAATGCAGCCTCAACTCTGGAAGCTATGCAAATGTGATGAATTTTCATTGCAGCAACAAGAAAAATGTCCCTCTTAAGCAAGAGAGTGCCTGTGATTTCTAGCCCATAATTGCACACAGTCATAGCAGTGATGAAGGATGCTGTCTTGTGAGCAATGAGGAGATTACTGATTATAATTGGGTGAAGCTTGTACACATGCAGTAAGCTGACAAAATGCCTGCAAAGATAGACAGAGTGTTTTTATTGACCTCTTGTGTTTGTGTGTGTGTGTGTGTGTGTACGTGTGTATGTGTGTGTGCATGTATGTTTCTTTGTGTGTGTTTGTGTGTGTGTGTGTGTGTGTGCATGTGTTCTAATTTTTTTCTCTCCTATGCATTTGCGTGTGTGTGTGTGTGTTCATTCTTATGCCTTTCCCTTGTGTGTGTGTGTGTGTGTGTGTGTGTGTGTGTGTGTGTGTGTGTGTGTGTGTGCGTGCATGTGCGCATTTGTGTATGTGTGTGGGTGGGTGTGTTATGTGTGTGAATTAATTTTTATGTCTCTTCTTCAGGGCCTGTGTGAGTGTGTGTGTGTAAGTGTGTGTTCGATGTGCATCCATGTCCCCGGGTGTGTCTCAGCATCTGGCTGATTATAGCAGCCTACTTTGAAATTTCCTCTGAAATTTGTACTACATGCATTATTTACAATTAGAGTTAATATGACAAGAGCATGACCCTAGCCTAATGGCAGAATGAAATCCCTAATGTCCTAAGCGCATCTGTATTCTGTGTGGACACAGATCACCCCCATCTCAGAGCTATTTCTACCCCATGTTAATTACTCTGCCCTGTCTGAGCCAACAAACACTCTCTATCAGAACGTCTGCATTTCTCGCCCTGTGGTAGAGAAAAGCAGTTGGTCATTAAAACTATGGCAAAACACTTATGATTTATTTATCTTCATGATTTTTTAAACACCGGCTTACCTCCCACTTGGTCATCAGCGTTTTTTAACCCGAATTCTAAAGTAGAAGTTGTAGCCATTTCTAGCAGTTTCCTTCTATCTTCTTCTGTCTACACAGCCCCAGGGAGCTCTCCTTTATCCTGCAGGCTGTCTCAACTTTGTGGGCCCGTGTGCGTGCAAGTGGAACAGAGCACCTTTGGCTTAAACCAATCGAGCGGCTGGTGCGTCATGGCGAAGCCTCCTAACGGCGTCTGGGAGAGCGTGCGTGTGTTTGACCACTTCTCTGGACCACTAGGGCCTCAGAGAGAGAAAGAGAGAGAGAGAGAGAGAGATGGAGGGAGAGAGGGTGAGGGAGCGGCATTGATTGAGCGTTGGCCTCCCATTGCCCCTCCTGCCTGGAAGCTGTCCCTTCACATCAGTGCCAGGTTTGTCAGTCTCCTCCCTGGGCGCTGGGAGCCTGAAAGAGCAGCATGGCTCTTCTCCTCAACCCCCAAGATCTTCCTGGCATCCAGCTGCTCTCTCTCACTCTGTATCTGTTTGTCTTTCCCTTCATTCTCTCGCTCTCAAGCCTTCTCCCCCTGTCTTTTTCATTCTGTCTGTCATCTCTCTGTCTGTTTTCTCTTTTTCATGCTCTCTTTCTCTTTCTGTCACTCTGTATTTACCTCTTTTCTCTCTTTCTTTTCTCTCTCTCTCTCATGCTCTCGTCCCTTCTGTCTTTTCTCTCTCATTCTTTCTTCTCTCTCTTGGTCTCTCTCTTTTTCCTTCGAATTCTCTCTCTATCCTCTCTTTCCCATTATCTTGGTTTCTCTCACCTATCTCCACATCCTTTGACCCCTCGTGCTCCTCTCTCTCTCTCTCTCTCTCTCTCTCTCTCTCTCTCTCTTTCTCTCTCTCTCTGTCCCAGCAGCTGTGGTGTGGCTCCAAAGAGCTGAGCTTTAGCAGCTCATCCTTCCTGTTGGGGCGAAGCCAGAGGCCTCCAGAGGTGTCCGTTGCCCCCACAGCCTGTCGCAGCGTCACAGACACCGACTGGAGCCTGCCCTGCCACCCACATCTGTCCTGCAGGCACCCCAGCTGTGCTAGAAGCATTACTGCAAAGTGCCACAGGGAACAGTGTCAAGGGACAACGATCCTTCACTTGGTCTTATTGAGGTGCCGTAACCAAAAGAACGCCTGCGCGTCTACTACACAGAACCTGCTGCTCTAACCGCATTGTGCCGAAGGAGGTTGAGGGTTTAGATTGGAGACCTTGCCACAGCTGAGCCTCAATGTGGTTACCTGCAACAGATTGCGTGAGTTCGGTACTTGTTGTGGAGCTGGTCCGCGTTCAGAATGAGCGTGTGCAAGAGCAGTGGACGACAGAAACGGAGTGGAGGGGCCAAGCGCGGCGCACGGCTGAGTTAAAATGTGATCTATGAGTGGCGCTCCACATCTCCCCGGTGGGATTTGCGCTTGTGTTTAATGTCTGTGTCTCCTGGGGTGAAGATTCATTGCTTTAATAAGAGCCTCATCCTCTGACAATAGAGGGAGAGTGGAGAGTAACAGAGAGCAGGGAAGAGGGAGGGAGAGAAAGCATATCTTCTCTTATGGAAGCTTCTGAGGAAGGACGAATGGTCTTTGCATCATCCCCACTTCTTCTCCCCATGGTGGACCTCATGCTTGGCAGGCTGTAGCACTGTTGCCAGGCATGCTGTAACATTAATGCTAATGTAAGTGGATGAGGAAGCAAGGAAGGAAGAAAGAGCACAGGGAGAGAGAGGGACAGAGACAGAGCCCAGCATCTAGCGCTCCATATAAATATGCATGCAGCTAAATCATCTGCACTTAAGTGGAGTGCATCTATAATATTTATCCCATGTGTATGTATGGTGCTCATGAAATAAATGACTGATAAACCCATAACTGAGTCCAGGAATTGTACATCAGCCCTTTTCCATACCAGTGTGTGAGTATTACAATATAGTTGAGTATTACAACAATATAATAGATAGTAGATTGTTTTGTTTTTCATTCAAATGTAGCTTTTTTTCTAGCTTTTTCAATTATGCTATTAATGGAGCAGTGGCATGTGATGACGACGATGATGATGATGAGGCAGGACATGTGAAGAGGAAGGCATCTATAGGAATGTTTGCACCTGCGTCTGCCGCACAGGGCCGTGCTTCACCCCGCCACGCGGTACTGCGGCACTGTGTGGCACGGTGGCATGCATCTGACACTAATGAGTGGCGCTGCCAGCTCCAATCAGCCATCATGTCATCCACGAGCGTGTTGTCACATGCATGCCACACAACAGGGGCACTGCCAGGCAGGCCTGTTATTGTGTGTGTGTGTGTGTGTGTGTGTGTGTGTGTGTGTGTGTGTGTGTGTCCATAGGGTGTGCTGGCACATCGCTGGCATGCATGTTGTCGTCTGGGGGGGGATATTGTCATACCTTTAGCATATTCCCTGCATCTGGCTTTACACGAGTGTGAATAAGCTCGGTGTCAACATGGCTCAGCTGTCCCCTCTAAATGCGAGGAGAGGAGAGGAGAGGAGAGGAGAGCAGCCCATGGCGCAGGCAGAAACAGCAAAGGGGCCACTGCTGCTGCCGTTGATGATTTCAACCTGCCATGCAGCGCTCGGCTGTCTGCTGTCGGAGGTTTGCTCGCTCCCTTGCCTCGTTCACCCTCACCCACCCGCGTGGCACAGCAGTGATTAGGATGAAAGAATGATGTTCAAACATGTGTGGTCATGTTCTGAGAATTTTTATATTTCACTTTTTTTGTTGGATCTTTCTTCATTGTCCACACATTGAGACGGGTGTGTGGTGCGAAGGGTCAGCCTGGTGTTAGTCGAGGCTCTCTCCATGGAAACACAGCTGTCTAGCCGTACTCTCGAGACTTCAATCCCAGCAATTGGTGATGTGAGCGAGGAGCTGTCTGTCTTTGATGGGTTTCAAACACACTTAAAGGACCATCACGTTAAAAAGGAAAAACAAAAAAAAGAAAAGAAGTTTTTATGTCCCAGAAAGTCCACCACCAGCCAGCTAGCGAGCCAATCGGCTGGCCAGCCGGCCACTGATGGCCCCTTAAACCTCAAAGCA
>NW_027468881.1:31310484-31415484 GCF_046254945.1 Alosa pseudoharengus | reverse complement strand
TTCATGATGGAGCTACAGTAGGTGCATATTGCTGCTGTCGGGTGGAAGCCTAGTATCTCTAAATCCATTAATTTTCAGAAAACCTTGTATTTTTTAAATAATCCATTATTGCGTCATCAAATAAAAAAAAACATACAATCAGTGGTTATAGTGGGATTTGGCAGGTGGGGGAACCCTAAAATCCAGATTCGGTGCAACGGGGAAAAATGACTCACCGTTGCACAACATTACAGTATCGTGGTGTAGCAATACTTTTTGGACAAGAATTGTTAGCTTCTTGGTCGCCTCTGTACATGCGAAAAATTAACTCACCATTTAATTTAACAATATCATTGCGCTATATCATTGGTATGAAAGAATATATTTATTATTAATTTACCTGAGGTGGCGGAACTGTGTTCCTCCCCGTTCCCCCCACTTTAACCCCTGAATACATACAAAGTTTCCACCCGACAGCAGCTATATTCATTGCCCCTTTTTAGTTTGGTAAAGAACATCTTTTCAGAGCATGGCCCTGAACATTTTAAAGGATGCAATGAATAGAACTAGTGCATTTGCCAGTGTCTGATTCTAAGGAACTATTGAGTGGCCTTGACAGTGCAGTCACCCTTCATATAAAGATACAAACAGACCTTAATCTGAATCTTTTCACTTTTGAGTAATACTGTCCCACATGTAAAATGATCCATGATAGCAGATAAACATAATAATGGCCATATGACAGTGAAATGACTGTGTAAAAATAATCCAACACATCTTTATAAGTTTGAAAAAGATAATTTAGCATTAATTTAGCCACAGATGTCTTAAATAGGATAGTTAATAGGACCTGCATCTGAAAAGAATGTGGCTGCCTGGTCTAATGTGAAGTTTTACTATTCGACGTATTGCTTTAGCGCCTACAGAAATTGAAGGTTAGAACAAGGCCACGTGCCACAGTTATGAAATCTTGGATAAAGGGAGAATATGAATAGCGAGTGCATCTTTTTACACTCCAGTCTTCGAGTCGTGACTCAGGCACCAGTGCACTATGATTAAACACCAATGGTAATATTCCTCAGTTGAAAGTTAAACAATGATATTGGAAGGCAATTGGAAGGGTCGTGGTCTTGACATTTTTGTCTCCAAAAAGATGTAGTCGCTCAAATACAGCTGGAAATGTTAGTGTCTGTTGCACTAATCTAAAGAGTTACACATAGTGTGGGTATTTAACACATTCATTTGAAGTGTTAAAGAGTAGCTCAGCACCAAAATAGCATCTTTCATCAAGCAGAATATAGGCTACATTAATAAGATCAAGGTTACTAGGCACACAGATATCACAAGATTGGGTGGCTGATAGTGATGACTGACATGTACAGTTTCTGTGAAAAGGTATTCTGAATTTTCCATTGTAATGGTGGTGTACCTTTCTGTTCCTGTTCCTACTAGCTGGAGAACCTGATGTACTACACGGTGAACAACCACAGTAAAGTTGTCCTGCGGGATTTCTATCTGTCCAAGTTTGAGAACGGCTCCATCACAGAACCCTGTGGAACTCCAGAATACCTTGGTATTTTTAAATAAAATGGATATATGAATTGATTGAGAATGAGACTGATAGATTTTCATAGATAAAACTGTCCAGCATGTATTTTGGATTTTTTGTTCATTTTAGGTCTACAAGCATATTAATTTTCTGACTAGAAAAGTGGCTGATTTTAAGTGACTAAGTGTTGTGCTAGATTAACAGCAATGCCCCATATACCAACTCGCGTCACAGATATCTTTTGTTTGCCTTGACTATCCACCTTTGCTGAAATGCCCTCGCTCTATAGTGAGGCCAGGTCAGACGTTACCTGATCCTTCAGAGAGAGCATCTACTGTTTGTCCAGTCTCTGATGTACTGTTTGTCCAGTCTCTGATCTTCTTCTTTTGTATCGTTTAGCGTTCAATACTATCTGTCCTCATCTGTGCCCTCATATGCCCTTAGCTCCTGAGGTGGTGGCGCGTCATAGGTATGGTAGGCCAGTGGACTGCTGGGCCGTCGGGGTCATCATGTACATTCTGTGAGTGACACCGGGAACTATCCTTTATATCCTCTGTGCTCCTTTAAAATATTTTTTTAATTATATATTTTAAATTAATGTGTTAAAATGAAATATTTTGTGTGAGGTTGTCATGATGCCTTTGATGTATTCTAATACATGGGTTTTCTGGATTAGACTTTGTTGATAAATGTTTGGAAGAACATGGTTATGAATGTGTAAAAACAGATGGCTGTTTTCTCAATTCTCTTTTTTTACAAAACAAAGTTCCTCTTTCTCCTCACACCCTCTCCGTTGAACTTCTTGTGTTTGTAAAATGAGCAGATTATCAGGAAACCCCCCTTTCTTTGATGAAACTGAAGAGGAAAAGACAGACCTGCATAACCGCATCATCTTCTGCCGGATAGTGGCAGGAGACTTTGAGTTCGACTCGCCATACTGGGATGACATCTCTCCTGCAGGTACACTAGATGACCACTGGGAGGAGCTCTGATGTCTGCACATGAAACACTGATCCAGCTTGCAGCAGCGGGTTTTATACAGAGACTTTCAGTATACACACTGACACTTTCCCTTATGCTTTTGTACTCTGATGTTTTGTTCTTTTATGGTTTGTGTGCCTTAGCTAAAGAGTTGGTGTGCAGACTAATGGAGGTTGACCAGATGTTGAGGATAACAGCGCAAGATGCCTTATGGCATGAGTGGTGAGGAGACACACACACACACACACACACACACACACACACACAAACACAAAAACACACGCCCACACTTTGTAGCTCTGGCTTGATTTGCTCTTTTCTTTCTTTAAAAAGGATTGCTGGCAACGGAGCTTCAGAGAAAAATCTTAAAGATGGAGTATGTGCCCAGTTCGAGAAAAACTTTGCCAAAGCCAAGTGGCGGGTAAGAGAAATCATATCATATTATGTATACTGTACATAAATACATTTATATATTTTTTTACTTTCCTTTCTAGACTATAAATCACATTTTAACTGTGAGGTTCATTCTAGTTACAATGGTGACTGTGTTCAGTGTGTCATCATTTATTTTTCAGTCAAATTATAATTTTGATGATGTTGATGTTGTTGATGTTCAGTCAAATTATGATGGTGATGATATTCATGTGTTGATGATAATGATGACCATGATGATGATGATGATGATATTATGATGCTCTCCTTTCCCCTTGCATGTGTCATCCAGGAAATTAAGGTACAGTGGTTCTCTGTGAGACAGTATGGAGCCAGACATGACTTTTCTCACACAAAAAATGTCTGACTTGACCACCAAACCCCCCTCTCGAAACATACTGATAATAATGTGATAGAACTCATCTGGTCAAGTCATGTTGTGGAAAAGAGTGTCTCCTTATTCTAACCTCCTGCTGTCTTCACAAAAACCCACCACTTAGCAGCCCCATTCAGCCCCAATAGTCACAGCCCTATAACTAGTCATAACCGCCTACCCATGTGCATCCATGCTATCCTTAAATTTAACCTGTTTTCTTGTCCCTTTCAATATCTGACATGCAATGTGTGTGTGTGTGTGTGTGTGTGTGTGTGTGTGTGTGTGTGTGTGTGTGTGTGTGTGTGTGTGTGTGTGTGTGTGTGTGTGTGTGTGTGTGTGTGTGTGTGTGTGGTGCGTGGTGTGTGTGCGTGGTGTGTGTGATGAGAGAGTGTGATTTGAACCCCTATAGAAAGGTATGACTCATGTCATGTTATGCTTATTTATCCCTTCTGGTCTGCTCCTTAAGTTAAGACAGTACTAATACAGCAAGTATAGTAATCTGGTCATACATTAGCGTCATAGCCTGGCTCCATTGCCATATGACCATTAATACTTAATTGATACATTTATTTGAAGATTTATAAGATTTATTATGACCTTAAGGTTGTGAATGGTATGATTTATATTGACTTTTAAGGTTATGAATGGTAACTTGGATGATGAAAAACTTTATAAAAAAAGTACCATCACTATTGGGTAAAACGTTTGTTTTTGAAAATAGGCATACAAATGTCAATATGTACAGTGTCCGTTGATGTCAACTCTCTGAAAAGATCAGTAATAGACTCTCTCCATGTTTTTCTCCATGTCTCTGTCCCTTCACTTCACTGTCTGTCTACACCGTCTGTCTCTCCGTGTGGACGTTGGTTTGTGTCTTTCAGAAAGCAATCCGTGTGACCACGTTTATGCAGCGGCTGCGTAACTCTGAAATGCTGACTGCCCATGCAACAACAGACGACCAGACCACGGGGGTGTTAGACGACAGCCCAGAGGGCGAGGGTCCCCAGACGGACTTGGGGAGCGTTCCCACCGTGAGCGTCACAGTGGAGAACACGCCTGTGGATGATCCCGAGGACGAGGACAAAACCGAAAATGTAGAGGAGAAAAACACAGAGGAGCAGACAAGCAGAATAGGCTTGATACCTGTTACACCTTCAGTCGGTATTTCGCCCTCAGCCACAGCAGAGCCCATCGCCCAGCAAACCCCTTCTATAAAGACGCCAAGTGAGGAGCCAGACAAAGTGACCAGGAAAGGAGCTGGCGAGGGCACTCGTAAGATAGCTGCAAGTTTAGGGCAAGACAAAGTACCCGGAGAGGTGAACAAGGCCTCTGCCACACCTGAATCGACTAAGGTCCCAGAATCCGCTGGGGTAAAGGTTTCACTCCAGCAAGACGTTCCATTGTCGAGTACCAAAGAGAAGAAACCCGCGTCCTCCCCTGACACCCTGAACCGTCGTAAAATGGCAGCCAATCTCTCCATGGACCCTGGCCCCGAGCCAGCGGCCAAGACAAAAGCCGTGGCCACCGACAAAGACCAGACACCGCGACAGGAGGAAAAGGCGGATTCAGGGAAGAAGCAAGAGATGTCCCCGGGCAGCTGGTGCCAAACTCAGGTTCCAGAAGCAGTGGCGGAAAAGTCCGCAGTGGCAGAAATAGGGCCCAGGACCAGAGATCAGGCGGTAGGTAGAGCTGACGAGGCCATGGTACAGGGAACGCAGGCTCAGAGCTCCTACAAAATTGTAGGTACGTCCAGTTTGGGACGGCACAAGCCAATGTATAGTCAGGAGCTGGGGGCCAGGGCTTCGGGTTACGCTAGTCCTTATTGCTCCCCTTACTCTGTTGGTAGAGGGAGCTTGTACAGCACTTTGGATCACCGTGGCACTGCGAGTGCTGATTGGCAAATGGACAGTGTGATTGAGCAGATAGAAAAACAAATGGCCGCCGTTTTGGAGAAGATTGAAGGAGACATGCCCTCGCTACTCGAGCAAATAAGCGACTGCCCCGAGACCCTCCCCAGGGCAAAGAGTGCCCAGTCCTCCCCCTCAGTGCACCCCCGCTCGTACCACCACTCGACCCCGCCACCCCTTCCCACCACCCCACGCCCGCCTCTGCCCAACCTACCGCACCTGACCATTCCACCACCCTCGTACCCTCCTCCCGCCCCGCCCAGTAATGTCCAGGCACATACCCAGCCAGTCACAGAGCAGGAAGACAGAGATGGACAGAGGGGGACTGCGAGGTCTGGCCAATCACCACACGGGGGGTTCTCTGGAAGGGGCTTATGAGGCAGTTTATCGTTTCAATTGTGTGTACACTTTTAATGACCCATTTTTTGTGATAACTGAAGGTTATGGTAACTCACTGCTATTGATTCACACACATAGCATTTGGTATGAGTTATTTTTCAGTGGGTCCTAGCTGCACGTTTAAACTGTAACATGTAAAAACATCAGTGTTTGCAGATGAGATCAGTTTTTTTAGGACACATTTAGAGTTTTTCAGACTGAAAGCTCAAAACATATATAGGCTATACTGCACATCAACCCTGACTAGGACACGTCAGTCTCAGGGATACAGATCAAGTTTGTTTCAGTGTGATGGATATTTTCAAAGCATTATGTTGTTACCTCCATAAAGAAGGTTATACTTTGGTTAAGTTTATCTGTTAGTTTGATGTTTGTCTGTCAGCAGGATTACATAAAAGCTATTGATTTTGATGAAACTTGTGGGAGGGGTGGACATGGTAGAACCAATTGCTCTTCTGGTTACTTCTATGTTGTTGTTATTCTTTCACCATAATTTTGTCAGATTTGACAAAAAATTCTGACACTGCCGAGAATTTCCTTGGTCTTGGATTGTTTTGATTGTGTTTAACCTATATTGAAGAGATACCCATGTTCAACACAATGCACCGTATATTTGTGTACGCCAACACTATACAGTGCTGTATATTTGATATGTTTATGTATGCCAACACCATACAGTATTGCCTAAGAAATTTGAAAACATGAAAATAGCTCAGTGAAGTCTGTGTATACAAGGAGACTAATCTCAGTAAATAATTTTACTTGTAAATATTTTGTAAATAATTGACCCATGTTTCATATGACGACAGTGATATAATTTATCTTGTACATCTTATAACTGTGTTGCATGTCCCCAATGAAATGTGCAAGGATTAAAGCTGCCATACCCATCTGGTAAAATATATTCATTCCTTTCTGTACAGAGGCTACTCTTTGTTGTCTACCATTTTGTTCCACTCACCTACAAATTCTTCTACCATTTAAAATGTTATTTATTTCTTAATTGTAAACTAATTTAATACACTGAAAATATGTATTGCATTTTGTTCAATGTCACCCATTGGTGTAAACTTTACCAACTTTACTGTAAAGTCAGTTTGTGGCAGTTTTATCACTTCACTTGTTTTAAGCTTGTTTCCTTCACCATGTCAGTGATATGACCTTGAAATATTTAAGCTTTCTGCGCTATCTGCTAGACATTAAATAAAATGTTAATTCCCATCTGATATTGGGCCTCTTGGTGTGTTATTGTGTACAATTATTATTATTATTATTATTATTATTATTATTGTTGTACTGCTCATTCACAAACCTTTTACAGCTGTCAAACCAGATCTGATTAAAAATCAAAACCAAACATGAAATTACACTGCTGAGTGTAAATCTATTCTGACTCTGAAAAAGAAATATTAGCAGCCCTTTGTCACTTTTGTTAGGCTTGACCCCCTGTGTTTTCATTCTGACTATCAGTTTCCCAAGTATGCTCATGTAGCCTATGAATTGTGTAGACTAAACCAGGGCACTTCCAAAAGACCTGTTTTTGTTCCATAGCTTAATGTACAGCTTTCCACTTCATTTTAAGGATCCACTAACATGGAGGATAAACAATTATACATTCTGTTAAAACTAGTTTACTTCCAGAAAGCCAAGTATAGGGTCTGAAATATAGAGTGAAATTAACATTCAGTGATCCTAGGTTAGCTGGAGTTTCTACATCTAGCCTACATTTCCCAAATGGCACAAAGTATATATAAACTCTGGACTAGCTCACTGGAAATAATGTGGGGGTGCGTAAAGGTTATGAAACTACAGTTTGACCAGTACTTTTGTAAATAAGTATCTGACTCTGTTAATGACCCCAAATATAGTATACGTATCACATTGTATGTGCTAATTGTGCAGTTTGGTGTATTTTTTTCACAAACAGCAAAATCAGATCTTGCCGTCCTCCCACATTTCAATAGTACTCAGTCGATCTCCACTCAAAACTCTGCACATGTTGCTGCTGCGTTCTCCAAGCGGAGAGAGTATTTGCTGAAGAAGTGCTGTTAACGGTGCGGGAATAGCCGGTCAGGCAACCGTCCAGTTCTTCCCATCTGAGTGGAAAGTCACTGAGCTCCCGCCACTTTCACAGATAAAGTTAATCACAAGATTGTATAAGTCTCTGTTTTTGATTTTCTTTCTGCCGACGAGCTTAATTTGTTTTCAGTGTCGAAGAAAAGGCCCGAGTAATATCGGATGTGGTGAGTTATGCATACTTATGCCAAGCTAGCTAATGCTAACTAGTGTACCCGAGTCGAGTTGAAACGGACATGATGTTTTTTCCTGTTCTTTTAAAATAAAAATCGCAGGAGTTGGGTTAGCTAACTAACGATGCTATGGTTTGAGTAACAAAATCCCAGCTGGTTTCCTGGCTTAGGGTAATAGGAAGACAAGGGACCATGTGTTCACAAGACCTGGCAACACGCAGATAACGTTAAACCTTTAGCTAGTCGTTATAACGTTAACGTTAAATCTAACGATAACGTTCCAGTGTTTAGCCGGTCAGATGGGTTGCTAGCCGCAGAAGTGTGTGTAAAATATATATGGAATATTGGAAGACGGTAGATTTGCTACTGCCGTTAGCCTGCTAAGCAATACGCATTTCACCAACCTCCAATAAACGTTAGCTAGCTACCCAACTGGCTGGTATATTCTTTTCAGTTAACTCAAGATAGCAGGGAGAATTGATGCCATGACTTACAAGCTGCACGAACGCCAAAGCTTTGTAGCTTGCTAGCGTTCATAGCTACCCCTTCGCATTTGCCCCACAGCTTTGTCAATTAACCTTAGCTAGCTGACCAGTTTACCAAGCATGCCTCATCAATTCGAGTAAAGGCGGTGGTTAGCTAGCTAACTGATGGTTTAAACTACTGACTGTGCAATGGTGTCAAATTTGGTAACTTTTGTTTAGTTAAAGGTCTGTAGTCAAGAGTTAGCAACATTCATCCAGTTAGCTACCATTGTCAGTTCTTTCTCTAGAACGCAAACTGGCTGGCAGGGCTATTTTCAGTGTTTGCTAGCAGACATCGCATTATTGGTTGCTAGCAGGCTTGCTCACTAGTTAGCGTGTCGTTTACGTTATAGAGGTTGAGTCTACCCCACTTACTGGGGATGGCCACTCACTGGTGAGTGTCGGAGTGCGTCGCGGAAGAAAGTGCAGGTAGCTGGACAGTTCGCGGGGTACACGGTTGTTGGTGGTTGATGCACACAAAGACGTTTGTAAATGTTGCTTTTGTACTTGAACCTGATTATTTTAGCGAATAGGGAAGCTCGAACCCTCAACCCAGCCTCCCTGCTTCTGCACCTTAGAATGAAAGGCCTGCTTGGGCCTTTGTCATTACCCCAACCCCCCGATCTTGGCTTCATAACAAGACCTTCAAGTAAGCTGACCTCCTATGTTGACTTGTGGCTATGGCACAATTACTTTAAGTACTTTGTTTCAGGGTCAGCTTGAGTGGTTTTATGTTGTGCAAGTGAATACAGTCATGTGAAATTTCATTTGATATTAATTTGTTTTTGTTTGGGATAAAATTGGGCCTGCCTCTAACAGCATTTGCACTTGCACACCATTAGTCTATATTCCTCATGATCACAATTGTCGGCCTTACCAGACCCAAACAACTCAGGACTCTTGAACTTAGCCAATTAACAATCTGACTAACAACTCCGAATGCAATAGTTGTGATATAAACGGGCCATTGTATAAGCTTTGAATAGGCCTAGGCGAGCTGTTTCACACTGGTTTTACTGTAAAACGTATACCCAATAATAATGTTCAGCAATGCATTGCATTTTGCAACTTACTTTCATATAAAGCAGCAAGCTCTTGGATGCGGTTGCAGCTGGCAGCAATAGTACGGTTATTGTGAATTTTAGAGTTAAGCGTATATAATTGTACAGTGTTTCCCACATAATTGAATACTATTTGTGGTGGTAGGTTTGCAGAATGAACCTGAATGCAACATTTCTTAACAAATTAGTGCAGTGTGGTTATGATTCTAACCAGATTTAAGCACAATTTAGTACAACCAGTAAAATCATTGTGTGGTGGTCAATGTTGATATTGTGGTGGGCCGCCACAAATAAGTCAATGTATGGGAAACACTGTTGTATAAGGTTTGCCTTTACTTAGTTCATATCTCAGTCACAATACAAGACTATTCCCTGTTGTTGCTGTTTGTATGAGTTGATATTCCACATGTTGCAACATGCACCTTCGTTTATGGTGATGGCAAAACCCTATTTATTCTGTGAATGAGTGTCCTTAGGATTATAGTTTCATGTGTGCATTTTGCATGAACATGCAGTGTAGTATTTCCCAGTTGGGGTTGTGTGTGTTAATTAGATGAGTGCATGTAGCCCATTTAGGAAAAGTTTTAGTAAGACCTTTATGAATTGATAATAACAAAGATCCCGACCAACACTCATATGATACAATTAGTTAGAAGGCGGGTGTTCCTTGATTTTATGTTCAAAAGCCAATGAGCGAGGTTGTTTGTTGCAAGTATACCGTGGACAACCCTTTCCTGTTGAATATTTCACCACTGTCCCCGCCCCCTGTGCCTTAGCTGCCATTTTGGTTTTGTTCCGTCTGCT
This sequence comes from Alosa pseudoharengus, assembly GCF_046254945.1. Taxonomy (NCBI): domain Eukaryota; kingdom Metazoa; phylum Chordata; class Actinopteri; order Clupeiformes; family Clupeidae; genus Alosa; species Alosa pseudoharengus. Next base: position 31,405,223 of record NW_027468881.1, on the reverse strand, counting down.
TTAGCCAGCAAACCCTGAAACGCGAATTACAGGACATAGGGCTGTCGATACCGTGACTCGACAGTATAGCTTCAAGACTTTCGCACAGCATCGGTCTGTAGGCGGTGGTCGTTGTGGTTTTGAACTTCAGTTTTTAGACTCGCTAGAAATACAGTCCTCGTTGTTATCGACGAAGTTTGATAAACACGAGGAGCGGTTTGCTGACACTGAGAGTGGACAGAGAAGGATTATTGGTAAGCGAAACCATTGAACTGCCGAAGCTGTGTAGCCCATTGATTGTTATCCAGCTAAACACAAAGCTGCATTGACTATCCGAAATACATTGCAGGCTAAACTACTCTTCTTTTTATACAGATTAGGTTTAAAGACCCTAAACAAAAGCAACCAGTCACTTTTCTGTGACTAGTTATACCGCAGGGGCGCTGTGTAGCAAGCTAACTTCAAAGCTAGCTTGCTAACATCAACTCGACAGGCCTCATTTACGAGCTAGAGCAATGTGCTTATAGCGTTTAATATAGGCAAATTCTGTCTTCCTCAGAAGTCACATGCATATAGCAATATTACTTCATTTTATTAATCTTCGTATCTCGTTTACTAGTTTATAGCTTACAAGAGAAGGCACTCGCTTTGTATGAATGGGCCTCCGCAATGGCAGTTGCGGCTTTATGTTTCCCTTATAGCATTGCTAGCCCGATATGTAGTTAATGTTAGCCATCTGAGCTTAATATACTTCACCGAACTGTCAATGAAATGCTTGATAAAATGTTGAGCAACCACAGAGCCCCACCGTATGCTTAGAATAGATCACATCTGACTGGTGTTTCTTGGCATGCAATCCTTGTGATGAAGTGTCATCATTTTATACGGGGGCATATGTAACGTACAGTAAGGAAAAGTCAATCTATTTTCCTCGTTTAGGGCGTTTGTGGAATGGTCGGTGGTACTCTCGGTGGTAACCTGTGTTCACCGTAATCAATTCACTCCCACGATTAAATTAGTTGCATATATGTTGTAGGTTCAGGTGATGTAGGCTATTCTATTTTTCCCGATGGAGAGCCACTGGACATTCTAGAATTTGCGGCCCTTGTCCATCGACATGGTAGTTATGCACGGGTGGAAGTAAACCGCCATGGCCAAATACTATGCAAAGTTACCGTTTATGTATTTTGTAGCAAGCCAGTCTACAATGAACACGGTGTGATCGTAAAATGATGTTACCTATCAAGTTAGCTCGTTAGCTTGGTTTACCGCATTTTCGTTTTGTCGCACTGATGAGCGTCGAGAAATAACACGTTCTTTTCAGGGATGGTGGACGGTGAATTTGTTTAAAATATAACCTATGTAATTAACCCGTTTAGTTATTGTCTTTATATTTTTTGTAACCGACTGTTAATAGTGATAAACGGATAAGTATCGCACTTCACTCACTGCAGTTTGCTTTTAATGAATCAGCGTTTTTGTTATTCCACTATGGGCGAGCCCTTCCTCGTAAACCACGCGGTCATTTCAATAAACAATACCTGTCCATGTACTGTGATTGTTGACAGGAGGTTTAGCGACTAAGAATGGGGGGGGGGAAGCTTTTATTTGACCGGGTGGTGACCGCAATGTCGAGACATGCACCTGCTTTGGTCAAACGCTTTCATTTTCGTTACAGGGAAAGGAAAGTAAGTTCCTATATGAGGGGTCTGATATCCTATGAAGCCACATTACTATGTGTGACCTTACATTCTGGCAATAGACGTGTGGGTATAACATTTACTATATTTTTCCTTGACAGTTATCAGGAAACTTATTTTCTTGCATTATTTTATGCAAACGTACTGATATGTCTCAGTTCAAGTAAGCTTTTGATAACATGTTATTCAGCTAGTGGAGATTTACTAGTTAACAGTAATAGGAACTGTCCAGTGCTGAATCAAGTCTTTAATATGATAATTCATTCCTGAATGACCCTGATCTCACAACACATGAATAAAATAATATGGCTGTAATAAAACAGAAAGGCAGTAATTTCCTGATATTTGAACTAAGTCTAAATTCCTAATCATTGGTGTTTGTGGATTGAGAAGGAAAAAGGTTGAGTGTAGAAAACTGTATGAGTAAGCCATACCTGTTAAAGTGATTAACTGCTGCCTGAATGCTCTAAAGCTAGATGATTGCTCACTGTACAATGCATTAAAACATCTATGTATCTTGTCTACTACTCACTTCTGATTAAGAGTTAACATAAGCAATGGCACATTGGCCCAAGTAAAACCACATGTTTTGCAAGGTGGTTGGCCAGTTATTGGCGTCCGTTTTTCTGACAGTCACCATCACCAGTCAGCTCAGTTCACCTGTGATGCTAACTGGCTGAAGCTAAGCATAGGAGGGAACTAAAATAGAGAGAGAGAAAATTAGCAGTTTTGTGTAAAAGTGGTTATTTTGGGACAGTAACTATGCACAAGGCACCAGCACAAATCGCATGGGGAAAATGTTCCGTTGGACCCTGCTAATACAGTACATTAATGTGTTGGTCTGATCAATAATTTGCTCATACAGGCACAGAATTGTGCATGCCCTTCCCAGCCCTCTATTTTTGCTGAGGGGCGGATAAAACTGCACCTTCAGCTGCTGTAGCACCTGCAGTGTTTGCACTGAACAGTAGGAGCTCTCCAGCAACTGGGCTGACTGCCTTCTCAAGGAGCATGTGCAGTTGGCATTGACAACCATAAAATGAAGATTAAAGGCTAAGTTTAACCTTGTTAGTCACGAAAAAGAGCTTCTGGAACTAGGTAATCTGGGTCATTTTTTTTTGTTAGCAGTTTCCCAGATTCTCAGATGTACTGTATGTCTAATGTTTTGGCTGGAAATAGCTGTTGAGATAAGATGGGGGAGCCCCATGTGATACACTTGCCTACACTCAAGTTAATTGAGCTGAGAGGAGCGAGTTCTGTGCTGTCTGTTATGTTGTATGCTGTCCTCTTTACACAGTGGTGCCTGTCAGCCTTGTTTCGGGTTAATCTTCTTCCCTTATCCTCAGTGATAAGGAAGACTACACTTTAAAAAAGCTGTCCACTTCAAAACAGAGCCACAAGGGGCATACAGTCTGGTGTTGGCAAAGCAGGGAGTTTGATTGGTGGCCAGACACTGCATTGCCATTTAGCCTTGCATGCAGTGGTGGAAGTCGCACTTTGTTCGATGAAACACGGGATGGGTAATTGGATATGGCTGCAGTACTAGCATTGTATCTGTTCAAGCGTCGACAGGATTGAGATTATGGGTGACCTAATATTGAAGCAAAGTGAGGCTCTTTTAAGCTCTTATTTATGGCATAACACTGAAACGATCAAGTTGTATTAAGTTTATGGGCTAATGGTATTGATCCTGCTGTGTTCACGTTCTCGCATGTTTGCTTTGCCAGCGGTTTATGGACCATTTGATAAGCACCTCCTAAAGTAGACCATATTGTGTAGTTGGTGTTATAATAATGGCTGGTTGTTGCTATGCTGAGGCACCTGCTGTGAAGAAGTTAGGCCTGGCAGAATGTAGCAGTTAAAGCCCTTTAGTCCAGCTGGCACCATTAGGATTCTACTGTTGATTCTGATAGATAGAGCTGTGGTAGCCATTAAAACCTCTGGAAGGTTCAGGAGTAGGACCAGCAGTCTTTTGTTTTTGTCTGCTGCGGAGTCTTGTTGAACATTGCCTGTTCTAGGAAAATAAACAAACACCTGTGTTTCGCAGATGTCCAGCTCGCCGCTGTCCAAGAAGCGTCGCTTGTCAGGATCAGAGACGAAGACGGGATCCCACTGCTCCTCCTCTAACTCTGTCAGAACTGAACCTTCCTACACACCCTCTAACGTAAGGACCATTTCTTCCTACACACCCTCTAACGTAAGGACCATTTCTTCCTACACACCCTCTAACGTAAGGACCATTTCTTCCTACACACCCTCTAACGTAAGGACCATTTCTTCAAACCTCTATGGGCAGAAACCCATTTATCATTAACCCTTAATTAATAGAGTACTGAAGTGTGAACGTTTAAGTATAAGTATATATACTCTTTTGATCCCGTGAGGGAAATTTGGTCTCTGCATTTATCCCAATCCGTGAATTAGTGAAACACACACAGCACACAGTGTACACACAGTGAGGTGAAGCACACACTAATCCCGGCGCAGTGAGCTGCCTGCATCAACAGCGGCCTACTGGTCGGGGTTCGCACCGGCAACCCTCCGGTTACAGGTCCGAAGTGCTAACCAGTAGGCCACGGCTGCCCCCTGAAGTTGCATTTCCATGAAGGCAGAATCACTGGATCTAAACAAACTTTCGAAGTGGCTTAAATAGCATTGAATGTAGACATGTGGCATCATATAATAAAAATATATTAGAGCCCGACCGATTTATCGGCGGGCCGATATTATCGGCCGATATTAGGCATTTTCCAAACTATCGGTATCGGCATTTATAATGGCCGATAAATGAATATTTTTAAAATAAAATAAAAACGGACGAAACAACCTTCAACCATGTCATGAGTGTTGGCGTTGTATAGTTTGTCCAACAGAGGGCACTCTACACCATCCCTGCTGGAAACACTCGTGTATAACGCGCCACACATCCTGCAACCTGCTGATCTAGCCAGAGTCAGGCAGAGAGATCATCAGTGAAGTGTGTTCATGGTGATTTGGTCACGAGACATACATTGCTTGAAATAACAATTAAAAGAACATCCCCATCAGTTCTCTTAACTCAAATAAGCATGACAAAATTCGTGAAAACAATGTCCAGTTTTGCTGCTGTTAAATAAACCAAGAGTGAAGAGGAATTAGCTAGTAATTACGTTACGTTGTTACAGTGTAGTTGACTGTCTGTCCTTTTAACTTTTGACAATGTGACTGAAGATGTATTTCTTTAATAGCGTGACAGTTAGCAGTGAGACGTATCATCTCTCCCCGGCCTGTTATTTTGAAAGCGTATGTTTACAATTTGCAGTATGACGTTATCCATTGCTAAATTAGGGCTCATCATAGACTAGCTAACCACAAAGCTAGCTAATGCCATGAATATCAGTGGAAGACAGCTAACGTTAACATTAATGAGCTTGGAAACCACAACGAACTTATTCTGCCTAAATAAAGTAATGATTTATAACTAGTATATCTGTAGTTACAGTCCCTGCATTGTAAAATGTAAGTTAGACGTGCGAGGAGTGAACATTTAGACATAGAGAAAAAGTATCAAACGTAGCTTGTGCAAAACGTAGCTTGCGCATGAAAGTTAGCTTTTCTTTTACACGTGTGTGAAATCCAATGACTGATTACAGTAATGATTAACGAGTTACTGGATTTAGATCACTAAATAGTAGGTTTTAGAAGGCAGGCAGCAACTGATGATTGAAAATGGTTTGATGTAGCTTGATGGGAAATAATTTTAAAAGTGCAGGTAAAGGGATAAGCAAGCTGACATTGTAATTATAAGGTATTATAAGGCAATAGGGACTAATTATTACACACGCACACTCAAACATTTAAGAGTGACCTTTATCTTGTTTAATGATAATACAAATGATGATGATAGTAATAATGTCATCATTATTTTTTGTAATTATTAAATCTTAGTTCAAAGTTATATTTATGAAGCTTACTAAGTATTTTAATACTGGTAACTTTGATTTGGTTGTTGTTATTATGTTTTTGTTCAAAAGACTAAGTTTCATATCTTAAGTTTCCAGTTTTATACATTTTATTTATCAGAACTTTAATATATTTCGATGTTCCTCTGTTCCACTGTGATATTATTTCAAAATAATCAAGTTTGTTTTTGAAATGCATTATCATATTATTTTAGTCAATACTCATAAATAACTACAAATAACTAGTTAGGGAAAGTTAATGTTTTGTTGCGCGTTTCTGAAAAAAAAAAAAATATATCGGCCGATATATCGGAATATCGGATTTTTAAATTAACAAATATTTGTATCGGTATCGGCCTTCAAAATCCTTTATCGGTCGGGCTCTAAAATATATATATCCATTTAAACATGTTTTACCTGCTAGGCAGCAGCTTAACCACATAACACGGATTCCCTGGCAGGTGTAATAGAAAGAAACAAAATTCCAGTGGATATTTCACGTCTTCTCAAAGACTGGTGGCTGTTAAGAGTGACGTTTTTTGCCAAAAAAATAAAGCTAAAACACGTCCGTGAATTTAAGGGTTTTAAACGCATGCTGTGAAGTTACATGCATGTCTCTTTTACGGAGGAAACCCATGCTAAAATAAAACTCTGTAGTCACGAATTTGATTGTGTTGGTATGAATATAGGTTGTAGTATGTGAAAAAAGTGTGAAAAAATATATACTAACGTCGAAACGTTGTTAAATTATTGAAATAGATTAACCCATTTAGGCCTAAAACGCCTGGAAAAAATGCCTGTAAAACCTATGGGTGATTTCAGAAACCCCGCCTAAAAAGTTTTTCTGGAAATTCAGCCATTGTGTCAACGCCTACTAAACGATTGATTTCTCAGCCCCTGTAGCAGATAGGAACAAAATTCAAAAAGTATTTGAGCGCTTAGAAATGTAATGCGTCAGTGCAGGAACAGCACTATTTTATCAGAAACCAGTGCATTTTCCACAGCTTGTCATTCTGGTTGACACCTGCTGCCTGGTTATATGTATTATTGGTATGTTCAGAAATTAATATTAATATCACTTCTTATTGCTTGTTTTGCGTCAAATGCCATATGTGTCGTTGATTAGAGTAGCCTGAACTGTCACTGTATGATTTGTCAAGTCAGAGACACATATTCTGAAGTGCCTTGTGCTTTGTGTGTGCCTTATCTGTACACAGCTAAATTAAACTTATTAATTACACAATTAATCTTAATTGTGCTACTTCTCTATGACTGGATCTCATGTCTCACTTTGGTATACCAATTTATTAGCAGCAGTACTGGTGAAAGAAATGTGACATGTTCATTTAAGTTGCCTTTTTCCCCTAAATATGTTGGTTATAAGTACAGTTTTGGTTCTATGACTGGATTAATATGTGCTCACTGCCTTTGATCTTCCACAGGGCATGGCTAAGAATGGCAGTGATGCTGAGATCGATGAAGGCCTGTACTCCCGACAGCTGTAAGTTCTTATTTTATCCCTGTGATAAAGCAGCATGCCTGTTTCATTGAACCACAGAAGACTCTCTTCGCTTCTCTGGTCTGCTTGTTGAACAGAACGGTTTGGTTACTTTTTGCAGACACTGATACTTCCCAGAGGATTGCTAGAGAAGTGAATTGAATTTCTTTTTTTTCTGGAGATTGTTATTGATTTGATCTGCTGATCAAGTGTTTGGCTGGCATTCCTTTTCTTCCTTTCTCATTCAATCTTAAAGATTGGTGATGTGCTCAGTTAGATGAGATTTGTTATATTATATGTTGATATGTGTTGATAACTTTTGAAATGGTAAACTGAATTAAAAAAAAAAAAAAGATCATGCAATAAATGCTCTCTGTGGCTGAGAAAGATTGGCCTGTGCCTCAGTGTCTCATAGCGGATAGTCTGACCAATGGAGTTTATCTCTGTAGCCCCCCCTAAGAGATTGCTTTCCCACTGAAAACATTCATGACTGCACAATAAGACGCATATATTTACTATGACGACGCATATTAGGGGTGTGAATCTCTCATGTAAAAGACGATAAGATTCACATCTAGATACATAGGCACGATTCGATACAAGAAAAGATACATGTTCATAAAAAGCGATTTAGTACGATTCGATGCGATTCGATGCTATTCGGTGCAGTTCAAGAATGAAAAGCATTCTGAAAGATTTTTTATCATTTGCTCAAGGTGCACATTCATTTTATATTATCAATTATCATGGTCATGGTTGTCAATTAGGCAAAAAAAATGTGTGAATATGAATATCTCTACTGAGGTTTGTATCATATACTGTATTGAAAATGAAAAAAGAATAGTCTACATTTCAGTCAAACACAGCAGCCAAATACAACATAAAAATACATTTTTAGAGACTTTATAGATTTTATAGTTATATCTGATTGCTTTCAAGGAGCTGTAGCCTATTGTTGAGGTAAGACAATACCGAAATAAAATAAAACAGTGCTTAAGACACTCTTGGCCTTATCTCGTATAGCCTACAAGAATAAAATAGGCCTACATGTCAATGAACTCTCTGGGCTTATTTTGTTCCAACGGTAGAGCTAATATGCAGAAACCTATAATGCCACAAGTCTGAGTGAATATGAACAAAATAATAATTTGTATTCGTTTTAGCAGCAAGGGCCAAATTATTCTTTAACATTAAGGAAATCCCTTCATCAAACGTAAGGCTACTCTACAGACTATCATTGCTTTTTAGGAATGCGAGTGCGAGTTGTCACATGCTTAAATTGCAGTATGGGTAATGAGGTCCTTTGACAACTTTGGGCAATGAATGTAGCCAAAAACGAACTGCATTACCCACAAATCCGTGCCACGTGGAGCTTCAAAACAGGAAGTGCTTGCAACGTAAATGAGAGTCTGAGCGAGCAGAAAAGGTTGTGAACAGATTCGTAAATCGATATAGCGACTGGTTCATTTCAGTTTTATTCCGATACAGGGCGTCACGCACCGATGTAGCCGTATCTTACACGTTAAAAAACGGATACCGATACGTATCGGTTTATCTTTACACCCCTAACGCATATATTTACTATGACGACGCAACAATTAGAGAGATATCTCAAGAGTCTTCAATGTTGAACATTGTTGCCTGTGGCTCAATTAATGTTTGTATTTCACTCTGCCTGCCTGCCACTAGTTTGTGTCTTTGCACATAGACAGCTGCAGATACCAAACACATAGTTGGCCTGATACTCTGTAGTCTGTTTTGAGTTCATGTGTAGGTGCAGTTGGTGCCCTTGTAGCATAGTCTGTGGTTTGTAAAATATTGGATGTTCAGGCATGAAAACTCCACCTTTCGGCGAAATTCGCCGTTTTGAATCCAAAATAGGGGACTTACGTGGTTCGCGCAGATCCGATGAGAAAATATTGTGGGGGGGGGGGGGGGGGGTTTACAACTGAGTTTACAAATCACGCGCAGACGCATCTTGATTCTTGATGCGTTGTAAGACAAGAGCCCAATTAAAAACTTGTCTGATCCAGCAACGATTATGTGAATGCAGCCCCTATGCATTTAGCCTATTAAACAGTGAAAGCTAAATGTTGCCGCGGATGCAACGCGAACAGAACGCTTGCGCTGGAATAGCCTCCCTGTCTGTGTGACTATATAGTATGCGTCTGAAATGTCAGCTGGAATGTGAGCCCGGCGAGGAGAGATGCTTATTGATGTCACAGGTGGGCTAGTTGAAACTTTTAACTTCTGTCAGAAAAAGACGTTGAGATTGGTGTAGCAACGTAGCATAGGCTGTTGTTAAAGTTAGCGATATTGGACAGAAATATAGACATAACGAGTTCATTTGATGAAGAATACGTGCAGTTTGAGCCATGTAGATCGACAAAAGGTGAAGCAAATATGCATACTTTATCAGTATAGCAAAGGCTAATGTGAATAACTAAATAGTTGAATTAAATGCTCCTTAATTGAGCTGGTGCGTTTTGTCGAGTTCAGAGACAAAAGCAGTGTTTGACATGGTAATGCTGTCTTTTAAGAAACGTTCAGTGGCCTGATCAGTAGGCCTAGTCTGTGTCCACAGGGTTTAACATGTAATGTGAATACTGTTCACACAACTTTATTGGTTGTTTAAACAAACTAGCACAATGCCACAATCTGTAAGTAGCCTATGCTGCAGGTTAAAACTATTAAAACCAATTTTACAAATTAAAACCTAGTCTACCCTACCCAAGTTTATTATTATTATTATTATTACCTGGTTTGGTCCAACAAATATTCAGACTTATCTTATTCAGACTCATTCTAATAGTCTACTATGAAGTGTCCATTAGGCCTATGAAATCTTCAGAAATGTATGATGACTTCAGGCTTAAAGAAAGAAAGCAAGCTTTGAAGAAAACTCATGTAGATTACTGAGGAGGAGAGGAGGGCCGGGCTAAAGCATGTTGCCAAACAGTGCAAGTGGGCCCCTTCACACTTAGGCCCAAGCCAAAAAGAAGAAAAGTATTTTTTTGTAAAAATGAGTCATTTTGTAGTTTGTTTTCTTTATAAATCTCTGGTCTTAGGCAACTTCATACTCCATGGAAGCTATGCACTATTGGCAACAATGTCACTCGCGCTTGTTTTGCTATGAAAAGGCCATTCCCTCTTCGCGCGCCCTTTTCACCTTTTTCACCCCTGACCCGTTTTCATGCCTGGATGTTACATTGACGTCTACACCAAACCATGTGCACGCCCTCTGATATACGTCACTCCAGCAGACGCACACAGTATTACACTGGTCTAATGCTGCACTGTAATGTCAATGGCGAGCAGATATTGTTGAAGTAGTAGTGCACCGTCCGATTGATAGCTGTTTGTTATGAACACCTTTGTGATTGGGGGGGGGGGGGGGGGGTGCATCCTTCCTGTTCTGTCTGCAGGGTTGTGTTAAGGTGTATTTGTGTGTTTATAAGATATTGTGAGTTGTCCCTGCCTAATCAGCATGCTGCCTAGTCAGCTTGAGATGAGCTCTGTGTGTGTGAATCTGTGTGTGAATGTCTCTTTCTGTGTGTGTTTGTGATTCATTTTGTCTGTTTTTTTTTTTTTTGTGTGTGTGCCACAGAGGAGCAGGTGGTACCTGTTTAGGATGAAGTGTGTGAATATGTAAGTGTGTGTGTGACACTCCTCCTCCGTCTGCCTCCTCAGGTACGTGTTGGGCCATGAGGCCATGAAGCGCATGCAGACCTCCAATGTCCTGATCTCAGGAATGCGTGGCCTTGGTGTCGAGATCGCCAAGAATGTCATCCTGGCCGGAGTCAAGAGCGTCACCCTGCACGACCAGGGGGTGGCTGAGTGGCGCGACCTCTCCTCTCAGGTCAGGGGACACGAACATCTCTTGCACTGCTGTTGCTTCAATGGCCTGTTGCACAAGGACAGGGTGTTGTATCAAGTTAACTCTGCCGTCACTCCAATATCAGCACTTCTCTGGAGTTACCGTTAATTTACGATTTAACTCTTGTTGGTTGACAAGTTACTTCCCGCTTTCAATGTTGTGGTGTTTTAAAGCTGCCAGTAAACCGCAGATTTGTAGGAACCAAAGTGGAACCAAACCATCCTTGTGGTAGAGCAATGTTGGTGTATTTACTTGCTGGTGGTTGATGACACATTCATAACTAATTGTGTTATAAACAGCCTACACTTACTGTCTGCCAAATGCTTTAGAACATGTAAACTGTAATTCTGTCATCTGGTGGCACTCCCACCTGAAAACTGAAAGATTCCTTTTTCGACCGTATTGCCAAGCCCTATGTTTGCACCTTGAGAAATTCCTGTGAACGATTTGATTGTGAGAAGACCTTAAAACGCTAAAAAGCAAGTTGTATCTGCAGGGTAAACTTGAATGTAATGTATCTAATGGCCAAGAGCTCCAGGAAACTTTAAAATGAGCTGTCCGTGTACAGCATCAATTGGTGATGTATGACTAGGTTTGCATTTGACCTACTTTACCCACTAGAGGTACACATGACTATGGTACATGCTCTGTAGTGTTGTCTTATTCAGCTTTGTTATAATGAGCCCTTAGAGAGCTGTGCTGTGGCATTGGTTAAAGTTCAAGCCGTTGACGTGTATGTGCGTGTTCATGTATGTTCTCTGTTGTCTGGCTTCAGTTCTACCTGCGTGAAGAGGACCTGGGGAAGAACCGTGCCGACGTCAGCCAGCTCAGGCTTGCCGAGCTTAACAGCTACGTGCCTGTGGTCTCTTACACCGGAACCCTCACCAACGACTATCTCACCCAGTTCCAGGTACACCATTTAAAATATGTTTGTTAGATTCCTAGTGCTGTAGTTAGGAGATTTCACACAGTGGCCAATCAACAGCTAAGCCTATTTACCATCAAAAACAAAATCATTAGCAAAGCAACCTTTGTGGGCAAAAAAGAAAAGCCTTCAAGAGCATTTCACTGGGGTTATCAAGCAGGCACCTTCATTCAAAGATTGTCTTTATTACATCTCATTATACGGGTATAAGAATAAAATGATTGTGTTTTTGTTGCTCCTAAAAAATAAATAATAAATAAATAGTATTGTGTGTGTGTGTGGAGAAGTGTTGTAGTGCAAAAACTGACAGGCTCAGGCTGTCTTTGTTTCCATGTTCATAAGCCTAATTTAATTATTTTATTTAATTTAATAGGTCACTTTGACACTAAAGTATGCTCCTACTTAACTTCTTTGTATGATATTTGTACTTGGCGTCAAGCGCCATGTACGTCAGTGATTACGGTAGCCTGTACGTCTTCTGACTGCTACTGTCACTATATAATTATCTATGCTTTGCCACTGTATACAGCTAAATTAAACTTCCACCTTGATTGTACTTCTTCTCCGTGACTGGAACTCTGGTCTCACTTTTTTATACTACATTTTTACGAACACGTTAAATTAGGCCCACAACTCCTCCAGAAGACTTAACAGTAGTCTTACATACATACCATACAGTATGAACAATGCTCACTTAAGAGCATCATGGGACAAACAAAAGTATGTTCTAAAAGGACGCTTTTTTGGGGGGGAAGAGGTAATGCACACTGTGAATACTTCTCAGCCGAGTGCTGGTCACGGATGTGTTATAAAGTAAAAAGGAAGAAACTGCACACTTGAAAAAACAGATTTGAAAAAGGCAGCGTGGCTGCATCTAGAAACAGATGTTTTCACTAAAAAACAAACAAACAAACAGTGCAGTGTCCCTAAAGTCTTTGTAAATACGTTGGCCTTTCTTTTGGTTTTCCATGTTGTGGCTTTGTTCTCCGTGAAGATCGTAGTTTAATGGCTGTTTTTTCCGGTGCAGGTGGTTGTGCTGACCAACTCCAGTCTGGAGGAGCAGATGCGCGTCGGGGACTTCTGCCACAGCAAGGGCGTCAAGCTGATAATAGCAGACACGCGTGGCCTGTTTGGGTAAGAGGGCTAGCCGCTTCACTGAAGGGCTTCACAAGGCCACAACATAACACTGGGCTTGGGCCTGTTTTGACTCTCAGCCGTTGTGTAACTTCATTTTTATGAAAGTTTTATGACCAAATAAAAGATTAAAATTGAGTTCTCACCCCTTTATTATTGGGGTTCTTCAGAACTTGAGCATGACAAATTTTGTTTAGATGGCAGCATCTTGGTTCATACGTTTTTGACTGATATTTGTGACCGATATTTTTGACATTAGTAGTTTCTCTCTGTTGGAAGCCCAGGTTGTGAATCTGTTTTGTTTTGTCTTGTCTTGCAGGCAGTTGTTCTGTGATTTTGGGGACGAGATGATGGTTTTTGACCCCAATGGTGAAGAGCCTCTCAGCGCCATGATCTCTATGATCACCAAGGTCAGTGACTCACCACTCATGCCTTAGTGTAGAGCAGTGCAATACAGGGCTAGCCTGCTCATTGTTACTGATGCATTGTGGTCGTGCAGTCACTTCTGTCATCTTTTATTGCTGTTACTTCCTCATCAGTACTATGCTCACAGTAAGCTGTTGGGCAGCATGCAGGTGAATTCTTAAATAGCCCTGTTTGAAAGGGTGATAGGGCGATAGGGTGTCCAGTATATATTAGAGAAAAGAGGTCAATAAAAAGAGGTCAATAAGAAAGAGTCCCTGGTAAGAACATTTTACAAATACAGATGACATCTGTCAGGAAGCAAAGACTAAGAACATAAGAGCATAAGAACATAACAGTATCATTGTATTGCAGTAGGTCTTCTGAGGTCCCTTTGCCATTAACAGTTCTATCTTGTTTTTTTAGGACTCCGCTGGTGTGGTGACTTGTCTCGATGAGGCTCGTCACGGATTTGAAAGTGGCGATCACGTTACCTTCACAGAAGTCCAGGGCATGACTGAACTCAACGGCTGCCAGCCAATAGAAATCAAAGCCCTTGGTAAGTCTGAAACAGGTGTGTTCAGTCTCACCTGCAACGAGCTGCTGTGGTGACAGTTTTTTTCCCCAAACCACAAAGGATCATCTTACAAAATCAAAGCAGCCATTTGAAAGTTGAACACAGATGTACTCCTTTGTAACTGTTAGAACAGCCATCAGCTACATTGGGACTTTATCTTTGACATCCCTATTCTCAGCTGTAGTTAATATGCTATGTTTGGGCAGATGTAATGCTGCAAAGGCATCCCTGAATATGCAGTCATTCCGATGCTTAAGGCCCATTCACACCAAGAACGATAACTATAAATAAATATCGTTCTCGTTATTATGAATGACGACGTTCACACATTAACTATAACGACATGAAGAACGATATTGTTGGGGATCACTTTCAGAGCGATTTTCAGAACGTTAATAGCCAATCAGAACCCATTGAATTTTAAGTCACATTCATTAACACAAGGAGAAACGCTTTTATCGTTATGGTTATAGTTATCGTTATCGTTCTTGGTGTGAATAGGCCTTTACTGTCTGATCTGCTTTTCACAAACCCACTTTTATTAATAATGCTCTTCTCTTCCAGGGCCCTACACTTTCAGCATCTGTGACACAACCTCCTTCAGTGACTACGTACGGGGTGGCATTGTCTCCCAGGTCAAGATGCCCAAGAAGATTTCCTTTGTGAGTCACAACCCCTCCCTCTCTTTCCTGTTCTCATTACGATGTCCAATTCCCAAAACGAGGTCGGTGTCTCATCTCTCTGTGATTTGGAGTGATGAGACGGCACCTGAACAAATGAGCTTCTCCTGACACGGACTCCCAAAATGGAGAATGACTCGTCAGAAATGACAACTGGAAATCTTATTTTTTGTTGCCTCTGCAGAAATCGTTGTCGTCCTCCATGGCCGAGCCAGAGTTCATGCTGACCGACTTTGCCAAGTTTGACCGTCCAGGGCAGCTGCATGTTGGCTTCCAAGCTCTGCACGCCTACGAGAAGAAACACAGCCGGCTACCCAAGCCCTGGAACCAGGCAAGTCTCCTGCTGCCTTTAGGTCCAATAGCATAGGGATCAGACATGCAGGGGTCAGGATGAATCGACATCTCTGAAACATATAGTAGGGTGTTTACAATCATATCCGTTTCTTTTATCCAGAGGGGTTTGGATATACAAAATGCCTTTTGATCACTTTATCTAGTTCTGTCCTTTACTTGACAGAAGAAGCGCTGTCATAAAAGAAGCGAGCAGAATCTCAGTTTCTGCCTGTCATTTTCTGTGATCTGTAGGTGATTGATAGAGATGTCTTACTTAAAAAAAAAAAATAAGTATATTATTATTATAAATAGGAAAATATCTCTGTACCATATAAATAAATCAACTAAATAATGTCTTGATGAATTGCAGTTACGTAGTTGTTCAGGTATCATGTCGAAGCATCATGGACTTTGTTTAGAACTAGCTTACAGTCCGTAAACTTAGAAACCAATAACACAATTGCTAAAAACCTAGTTATATACAAAACGCATACCCTAATAAAAGAAAATAACCAGTCATCTCCCCTTGCTCCCACTCTGACTCGAGCTTCATTTGAAAACCTTCGGTGTGTGTTTGTGGGCAGGCGGACGCTGACGAGCTGGTGGCTCTGGCTGGAGAGGTGAACGCTGCTCAGACCGGCTCTGCCAAGCAGGATCAGCTTGACGAGGCGCTCCTGAAGAAGCTGGCCTCGGTGTCCGCTGGAGACCTGGCGCCCATCAACGCCTTCATCGGTGGACTGGCTGCCCAGGAAGTTATGAAGGTGAGTGCAACTGCTGGCCCACTGCTGCAGCTTTCTAAGTGCGAGGTGTTGAAAAGGTTGTGTGTGTGTGTGTGTGTGAGTTGTAGTCACTGTGCGAGAGATACCAGACAAATTTGCCCTAATTCAAAAAGTTGAAAATAAGTCTTCAATATCTCTTCAGGAAGTTATTGTTACACCGGTGTGATTTAAAATGATTTAGAATGAATATTCTAAAGAATGTTTTGATCCATTGAATGTAACATGGAGTTCTGTTGTTTATGAACACATTCTTTTATTAGAATGTTCAAAACTCCCCTGCTGAAGCGATATCTGTAGGATATATGGAACATAGCCACTCTGGTTGTGTTCTCCCATTAACATGCATTGTGTTGGGCTCCTGCAGGCCTGTACTGGGAAGTTCATGCCCGTCATGCAGTGGTTGTACTATGATGCTCTGGAGTGCCTGCCTGAGGCCGAGGGAGTCACGCCCACTGAGGAGGAGTGTGCACCTGTAAGTCACCTGGAAGTTCAATAGAATAGAAATAAATAAGGAAGTATTTAAGATGTCTGAAGTATTTTCTATTTTATTTTTTCAGAGGAATTGTCGGTATGATGGACAGGTTGCTGTATTTGGAACCAAAATTCAGGAGTTGCTCTCCAAGCAGCGCTACTTCCTGGTAAGGGGTGTCCCATTTTCTTTGCTGAATAATGAATAGTGCAGTGGAAGGTGTTACAATTAATGGGTAGTTCATCCGTAGGTGCATCACATGTGGGGGGAAGGGAGCTTTAACTTTGAGTCAGATTTCATCTGACCTCTGATGTAAACCTTTATCACCGGATAAAAGATCTTGTCGAGTTTATCCCACCTCATCAGGAATCATTAAGTTTACCGTTAATGCTCTGAGATATGAGCTGACTTGTGGTGTTCAAGTGGCCGTTTTCTACCAACAATCCTTTGTAACAGCCTACAGCCACATGGACATCTGGCCTTTCTTTATATCTTTTTCGGCATGAACATTGTTTAGTTAATGCTTAATTTAGTAGGTGTTTACATGTATATGTTAAATTGCTGTTTTCTGCTGTCACCAGGTTGGAGCTGGAGCCATTGGCTGTGAGCTGCTAAAGAACTTTGCCATGATGGGCCTGGCTAGTGGGGAGGGTGAGATCATCGTCACAGACATGGACACCATCGAGAAGTCCAACCTGAACCGCCAGTTCCTCTTCAGACCCTGGGATGTCACGGTGAGATTTAGAGACACACATTTGACAGAAGCCAGTGTCTGTACCAACTGATTTCTTTGGTAGCCAAGTAACTTCAGGGCTCTACACTAAAAAAAATTCCAGGAGCACTTGTGCGCCCAAGTTAAAAAATTTAGGAGCACAGACAAAAATCTAGGGGCCCAGTCAGTTCTGTACTTAAATTACACATAATGTAACTTTACACTGCAGCTAACAGATACACATGCCAGTGCACCAATTGATAAGGTTAAGAATCACTGACAACATTTACAGGAAACAAGATTTTAAAGAATACCAGTGCCTACTTTATTTTCAGTCCGTTCTATTTTTCTACATTTTGTTAATGTAAAATAATATAATGCATTGCCATATTTGCATATAGCCTGTATATGAAGTAAGCTATCCTGCCAAATAGGTCACTAGGCCAATTTATTTATTTGTGAATCCACCTGTAGCTAATCCAAATAAGCCCATGGTGACCTATCTGACTGCATACTGCCCAATACTACTACTTAAACCGTGAATTTTCTCTTCCACAAAACCCAACATAGTCTAATCAATGATATTTATATTTATTTGAAATATCAGCATTGACGGGGGCAGTTGGCAAATGGTAGGCCTATGCATACTTTCGTTTTGCACTTAAGCTTGTATTCGGTGTAAAACAAACAAGCATGCATGGAAGCCTGGAGTTGTCTGTAGCGTTCTACCTTCGAAGAAAACAGGAGTATTACGGGAGGCTACTTTTGTGCCTGTTCACTACAGCTATATTTTGCATATTGCAGCCAATACGTCAACTGGGCTAAAAGGCATGTACCTTTTCCTTCTCTCACTGCATTTTCAGAATCTCATCCTGTTCCTCATATATCCGATGAATTCGGTGGATTGAAGAAATTAGTTCTACTTTGCATTTTGGCTGGCTAGTCTAACTTTCTGCTTTTTCTGCGCACCCTTGAATTTGATAGAAGCGACTAGCGAGTCACAACGCGAAAACTGCTAGCGTTGATGGGAGGTGTAGTTTTTATGCTATATTGGCGATGTGATTTTATGAAGCGCACCAGTAATGTTACACTAGGGTTGGGTACCGATCACATTTGAACCGATATCGGTGCTGTTGTCTGAGGTTTGGTGTCGGTATTCAACGGTACTTGATTTTGGTACCTTACCCTTACTGAATATGTAATACCTTGTTTGTAACAACTACAAAATGTAATTAAAGTTGCAATTTACGTGAATTTGAAGTTAGCTTGTTTTAATTCAGAGCATTGTCCCACCTTAAAACGCTACGCATAGCCTATCAGGTTTTCTGCATGTGTAGGCTTACCAGCAAACTAGCCTACAAAATGAACGGATTCCGTCTTTAGTTCATGTTGTATTTCATAATCAAATCAAATGTTTATTTGTCACATACATTATACAGGTAGCCTATAAATGCAGTGAAATGCTTGTTCCACTGACTCCAAGACTGTGCAAAGGATATATATATAAAAAAGGGAGAAGAATAAAGAAAGTGTTTAGGCTATGCTGGTGCTCCTGCTACAATCCTCATTTAGAATCCTGATAGCCTGGGGGTAAAAACTTTTCCGCATTCTCTCCGTGTTGGACTTCAGGCAGCGGTAACGTTTCCCAGACCGTAGGATAGAGAAGAGGCAGTTCTTGGGGTGACTGGGATCCCTGATCATTTTTCTTGTTCTCGACTGACATCTCCTTATGTAAATTTCCTGTAGGTTGGGTAGGGCACTTCTGGTGGTACGTTCAGCTGATCTCACTACTCTCTTCAGAGCTTTAGGGTCTAGCTCAGTGCTATTTCCATACCAAGCTGTTATACTCCCAGTGATGACACTTTCAATGGAGGTTCTGTAAAAGTTCTTCAGTAGTTGTTTATCAAATTGTAGTGTAATCCACTACAATAAAAGACAATAAAGACCAATAGTATGAAAAATCAGGAACAGAGTTTATTTACAATGATGCGCATCAAGGGAGAGACAGCATGACTTCACCTAAAGATCCATCAGCTGCTCTAACTAGACAAGGAAATAGTTAGAGTTTAAGTATCCTTCCAGGCTGACGGGAGATGGCATTGGTCATCCCATCTCACGTGGACTACACCGAATCAGACCCTGATTAGTGGCAGCCTGGCAATCCGGAGCAGATAGCTACTGACGCAGCCTAGCAGAACAGTGAAACACTGCAAAGTCATAATATTCCTGCTTATCTCTAAACACAGTCACACAGAGATATACACAGTGAGAGAAAGTGGAATAGAACTTTATGTCCAATATTCCAATATATGGTTTAATGTTCTGCATTATGTCCAATATTCCACTATGTGGTTTAATGTTCTGCATTTCTCATTAGTGGGTCACTTTGATACTAAAAGTATGATTCTATGTAATGACTGTATGATATCTGTACTGTCCCTGTGTATATCTGTGTGTGACTGTGTTTAGAGATAAGCATGAATATTATGACTTTGCAGTGTTTCACTGTTCTGCATGGCTGCGTCAGTAGCTATCTGCTCCAGATTGCCAGGCTGCCACTAATCAGGGTTTGATTCAGTGTAGTCCACGTGAGATGGGACAACCAACGCCATCTCCCGTCAGCCTGGAAGGATACTTAAACTCTAACTATTTCCTTGTCTAGTTAGAGCAGCTGATGGATCTTTAGGTGAAGTCATGCTGTCTCTCCCTTGATGCGCATCATTGTAAATAAACTCTGTTCCTGATTTTTCATACTATTGGTCTGACTGGGTCTCTATTAAATCTATGGTATCAAAATTACCATCAACAGGGACAGTACAGATATCATAGAGTCATTACATAGAATCATACTTTTAGTATCAAAGTGACCTACTAATGAGAAATGCAGAACATTAAACCACATATTGGAATATTGGACATAATGTTCTATTCCACTTTCTCTCACATTAGTGCTGTTGACTTTGATGCTGGATGCAGGTGTTCTGCTAATTTCTGCAGCTGTTGATACATGAACTCTCGGGCTATTGAACATGGTACTCCTCTGCTCTTGCATATATTTTACGACCCTCTTATCTGCTGACCGCTTCTAGTCAGCATGGCGCAGCAGAGCGAAAGCATGTGGTTTCTTTCCCTATAGCAACTGTTGTCACGACAAATCTAACATTACAGCGAGTAGTTGGCAAATATCCTAGATATTATTAATGCTATTAAGACATAATTTCCATCTAGCGTGGCCACGATGCATTTAAATAGCATTAAAACGCTGTGTTCCTGTCACATATGCTTTGAACCGTTTTAAAGTCTTGTTTTACAGTTTTGAATGGATTCAGCTCACTCATGATTCAGAAAGATGGGTGCATTCCATAGCTCTGTCAAATGTCACTATTATTTTAAGTTCTTACCAGGGGTACTATTCTGATTCATAATTTATGCCCGCTCCTCCGCAACGTATGCAGATTTAAATGGTGCATATTAAGTTTTGCTTAATAGCCATAATAACTTTCGCTTTTGAGACAGACATAGGCTAACGTTACACTCAGGCATGAGCTCAGCTGGTGCACTCCGCTCCTGATGCACACGAAATTGCTGAAATTTGGCACCGTTTGATTTCACGTAAACTCGGTAATAATACCGACCTAATTAGTGTAGTGTTCGGTACCCAACCTTAATTCACACTCAATAGAACTTGTCATGTACAAATGTGTTATTTTTCCTGTAGAACTTGAAGTGATGACCAGAATCACAGTGTATTCAGTAGTCAGTCCAAGTGAGTTCTAGCCTGGCGGGCCATCCTATATCATTGACATGTATAGTCTGGAATCGAATCATTCACCTGCTTAATCCAAGGGGCGGGCAGAGAATTGTCTTTCAAACTGCCTAAGCATGCAATAGGCCAGCGCTACGACCATATCCGTATCCGGTCGGCAAAACGGCAAATACATCCTTCTTCGAAAGGAATGACTTAAGTGCATTGTGTTGCTCTACTTTCAAAGAAAAGCACAAGTCCAACTCCTCCAAAGTTGACGCCAACGCCGATTCCGTCGCAGGACTGTCGTTATCCTGTTAAGCCCGCCTTAAGACTCTCTAACAAAATAGAGCGCTGTGATTGGATGAGGTCCACGGCGTTAGCCAATCGAAATTCCTATGGTTCGATACTAGACGTACAGGCTGAGCAAATTAATTTGCTGCCGCTAGGGTGCGTCTAGATTTCTAGGCTAAGTGAGTTCAGCAGCAGCCCGGATTGTGTTGTGGGTTGACGCCATGTGTCTGTTCTGACGCCATGTGTCTGTTCTGACGCCATGTGTCTGTTCTGACGCCATGTGTCTGTTCTTTGAGCAGAAGATGAAGAGTGAGACAGCCGCAGCTGCCGTGAAGCAGATGAACCCGTCTGTACGCATCACTGGCCACCAGAACCGGGTCGGACCTGACACAGAGAGGGTCTACGACGACGACTTCTTTGAGAGCCTCGATGGTGTGGCCAACGCTTTGGACAACGTCGATGCCCGTAAGTATATATATAAGCATATGGAGGGGGGGGGGGGGTGTGACATAACTAGAACTAGTTTAAGGCTGATGTTACTGTTTGTAATTGGTGTTTATTCTTGGGCCATATGGCATGTTTGTGCCAACGGCATTGAAGGTTAACTTTTTTTCTTTATTCTTTTTTCTTTGCTCTCCATTTCCCTCCATGCGTTTCCATTCATTTGTCCTTATCTCCGCCCCCCCTCAGGTATGTACATGGACCGCAGGTGTGTGTACTACCGTAAGCCCCTGCTGGAGTCGGGCACTCTGGGCACCAAAGGGAACGTACAGGTGGTCATCCCCTTCATCACAGAATCCTACAGCTCCAGCCAGGACCCGCCAGAGAAGTCCATCCCCATCTGCACACTCAAGAACTTTCCCAACGCCATCGAACACACACTGCAGGTGACGAATACCTACACACAGTGTCTGAACTATGCAGGGACAGGCCATAGAGCCTAGTGTACAACAATGCACTGTAGTGATGTCCTGCTATAGTGATTCTGAATCATTAAAAATCATAATTTCTGAATAATATTACTGATAATTGTCTTAGATGTTAAACACTGCCTATAAATAGATATTACTGATGTAAATTGGGTATAGTATGTTGTCAACATTAACTACTGAGACCTGCCTGTGTATTCATCAGTAGCGTTTTTGTTTTCAGTGGGCCCGTGATGAGTTTGAGGGACTCTTCAAACAGCCGGCAGAGAACGCCATGCAGTACCTGACGTGAGTTAAGCTCTTTTCTGCTTTATCGAATCTCTAAAATTTGAATGCTAAGCCGCCGCAATTGTATGGTGTCACTGACAAAACTGAAAAAGGTCTCAAGTTGACACTACATTCAGAACACTTCATTAGAACAAGTATAAACTCAACTCGTTCCTTGAATACGCCCAGAAGTCATTCTAGACACTGCAGTAGATGTTCATGGACAGCATCAACATATCTAAACATTAGCCTGGGGCTAAAACATGTAGACCAAACATCTTTGAACGTCTGAATTCTGGTGCCAAAACTAAGGTCATGCAGACCTTTTGCCTAGTAAATGTGGAAAGAAAACCCAAGGGATGCCACACAGAGCAGGCAATAAGCCCACAGATGGAAGTGTGTCCAGGCCTCATGACCGTCCCTGTCCACAGAGACCCCAAGTTCATGGAGCGCACTCTGAAGCTGCCCGGTGCCCAACCCCTGGAGGTCCTGGAGGCCGTCTACAAGAGCCTGGTGACAGACTGCCCTCGCAACTGGGAGGACTGCATCACCTGGGCACGCAACCACTGGCAGTGCCAGTACAACAACAACATCCGCCAGCTGTTGCACAACTTCCCACCTGACCAGGTAAGAGAACGGCACATCTGGCAGGGTTGAAAGGACACTAACTTTGTTATTCAGCTTCATCCAGAGTAACATAATGTTACTGATTTGGATTTTGTGTATGCCAATGAGGTCAAAGCTGGAGGCATCTTGCCTTAATAATAGTTCAACTACAGGACAATTCAGTTTCAGTAAGGTGTTTGTGTGACAATTTCTAGTAGATGCTAAAACAATTACCTTGTCATAGGTATGCAATGTTTCCCAGGGAAAGCTTTATTTTAATATCACTTCTAAGCCAGACATCATAGTATTGTCTGAGGAAGACCAGTATAAAGGCAATTTATGTTTTTGTGTAACTGCTTGTCTTTACTCTAAAATTATTCAAGCATGATTGGGTTGACAAGCTACTTATTTTGCATGTGCATACCCTGACAATATCCACTGGAGCTTTTGTCAGAGAGAACTTAACTGTAAAACAACTTGAGACTTGAGCGTTTTTAGCCCAAAATAAAAAGAATAGAATTTAATTGAACATTCTTTGCCGTTTTCTTGACAGCTCACCAGCTCAGGTGCTCCATTCTGGTCTGGTCCAAAGAGGTGTCCTCACCCACTAGAGTTCGACACCAACAACGTAAGCGTTACTTACACTTGAAAACATTTCCTACGTTATATCTTGTTTCTTTCCTTTTTTTTAAGACTCCTGTGCTTTGAAGGATTATTAATAAGGTGTCATGCATTGTTTTTAATGTTCTTTTACAAGCAATCCATGTAAATTAAACCAAGTTGTGTTTGTATAATTGATCCCTAGTTGTGATGAACGCAACCATGCTAAAATAAATCACTGTGGTATTCACTCCGGTATTCACTCCAACCACACAGTAATGTCCAAGGCAGCCAACGTGTTTGTGTGGATGTGTTGGAAGTCGGTGAACTGATTTGCACTGCTTTGCCTGTCTGCTGCTGTCTCATAGGAGCTGCACATGGACTACGTCATGGCTGGAGCCAACCTGCTTGCCCAGTCCTACGGCATGCCCGTCTCCAGAGACCGCGCCAACGTTGCCCGGTTGCTGCAGGATATCAAAGTGCCCACGTTCACGCCCAAGTCTGGGGTCAAAATCCACGTCTCCGACCAGGAGCTCCAGAACTCCAACGCCTCAGTGGGTGAGTGATAGACGAGGGCTTATCAAAGAGGCCGAGGGCCAAAATGGCTGGACCTCTAATGCTGTCCGAGCACCATCTGTCAGGTTTTAATTCGGATCTGTGTGTTTTTTTTTTTTTCCCCCATTCTGATTTGCTTTCATTACTAATTGGTTTTAGGTTTAATCTGTTTCATCTCTTTTAGACCTGGGTTACATCATGTCTAACACCATACCTACCACCAAGTTTTAGGAAACTGCAGATTAGCTGCTACCATATCAGTGACATAATTTCTGTGGTTGTTGCCCGGGGGGGGGGGGGGGTGTAAGGAAATTACTAGTAACCCTACAGCATGTGTGTTATAAACAAGATCATCAGTTGCTGTTTACAACTGAGATGTGTAATGAGGCTGAATGTGCTAGGGTTTTCCTCAGATGATTCCAGGTTAGAGGAGCTGAAGACCCTGCTGCCTGCCGCCGAGTCTGCGTCCCAGTTTAAGCTCTGTCCCATCGAGTTTGAGAAGGTACGTGAAGACTCTCTGCTCTAGGGAGCCCAAGCATTATGTGCAGTGGATGAGCTGTCTTTGTATTAGTCAGATTTAGGTGTGACACTGCTTTCTTCTTCAAGTACACTCCAATGTACAATCTGTCTTGTAAAATGTGTTAGGAAAGCAACATTTCCTTTAAGATTTATGTGTGACCTAAAGACTAAAACTAGTATGTTAACGAAAAGCCCTTAAGTTATTTTTCTGTAAGATGCAGGAACATGTGATTGTGTGACTCCTGGAAATAAGTGGCTTTTTTAACTCATATTTGACATGACCTGATTCTCAGGATGTCGATATAAAAAAATGCCAAGGCGAGCAGATCCCCTTTTCCACTTGATAATCGGATTTGAACATTTTACATGTATTCATTTAGCAGATGCTTTTATCTAAAGCAACATACAGTGTAAGCTTTATTGCAGATGTAGTATTTAGCGGGTGTGTTCACTGAGTATCAAACCTGTTTTTATTTTTGTTTGTTTGTTTTGGCACCACACTCTAGTAGTTGACACATTATTTTTGTAAGTAACGGTTTCTGTTCTGTTTGTAGGATGATGACTCCAACTTCCACATGGACTTCATCGTAGCAGCGTCCAACCTAAGGGCAGAGAACTATGACATTCCTCCTGCAGACAGACACAAGGTAGGCAGCCAGCTGCAGTGGAGAGGACGGGCAGCATCAGGCTGATCGATGTTGCTGTGAAGTTAATTCCCCCGACAGATAGAATTGCAGGAGAACATGTTCTTTTCTTTTTCTTTTTTTTCCCCTCCCAGAACAGTGTGAGAACTTTGGTCACTAAACCCCAATGTCTTTATTCTTCTTCCTAAAGCTGCCATATAATGGAATGCCTAAATAACTAATATTGGACATGGACAATTGTTTTTGCCATGTTCAAGATTTCATACTGCAGCTTTTGAAATAGATTATATACGGTAGCTCCCAAACTAGCATTAAGGTGCAACACTGCCACCTACTGGAGTGTGCTAGACTGTTTCCAGTGTTTGCTGTATTAGCCTATCGCATCACATACACTATTACACTTGGATTGATACCATTACATGTGTTTTTGCATAGCATAGTACAGGTGTCATCTGGGCACCTTGTGTCAGATTGCTAACTACATGTATCTGTCTGTTTCTCCATGGCCGCAGAGCAAGCTCATCGCTGGAAAGATCATTCCAGCCATCGCCACGACGACAGCAGCCGTGGTGGGCCTGGTGTGTCTGGAGCTGCTGAAGGTGGTACAGAAGCACAAGAAGCTGGAGACCTTCAAGAACGGCTTCATGAACCTCGCCCTGCCCTTCTTCGCCTTCTCAGAGCCCATCGCAGCACCCAAACACAAGGTAGCTGGAACCATATCTTGCCTTTTCCCTCCCAGAGCATGCACAGCTGTCTCTGATATAACCCTCACTCCTTACTTAATTTGCATATCGTATTGTATAAGTTAAGATGATTGAAAGTAGTGTTAATAGCATGAACTACGTAGCTGTGACTAATTTTTATATGACTATGTATAGCAACGACTAACAACACCATTGCTTTTCCTTCGGCAGTATTATGAGATTGACTGGACGCTGTGGGACCGCTTTGAGGTCAAAGGTCTGCAACCCAGTGGGGAGGAGATGACCCTCAGAGAGTTCCTCGCCTACTTTAAGGTACACCGGCTTACTCGCGGTGTTGTCGAATTAGTCTGCACGCCATTTTAAATGACTGCCTTGTTTGGGAGATTGATAATTTTCCTTTCAAATATTACTTTTCTTTTGGTGGTAGTGTTTCTGTTTCTGAAATAGCTTAATGGTTCAGTTTCCTGTGCATGTATTAGTCCTAGAGCTAGACTAAAAACTTTTTTTCTCTCATTGAAATTGCCTTGAATATATGTCTGGGAAACTGCCCCTTAATGGTTTTTAATTTAGCATGTTTAGATGTGGTAAGACAGCAGATTTTATATTTTTGTTGTTCAATTGTAGTATTGTGTTTAAAAGAAGTGTTTAAGAAGTGTTGCACATTTCTCATTGTTTCTTGTGTTGTGACCCCTGAGCAGGATGAACACAAGCTCGAGATCACCATGCTGTCCCAGGGGGTCTCCATGCTCTACTCATTCTTCATGCCTGCTGCCAAGCTCAAAGAGAGGCTGGACCTTCCGTAAGTATCCAACATGGCGACACCCTAGCCTAGAATCACTTACAATGACTCAGGAGCTAGATGGAAATAATCAAAGTGAGCCATCTTGAAGTTCCAAGTTAAAAGCAGACTTTTATGTAAGTAAGCACATGACACCACTCTAATTTTATCAACAAAAAAAAGTAATATTGAGAAGTTGTTTCCTTTGCTTAGCTTGAAGGTGTTGTCTTTGGACTTCATATTCACCTTGAATTTTGACTTGATCTGTCCCCTCTCTTGTTTGCTTACAGCATGACAGAGATTGTGACCAAGGTGTCCAAGAAGAAGCTGGGCAAGCATGTGAAGGCACTGGTGTTCGAGCTCTGTTGCAACGACGAGACGGACGAGGACGTGGAGGTGCCCTACGTCAGATACACCATTCGCTAAGCAGCCCTGATGGAGACGGGACGGGTGGGGGAGGGGGGGTCAATGGAGCTCGGGGAATTCACAAGACAAAGAGAACCAATCAGCATGGATATAGCTGGGAGAGCTCAAACAACAATTTTGGGGGAGGGAGGGATGGGAGGGGGTGCCGTCAAAGTTCGAGGGTTAGTCTCCCTTTTTTTTCTTCGCTGAGGAAAAAAGAAATATCGGTTATTGTTCTAATAACGAGGGTTTCCCCCTCCCCCACAACCCCCCCTTAGAGCACCAATCTCCACCCCCTGTTACTCATTAAATTGGGGGGCACAGAGGTTTTTATAAATGCATCAACTGGTTGGCTAGTAAGGGAGTCACAGGGTTTGAATGAGTTCAGGGTTTTGTGGGATCGGGGGAGGGCAGCATGTAATTTTTTTGAATCTTTGACAGTAGCTGTTGTTTAAACTCTGGTCATATTAACGCAATGCTTTATATGTACGGCTCTCCCAGTTGGCTCGTTGGCACTCCTGTTCTGCGCAGTTTCCCTCTGAAAGGCTCCTGTCTTGTTAAAAAAAAAAAAAAAAAAACGAAAGAAAGAAAATGTACAAAATGAAAGCGGTTTCTGTTCTCCTCCACGCCTCTCTATCTAAGCGCTCCCCCACCATCTCCAGATGAATTTTTTCAGGCTCCCTCTTGCCTTGCATTCTAAACAGAGCCCCCGAGTGCTTAATAACGTGCAGTTAGCCATCGACTGATGCCAAAAAAGAAAATGATGCACTGGAAAAGAAGAAAAATGCAAAATTGAAATGTATGAGAATTTCTTAAAGAAAAAATAAATATTTTTTTTGCCCATGTCACTGCCTTTATTTGTCTTATCTGGACCAGATTGGGAATCTTTAAAGTACTCCCCCAAACCCACCCCATCCCAACAACACACACCTCCTCCCCCCCTCTGGTCAGATGAAGACCCCCCTTCTTGCCCCCCCGAGGGGTAATTTGAAGGTGCAGCATCCAGAGGCAGTGCAGAGTGACCTGATCTGTTCATCTCACCCCTCCGCTCTCGTCTCGCGACCCAGTCTGAATTCTCCCCGGCCTCGTTGCCTTCTCTTGGGCTTAGAGCTGGGCAGGAACTTGCACATGGCATTTTCTCTAGTTTTCCTCCACTATTTTGTTGAATTTTTTTTTTTTTTTTTTAATGTTATTTTATGTTCAATTTCTATTTGATTTTTTTTCTCTCAATGGGAGGGGAGGGGGGTGCGGAGTTCTGGCACACACACACACACACACACACACACCTTGTAGAACAAACTCTGTATTCTTTCTATTTTGTTAAAACTCCAAACAGTACAGTACAAAATTAAGGTGGTGACTTACTCTGTAATGGGAGCACTTAGTGTGATAGTGAATAAAGTTGTTAAAAAGAACATCAATGCTTTGGGTGTTTTTATTTATTTATGCCTTGAGTTATTATTCAAGGGTTTATCAGCAGTGTGGTGAATTCAGTTAACCGCAAGACTTGTAGCAGGAGAGGGCGTAAGATGCTTGGTGTGAAATGTATAGAATGCTGTATTCTCATGTTGCTCATGGTTCATGAAATATTAGGTCGATCCCAACATGCATCAAGCAAGTTTAATCTACCAGTGTAAAGGTAGTAAAGGGTATTTCTTGTTTTGTAATTTAGCTAAAACACTAAACAGTGATTTTAGAAGGAAATGAATTAGAGAGCCCCCCTGAAACAATTTGGGGTGGGGGTTCAAGTGCTTAGAGGCAGTGTTTGCTGTCCATTATATTGAACTAAACCTTCTGGTGTTCCATTTGGAAGCCCAGTTCTCTAACCAGGACACTGCCACTAGATCACTACCCTCAAAACATACTTTTCATATAACTCTTCAAAAGGTGTTTTGGTGCTCAGCCAAACTTAACACACATAGTTTAAGTCGGATTGAATTTAAAGGCCTTCACCACAGAAAGGTCCTCTATCAGGATGCAGTCATGTAACAGAATGTTCACGTCACGTTGAATCATTCTGTGGTTTAGTTCTACCTAACAGATAAATGGAGACTCGACAGAATGACTCATACCAAATGCCTCATCACATCCATCCTACTCAACAAAAAAAAATCCACAGAAATAACCTTTTTCATAACCTTTTGGTGTCAACCTGAGCCATGCACTTCACTCTTCAGGCTAGCAACATTTAAGCCGTTCCATCAGCATGCTTTAGTTTCAAAATGAGACAACTCATTTAAACCCTTAGTATTGTGTTGATCATGTTAGTTCTGTCCAAACAGGGAAGTGGGTCGTCAGCCACAACCCTTAACTTCCTTAAGTGCAGCTGACTCGAAATGACAGATGGTTCTGCCTTCTGCAGTTCACATGTCACTGCCACAAGTTACAACCCCCGAAAAAAAAAAAAAAACTCAGTGCCACCTGAACCCCAATCAATCCCGGCTTATCAAGGCATCGCTCGCATCACCCCAGTGAGGTTTGCGCCCTACCCATGTTGAAAGGAACAACAGGAAGCTGAAGAACATGCTCACACACAGGATGTGGCTTGTAGAAGTTGCAAGCGCTAAGAGGAAGAGCGCAGGAGGGGGGAGGGAGGGAGAGTTCGCTCGGTGCAGCTCTCTCAACTGTCTGACCCTTTTTCATTAGGTGCGACAGGTGTCTGGACTAAGGTTTTAGTCGTGTTTTTTTTTTTTTTTTTCCCCAATGTCTGCGTTTTATTTATAGACTTTTTAAATGTTTTTGTTTTGGGCTGTCGTAAGTTGTGTCATGGAGTGGAAGAGGCTTTGAGAGAGAAGCAAATGATGGAAGTAGAGAGGATGGAGCCTGAAGAATCGGAGACGGATGAACTATCTTCCTGGTGAGGCCTGTCAGGCTCCTCAGTCAGTTCACGTTTAAGAGATAGCTTTATAAGAGCTTTCACTAGTGTTCTAATTTGGTCTGGTTATGCTCCTACAAGCATGGGAGACCATAGGTTGTTTTCTACTTCTGAGTTTCAAGAAATAGATTTTATCATGTTGATATATCCTTCCACTGAATATCGTGGTGATTTCTTTAAACAATTACCTGTGATCATTCCTCTTTTATGTCACAGCATGTGCCTGATTTCCAGTCAGTGGATTATCCACCTGTTAATTTTCCTTTATGAATTTCCAGGTCACCTCACCCGAGGGATCGGCTGGCGGCTTGTGCTGGTTTTTCTGACTATGCAGGAGTAAGAAATACATTTTTCTATCCTTCACAAAGTATCTCTTGTCTCTGACACATACTGTAATGTGTTCAGTTTGATAGATTTATGGTAGACCCATGGGCAACTTAAAGCTTATGCAAGACCCATTTTGGTAGTAGGTTAATGTTGAAAAATGAAAGACCAAATATAAAAAAGGGCCAAGGTTACAGACAAAAATATTCAAGTCGTTTCACTCTAGTTGTAAATATGTGTGTTATATAGAATTGAAACCCAATACTGATACACGTGGACTCACCATTAAGAACAGAACAGTTTGGAGCAACACAGACATGGTGGCACCCAACACTTGCATTTATGTGGATATTTAGCTAAAATAAGAATTAGCTACAATTTCTTTTTTGTAAAAATGTAACAAAAATCTATAGATTCTATTGCTAATTGAAGCCACTGTCCATCACCATAGAATATTCTGAGCACTCCGTGTATGAAAAACAACTGTAGGCTAACTGCTCTGTTCCTATTAAAGGGCATAGTCTCCACCAATGTTTATCTTTTGGGTTTTATTGCAGAAGAAAAGGAAACAGGACCCATACAGTGGTGCAGGGAGTTTAGCAAGAGCCACAGAGGACAATGTGAGATGATTTCCTCAAGCCTTAGCTCATGTCTCATGAACCTGTTAACACTGATCTTCAGTGACCTTCAAATGATTGAGATCAATTGCTTTTCAGTGCATGCTATTGTGCTGTATGTCTCAAAGACAACTGTGCATGTTGACCCACTGGTTGACTGAAAACTAACTGAGCAATCATAGAATAACTTCTTCTCATCCTCTGTGCTCGTCTTGCTTCTCTGCTCATTTATCTGTCGATGTCTATGTAACGGAAGCTTTGTGAGGCCGCAGACCCCTCTCTGATAACGAACAAGGTGACTTCAAGACAGTACACGTCAGAGACCCTCTCTCTCTCAAACTACATTGACCTTATCCAATCAACACTGGCCACAAAGGTCACTTGTGACATGCAACTCTGAACGTGTCCATTTCGACAGATAAATGGCAATGCAAAAAAGATTGATATGACAGTTATGGCAAAGAAATAATTGTACTATTCAGCTTCCTGTTTCAAGACGGAAACTCAACCAAAGCAGAAACCGTCTCAGCATATTCTGCTCTTTCACTTACTGGCGTTGTCATCCGCTCTCTTTCTTATTTTCTTGCTCTCTCTCTCTCCCTCTCTCTCTCTCCCTCTCTCTCTCTCTCCCTCTCTCTCTCTCTCTCTCTCTCTCTCTCCCTCTCTCTCTCTCTCCCTCTCTCTCTCTCTCCCTCTCTCTCTCTCTCCCTCTCTCTCTCTCACCGACTCTCTCTCTCTCTCCCTCTCTCTCTCTCTCCCTCTCTCTCTCTCTCCCTCTCTCATAACCTTCTTCCTGGCTGCTTATTCTCACCGTCTAGATTGCTTTCTTTCACTTGAGCATTACTACAGTGCTGACAGTCAGCCTTTCTCAGTAAAGCATGAGTTCACTGTTGTATTTTTTATAAATGACAGTTTCCTGTGTTCCAGTTTCCACCTCTAATTGCTCGAACTTTAGCACTGTTTACCTGAGTAAGTAAGTCATCATGCTCTGCCTTCTGTGATAGGATGAAGAGGACCCTGATGTCAGTACAGACTCTTTTCATGATTCTGAGGTGGGATATACAATGTTATTGAATATTATCATTTAACTCTCCCTGTCATTTGGCCAGATATTTATTTGGCTATTTTTTTTTTCTTTTCTATGAATCATTCTGAAGGAACCTTGTAATAAAAAGGTGAAACCTGTTGGAAAAGGGGCTCAAGTCACAGGCATTATAACACCAGTGAAAACGCCAGCATTGAAACGTCTGGGACAGTCCATACAGGTACCACATGCATACACAAGTGCATCACACTCACATGTGAAGTCATATGTTATTAACTCGCATGTGAAGTCATATGTTCAGAGCTTAACGTGTTCAGGCACCGTGCCTGAATTCAGGCGTGAGCTGGTATGCTTAAAATTCGATAATAGGCAATGAGACTACAGTATATATGATGTCCTCATAAATGTCTGATAACTTCAGGCACAGACATTTTTATTGCTTTAAGCCCTGTATGTTGTTTACTCGCATGTGAAGTCATATGTTGTTAAGTCATATGTGAAGTCGTGTGTTGTTAACTCACATGTGAAATCATATGTCACTGACTGACATGTGAGGTCAAATGTTGGGTGTATGTGTGTATAGACCCTTTCAAGAGAGTTCCATTATCAGCATCATAGTTGGCCCCAGAAGGCTTCCGTTTTAACATTCCATATGTTATCTTAATGCAGAGGAAGTAGATTGGGAACCAAATAGAATGTTCAAGCATTGTTTTTGTTTTTATTGTTGAAAGGGTCTATAGATGCTTTATCTTACCTGTTGACATTCAACACCAACCTTGACACCCCGTCACAGAGGTCCATCAGTTTCCGGACAGAGGCCCGGCCACTGCCAGCCATGCCATCCATCCGGACGCGACAGAAGGCATCTTCGTTTCCACGGCGCCGGAACAGCCAGCTGTGGAGTGACACGGTGGACTGTATGACCAATGACATGAGCGCCAAAGAGATCAAGAGACAGGAGGTAAAAGCACAGCGAGCATGGCCCCAATGATTTCAACCACAGACCGGGGGATAGGGGTTACTGTAGAGCAAAGAAGATGTGTTAACTGATGGAGGAAATGCTGAATGCTTCAAGGGAACTCACTAGAGCAGTGCAGAAGCTCACGCACACAAACACATGCCCATGCCAGGGGCGTAGCCAGGATTATTTTATAGGGGGGGCCAGCTGGGTCCAGACTTTTTATTGGGGTGGCACTTGGGAATCAAAACTACTATTTGAAAACTACTCAAAAAGTTTTGAAGATTAGGATAGCCTATTTTAATAATGGCAATAAATTGTGTAAAGCCAACACTGATACACAGGTCAGTTTGTTGTCCACTCCAAATCGTTTTCCATAAATAGGCCAATGCTATAAAAAAGTACATTATGATAATGCACCTTACTTAATCAGTCTTATTATGTGTGTACACTCATGATGATTCTAAAACAACTTTACTGTCATGAACAAAGTGAAGGCAAAAAGGTGTTTCTTTGTCGAATAAATTGAGATGCAATGTGTGTCTCGAATTGGATGCCATGCAGGAATTTGCTGGGATCTCAAAACCGTATGAACTTTGCCATAGAGAAACACATGATAGCGTTGGATTATGTACATGCCTTGCCACCACAACACACAAAAACGTGGGGTAAGTCGAGCTATATGAAGTTATTATTTTGATGTCATTTCGTCTGTTTTATAACCCAGAAGGATGTACTTGGTATCAAATGGTAGCTCTCTATCTCCTCTTTCATCTGACATGCGTGGCATATCCGATCACGGGTTCGTGAGTAGCCTAATTCAAACGAGAGTTGGTTTTTGTACATTATGTTATTTTGCAGTCACGTTGTCTGTTTTTATAGCCCAGAAGCATCGATATACTTGGTACCAATAGATAGCCCTGTGTCTCCTCTTTCTTCTGATATGCTTGCCATATCTATGCGATCACGGGTTCGTGAGTAATTCAAACGAGAGTATTGGGTGCGCAGGTAAACTATAAATATGAATCAATTTGATTTAATTTCATGATTTCTTTTTATTTTCATAGCCTACTTGATCGCACAGGCAAGAGTTTAGTCTCGTTGGAAAGCTGAAACAACCGTGGGCTACACTTCCTGACTGGGCCAATGGTCGTAGATAGAGTGCAGTAATTTGTTCAGTCCCTGCTTTGCAAAGTGTTGGCAAAGTGCCGTCGAAAACGGCAGCAATTTTTTTTTTTTTTTTACTTTTCACTGAACGGAGCTGGGGGGGCCAGCAGGGTGGCCAAGCTTTGACCAGTGGTGGCCGTGGCCCCCCCTGGCCACCACGTAGCTCCGCCCCTGGCCCATGCGTATAATCACACTGTCCTGTCTGAAAGTACTTTTATACCAAGGGGAACTACCACTGCTCTCAAACATTAATAGACAGATATTTTGGGGACTGGAGGTCCTTAGAGAGCAAACATTTCTACCTGCATCCCTCTCGTCTTGTGAGGGAGAAAGAGAATGTTTCAGT
Organism: Alosa pseudoharengus; assembly: GCF_046254945.1. NCBI lineage: Eukaryota > Metazoa > Chordata > Actinopteri > Clupeiformes > Clupeidae > Alosa > Alosa pseudoharengus. The sequence continues at coordinate 31,370,839 of NW_027468881.1, read as the reverse complement.
CATCATCCCTTTTTAGTGATGGCTGGCAAATGAAGAGCTTACCCCCATAGGAGGTGGACTCGTGGGTAGGAAAACAGTGGGAATGGCTGGAGACCAATACAGTGGCTTGCAAAAGTATTCAACCCACCTGAAAGTCATCATCACAAGCTATTTTTCCAATCAGTATTTTTATTCTAAACATTTATGCTCTACTTTATACAGTATTTTTCAAAGGCAATTGAAGTTATTTGTTAGCCAACATTAACATTAAATTAAATGAATGCTTTGTATAAAAGCCTGTCCTTCAATGTTGACCAAAAAAAACAATAGGAGTTTTTTGGCCAACCTTCATAGGGTTGTGTGTTGCGTAATTGCTAGCACTGCTAATGCCCTAAGAAGGACCTTCAAAGTTGTGAAATTTGTCAGTGGTGATATGCTTTGTGGATATATCTTGTCTGCAGGGATTGTGAAACATTTTAGAATTTAAGGGAGAAATAAAAATGGACTCAATATCACAAGAAAAACTTGAAAACAAGGACAAAATCTAAGGCTTGGAAGATGGATTACTTATTAGTTGGACAATTGCCCAAGACACAATGTTGAAACAGTACTGGAGTGGCTCAAAACTGTGAAGTGAACATATTAGAATGGCTCAGTCTAAGCCCTGGATCCACAATCCTACTGGGAATCTGTTGCATTCAAATCCTGGACCACCAACCTCCAACATCCATCTTAGATGTTCTGGATGCTAATAAAGAGTGGGGAAATAACACTGCAGCAAATTGTCCAAAGCTGGTAGTTCCTCACTTCAGAAGACTCAAGGGCTTCTCTATCAAGTATTAATGTATTAATGTTGAATACTGATGTAGACATAATTATTTTAATGTTTTTAATTGGTTTTAATTACTGGTAGTTTCAAATGTTCTACAGCATATGTTTCCATAATGGAAATACCCATTGGTAAAATACGTATACAAGCTTTCTTTGTTAACCAGAAAATACTGACTAAGTCCAGCGCTATACAAACCAAACTAAATGCAAATAGACATGGTGGTCTAAAACTAGGGCACTGGGTGACTGACGGTGGTCAGACTTGTGAATGCTTCTTTGAACAGGTTTTTCCGTAGTACAACACTTTCGAAACAGGAAGTGAGCTGGCACTCAACCTTCTTCTCTCTTTCTGCTTCCCGATAACTACAGCCTTCTCTGTTGGCAGCCATTATTTTAGAATATTTTAACTTAGAGTAGCTGTATTTATTTATTCATATTTATTTTCACTTGGATTTTTTATTTTTTAATTGGATGTTGGGATGTCACTCAATTTGAAACGTTGTGCTTCAATTCACAGATCATCTATGAACTCACACAGGGGGAGAGGCAGCTCATAGAGGACCTGAATTTGGTCAAAAAAGTATGTGATCTGTCCATTAAAATGACCTAACTTTTATTCTGCAAGGCAGCAATGCTAACCTGCTGACTGACATGATCTTGACTATTATTATATGAACTTTGACCAATACTTGGAGAGAGTTGAAGATATCAGTAGCTTTGTCCTCATTGACCGCAGGTGTATTACGAGCCCATGCTGAAACTGGACATTCTGACGGAGAGTGAACTGGGCCAGATATTTGGGACGCTCGACTCCCTCATACCTCTTCATGAAGGTACAGTGTCACTGCAGAGCAGCAGTGAACCACACACGGAGCAGCAACACTCCAGGGCTCCCTCTAGTGGGCAGCAGTAACAGTAACAGTCCACTTGTGGGTTAATGTAATTGCAGATTGCCTGAGTCGCCTGGAGCGGCTGAGAGGAGCAGAGAAGACTGTGGAGGCGGTTGGGCCCACCTTACTGCAGTGGGTGAGTGCTAACAGGAAGGATGTTCCTGAAGTGACATAATGCTGAAACTTCCCTTTTCATTAACATTCCACCAATGTGTACTATTAAAATAGGTACAAGGATACAAGGAAGTTTATTGTCACATGCATATAGTTACTGGAAGTAAGAAATGCAGTGAAATTATGTCTGGTGTCAGCCAATTTGTGCATTTATGGGGGGGGGGGGGGTAAAGAGTGCAGTAGAAGTAGAAGTTGAACTATTTAAAATCAAACGTGTATAAAGTGCACCTCTAAGAAGCTATGTCAAGTATACTAAAGAGCCTTCAAAGGTATTGGTATTTTTTTAGTAGACTATTTTATGCACTTCAATTGCATTAAAAATTGTCCTTAGGCCAGGTTTTTGCACAAGACCATCACTATCCTGCCCGCCAGTTGAATAGTAGGTGCTCGTGGTCTTTAAACCATTTTGATATGTGGGCCTCTTCAGTTCCCCTGCCTGGAGGCATACATCACCTACTGCTGCAACCAGGTGGCAGCGAAGGCGCTGCTGGACCAGAAGAAGCAGGATCGGCACGTGGACCAGTTCCTACGGCTCTGCCAGGAGTCCCCCTTCAGCAGGAAGCTGGATCTGTGGAACTTCCTGGACCTGCCGCGTAGCCGATTGGTCAAGTACCCACTGCTCCTCAAAGAGATCAAGAAGTGTACGCCCAACGACCACCCCGACGAGGACTTTCTACCTGACGCTGTGAGTGTTGACCAACCATTATTATGGCCATCATAAAGACAAATGGTTATACCCTGCTGTAGCAGAGTTTTACTTTATGTTTACAATTGCATTCAAATAAGACTGTGATCTGTGAATGCATTTAGATAGATAGATATATACTTTATTGATCCCCAAGGGGAAATTCAAGAAATTTAGCAGACAATTGTAATATGTAATATGTAAAAAAAAAATATTTCTTATGTGTGCTATCTGGGTGACTAGTACTGGGTACTAGCCAGAAAAAGTGGGTTAGATTGTAAGTCGCTGGTGGTAAAAGCATGAGCCAAATAAATATGTAAGTACACCATGTCCTTGTTAGTGCCTGGCAGCGGTATGTCTGACTGGCAAGTATATAACTTCAGCATAAGGCAGTGGTCCCCAAACTTTTTCTTCCGAGGGCCAGCTCACTATGCCTGGCTCTAAGAGAGGGCCAGAGACTCGGAGTATATCAGTAACCATAAATAGCTTAGCTCTGTGAACAAAGGCAGTCTACCTTAGTTGAATATTCCATTTAATCTATAGGCTATTCCAATTTAATACCATTGTTATCTGTGTTTATATTGCCATCATGCCATATCAGTGTAAAATGTAGCTCAAATGAAATAATAATAATAGCATTCTCAAAACTATAAGCAGGGAGTCCCAAAAGTATATTTTGAACTCTGAACTTTGCATAGGCTACACAGCTCAAGTTGTGAACAAGCAATATCCTACAAATAATTTAAAGTTCTCAAACTATGAGTTTTATGAAGTGGTGGCAGAAACATCTGAAATGACCACCATTCTAACTTTCACTCACCTGATGAGAACTTTGTGAACTCTGTATGAACATTTGAACGAGTGAGTAAAAAATATAAATAATTATACCAGAAAGTTCCAGAATTATGACTTGAATAGAAGTTAGTTAGTTATTAACAATTAATTGATACATTTTTAGAATACTTTGAGCACTGATGCAGTCAGCAGAGGCCTCTTACATTGTTTGCAGGTAGGCCTACTATACATTTCATTCCGTTTTCGATGGCAAACGCGAAACAGCGTCAAAACAACCACCAGTGGACAAAAAGAGTATTACATGTGTACTGTTAAGACCCGCCATAGAGAATGAATGGGGGAAATTACGGAGGTTTTAGTTTAACGATGTCGTACTCCCGTGCGGGCCGGATCCTATATACCACGGACATGTTTTGGGGGGCCACCTAAAATGAGGTGGCGGGCCGTATCCGGCCCGCGGGCCGTAGTTTGGGGACCACTGGCATAAGGTATAAACAGCTTCTCACACCTCAGACCGAAAGCATACTTCATTTGAACTCGCCTTAGTGTGTATTTCTATTCTAGCTCAGTGTAGTCATGAAATTTGAGTTGATACTATAATTGTGTAGTTGCACAGTCCAGTCAGTTCCAAAACTGCCTTATCGCCAGAAATTTGATAAACAAATAGAAAATAAGAAATAGAAAAAATACATTAAATACACTTAGGCAGTAGTATGTCTTTGAACAGGACTTAGACTGGGACCAATTCTCCAATTCTATGAAAATCATCTAGAAAAGTAAAGGAAAAGTCGGTAAACAGGCTAGTTTGTATAATTTTGGGTGCCAGTTTCAAACATTCTGTTTATCAAGCATGATTTTGCATTTAAAGCCTACCAATAACATAGGTCTCCATTGGCAGGACACTACAAGTGAAAAGGGTAGTTTCATATCACCATGAAACTTCCCTAGTTGATTATTTACTTTGAGACAATATTGTAATGTTCATGTTTAAATATGAAAAGTTCAGATGCAAAACCCTCTAAATCCGTCTGACCACTTTTCTTTTAAATGAGCATTTTTCATCAGGCTCCTATAGGTTTTCACCTACAAATTGATATTTCAGATCAGTTCAGAAGAGAGTGGTATTTAGCGGGTTTTGAAGCAAAATTATTTGATTAATGTATATTATGTGTGGAGAGCATTCACTCATCATTGTTATCTCATTTTTGACGGAGGTGGCGTTCCCTGAAACAAGAATTTTTAACATGACTTCATCTAATGTTCAGATTTTTTGTAGTCTATATGCAAATATTTAATTAGATAATACCTCATTTACATATTCACATGTAGATATCAGAAAACTTGAGATACAAACAATATTCTCTTAACATAAGTTGATCTTGATAATCTTGAATTTCCCCTGGAGATCAATAAAGTATCTATCTATCTATATATGTAAGTAATCAACTGGTGAAGTGGAATAGGGATATCTATTAGTTATGATTTGTACCCTATCCACCGTCTATGGAGGCCTATGTTGTCATGCTAATTAGCAGGCTTAAAACTTTTTAACTCTTTAAAAATGTTACCCATACATTTTTGGAAATAGCTGGTTTACCAACTTTTCATCAAATTTGCCGTCAGAAGTTCACCTTTGCAAGAGTTGTCCAGTGTAAGTACATCTCTGGTCTAAATCCTATAAGCTTTGTCACATACCTACATACCAAAGCATTCATAACGCACATTTAGCATCCAGTTGTTTTGTGTGTGCACACAAGTGTGTGTGTGTTTGTATGTGTGTCAGTGTGTGTGCCTGTGTCTGTGTGCGCGAGTCACCATATCTGCTGTAGCGCGCAGCTCTCAGACGGAACACAAAACTAGCGCCTGTGATACGTTTTTCACACCTCCATCTCACCTCACCACCACCCCCTCTTCTGTCACTTTCTCCACGTTCCTTCCTCCCCTCCACCCTCCCCTCCACCTCCACCTCCGCTCTCAGATTAACATGATTCAGAGCATCATCTCCCAGGTGGACCAGAAGACGGGGGAGGCAGAGTGCCAGTTCTACAGGCAGTGCCTGTGCTACGCAGAGGACGCCCAGAGAGTGCCCGAGATCATGCGCTCGCGCTTCATCTACTGCCACGGGGAGCTCAAGAGCACCAAGGGACATGTGGGTACAGCTAGCAGCAACTCTTTAAAAATGGGACTGGTAGCCCTGTGCATAAGGTGTATATCCAGAAATACGCCGCGTGCTCTTGGCCATAGAGGGAATCAATGTTGAAGAAGACCAGGTGACACCAGATGTAGCCATTATAATAAATGGTTAATAAGTTATATTTCCTACTTTTCTGACCCTTGTTGGAGTGCCTGGATTGGTCTCTTTTGCTTAGGACAGTTACTCCACTTACACTGCTGTCTGTGATACATTTAGTCATTTAGCTGATGATTTTTATCCAAAGCAACTAAAAGGGAAACTATCAAGGTACAGTGGGACAAGGACACTGATATATCTGGGCCATAGGAATCTCTTCACTCATGTTATACAGACATGCTTTGCTTCTTCAGAAGGTTAGTAAGTATAAGTATATATACTTTTTTGATCCTGTGAGGGAAATTTGGTCTCTGCATTTAACCCAATCGGTGAATTAGTGAAACACACACAGCACACAGTGAACACACAGTGAGGTGAAGCACACACTAATCCCGGCGCAGTGAGCTGCCTGCTACAATGGCGGCGCTCGGGGAGCAGTGAGGGGTTAGATGCCTTGCTCAAGGACACTTCAGCCGCGGCCCACTGGTCGGGGCTCGAACCGGCAACCCTCCGGTTACAAGTCCAGAGTGCTAACCAGTGGGTACTTCCACCATTGTGCTGCTGGAAAAGGAGTTCCCGAGTGGCTCCGGGGGGGGGGGGGCTGTGCCTGTAATTAGCTCTCTGTAATCCGCTCTGGATAAGAGCATCAGCTAAATACCTAAATAAAAAGAAAATTTAAAAAGCAATCTAGTAAACATGCACTCAACAAGGATTCAACTATTCATTTTTCATGTTGTGTCTAAATTCATGTCTCCAGAAGCTGCATGTGTTCCTGTTTGAGCTGGTGTTGGTGTTGACCCGGCCTCAGGTGTCCGAGGGCACAATCCAGTTCCAGGTGTACCGCCAGCCCCTCCCTGCTGCAAATCTCACCCTTGAGGACATCCCAGACGGAGAGGCAGGGAGCTCCGGATCATTCCGTGGGGCCTTCACTGGGAATGATAAAGGTAGAGAAACTTGGTGTGGGGTGTTGGGGGGGGGGGGGGGCATAATAAAACTTGGTTTTGGTCATCTTGAGATTTAGCAATGCTTGTGGAATCTCACTCTTCTCCTTTCTCTTTTTGTCTTTCTCTCAGTGAAGAACTGTTTCAGAGTGACCAGCAGGGGGCGCACTAAGGCACAGTCCCACAGCCTCCAGGCTAACGACTCCTTCAACAAGCAGCAGTGGATCACCTTTCTGCGCCAGGCAATAGTCCAATCACGAGACAGCGAGACTCACACCCGCCGACCGTCTGGCTTCTCCCCCGACCCTGACCTGTGTCACATAGCGGAACTGAGCCTGAACTCCGACATGGAGATGATAGGTCAATAGAGCTCCATAAGCAATCAGGGTATTGAACATGAGGGGATTTCACATGGAACATTTTCACATGGTACTTGCAGTGACTCTGTACCCCCCCCAACCCCCCCCCCCCCCCCAAGCGCTGTGCCACTTCCATCAAAAATGCCGTGAACTTCCTCCGGATGCCTACCAGTAGCAGAATAAATCATAGGATGAGGACCGAAGATAAGAGGTAGTTTTCAGAAGAAGATGATACATAAGATAACGAATGTATGTGTAGGTGTGTGGTTGTGTAACCGTTGGTTTGGTATTTTTTAGCACTGAAGAATTTTATTATTTGAAACTGGCCTTTGCTATCTGCATTTGCCTACGTATTAAATGCATACAATCTAAATATTCTTTATTACATTTTATTAAAAAAATAAACTGACATAATTGCTGTCTTCCACCACTAATTATTCATTTATAATCCCAAAGAACTAATAAATAAATCTATTCCTGTGATGACTGGTAGCATATGGAGATGCATCCAGTTACGAAGTTAATGTTGGTCAGGACTCTCTACTGACTGACCAGAGCTGTGGATGATGAGGGAAGACTTTTTAACGTGTCCTAATTTGAAGAGAACACTCTAAGAATAAATGGTTCTATGCTATCACACGGTTCTATAAACAACCTTTTTTTTTTAAATGTTTTTTTGCGGCCCCAGCCGTGGCGCGGCTGGCTGGGGCACCTGCACCGTACGCCGGCGACCCGGGTTCGATTCCCGCCCCGTGGTTCTTTCCGGATCCCACCCCTCTCTCTCCCACTCGCTTCCTGTCATTCTCTACTGTCCTGTAAATTAAAGGCATAAAAGGCCAATAAAACATACTTAAAAAAAAAAATGGTTCTTTGCTACCAACTATAGAACCCCCAAGAACCCTTATTTTTAAGAGAGTGCAACATAGTTCAATGGTTTTATAACTGCTGCAACAGAGAGCCACTCACCCATATACAGTACCCTCCAGATTTATTGGCACCTCTGCTAAAGTTGACTAAAAACCGGTATAAAAAATAATCTGTTGGTGATTTATTGTAATCTCACAATGAAAAAAAAAATAGGAAAAATTCAACCTTGCGGAAAAGCAAATTTATTTTAAGAAAAAGGAAAATCTCATAAAGAAATACATATTTTTAACAAAAACACGTTGCTCACAATTATTGGCACACCTCCTTGTAATACCTTCTTAAGGCTCCCTTTGCCAGTAAAACAGCTTGTAATATTCTCCTGTGACACCCCTTAAAGTTGGAGAATACAAAGCAAGGGATTTAAGACCATTCGTCTTTACAAAATCTCCCCAGATCGTCCAGATTCCTAGTTCTTTGATTCACCCCACTCTATGGAGTTTAGATCAGGGGACTGATATGGCAATGTCCGAAGCTTGATTTTGTGTTCAGCAAACCATATTTGTTTTGATCTGGACGTTTGTTTTGGTTCATTGACCTGATGAAAGATCCAATCATGACTAACTTTTAGTGTCTTGGCAGAGATTGACAGATTTCCTTTGAAAATGTTCAGGTTTTTCTTGGTGTTCATGATACCATGCACCTTAATTAGGTACCCAAGGCCTTTGGGAATAAAAACAGCCACATAATAGCACAGCCCCTCCACCATAATTCTTATTAGGCATGTTTTTTTTTTTTCAGTATAGTCATCTTCTATGTACGCCAAACACACCTAACGTGTTTCTAGCCAAAGAGCGCAATTTTCATTTCATCTGACAATTAGACCACACTTCCAGACAAAGTCTGGAAACTCCAGTAACTCCTGCTGTTTACATCGGTAATGAAATGACTGGACAGGCTTTTACCTGGCATGCCCTCTAAATAATCTATTAGCAGTGATCTACCATCTTCCATAATGTACGTGGGGGCAAGATAACCATGCGACTGTCCAAGCATGTTTGTCACATTTCCAGATGATTAGAACCTTTTAATCATTGTTTTAACTGTAAATATAGGCATTTTCTACACAGTGAAAAAGAAAGTCATGAACTACTTCTGAAAGTTCACAGACACTCTGATTAACTTAAATAAGTTGAAATTAGACAGGAAAATGCTTCTGTTACATTTTGTATATAAGATTTTTCAGGGGTGCCAAAAACGTGTTTTCATTCAAAATATTTATTTCTTTGAGATTTTCCTTTTTCTCGAAATTAATTTGCTTCCCTTCAAGGTTGGATTTTTCCTAATTTTTTTTTATTGTGAGATTACAATAAATCACCAATAGATCATGTTTTATACCGGTTTTTAGTCAACTTTAGCAGAGGTGCCAATAATTCTGGAGGGTACTGTACAGTATATCATCAAATGACCCAGAGGGAATTGTAGATTTGTATGGATGTAATTGTACAGCTGACTGTACTATGTAGTGCTGACAGTTCACTGTGCTGTACATACAGACACGCACATACACACGTCACATTACCACAGCAGGGAGTGCTGATACTCCACACTAGCAGTAGCATGAAAGATCATACTCTACCTATCGTACAAGATCATACTACAACCCCAAAACAGAAAAAGTTGGGACGTTGTGTAAAATGCAAATAAAATCAGAATGTGATAATATACAAGTCTCGTAAACCCATATTTAGCAGCAAAAAGGACATAGACAACATATCAAATGTTGAAAATGAAAATTTTGACTATTTCATGGAAATATATGTTACTTTTGAATTTAATGCCAGCAACATGTTTAAAAAAAAAGTTGGGACGGGAGCATGTTTACCACTGTGCTGCTTCACCTCTTCATTTAACAAAATTCTGTAAGTGTTTAGGAACCGTGGAGACCATTGGCTACAGTTCTGAGAATGAAATTTTGTCCCATTAATCCCCAATATAGGATTTCAGTTGCTCAACAGTATGGGGTATTCTTAGTCATGTTTTTCATTCCATTATGCACCTAATTTGACAAATCTGGACTGCAGACAGGCCATCTTAGCACCTGGACTCTTCCTCTATGGAGAAATACTATTTAAATATGTGCAGAATTCATTTTGCCATTGTTTTCCTGAAATATTCAAGGTCGTCCCTGGAAAAGACATTGCCTGGATGGCAGTATATGTTGCTCAAAACCTGTATACATCATTCAGAATTGATTGTGCTTTGCCAAATGTGCAAGATGCCCATGCTGTAGGCACTAATGCTCCTCAACACCGTCATACATGTTGGGTTTGGAACTGAGCACTAAAACAAGTTGGATAGGTTGGATACTTGGATAGGCCCTCTCCTCTTTAGCCCAAATGAGTCCATGATTTCCAAAAAGAATGGCAAACTTTGATTGGTCTAACCACAGGACCTTTTTCCACGTTACCTCAGTCCATTTTAAACAAGCTCAGGACCAGATAAGAGGATGGTATTTTCTGTATCATGTCTCAATACAATTTTAGCTGTTACAATGTTGGCTGCAGTTTTTCAATTGATATTAAACTGTGCACATAGACAATGGTTATCAGAGACAGGTCTGGAAACAGGTCTGGTATTGATGCAGTGCCATCTGAGGTCCAAAAGACCAAGGCCATCCAATGTGTTTTTCAGCTCTTTCCCTTGTTTGCAAAGATTTCTCTGGATTATCTGAATGTTTTAATACTATTATGTCCTGTAGATGATTAACTCCCCAAATACTTCACAATTTCATGTTAAGTAGCATTAAAATGACATTGTTTCATCATTTGTGCACATAAGTTTGCACAGAGTGATAAATACCCCTACATCCTTACTTCTAAGTGTCCCTGCCTCTCTGGGATGCTCGTGTTGCCACTTACCCTAATTAGTTGTGAAACATTCTTCCTTTTGTTTTCTTTATCATTACACAACTTTTCCAGCATTGTATTACCCTGTCCCAACTTTTTTTGAAACATGTTGCTGGTATCAAATTCGAAATTAGCTTTCTTTTCTTTCTTATCTTTTCCACAAAATAGTCAAATTTGTCATTTTCAACATTTTATATGTTGTCTGTGTCCTTTTTGCAAGTAAATATGAGTTTAAGAGATTTGCAGATTATTACATTCTGTTTTTATTCACGTTTTACACAATGTCCCAACTTTTTCTGTTTTTGGGGTTGTAGAATTTGTTGTATTTCAACAAGTTGAATCTCTGTTGTATGGAGCACAGGATATAGAGAAATAATATTGAATACACATAAACAGTAGTATGCCTTTAATCATACAGAACATATGCTGTAACCTACACACACATGCGCGCGCACATACACACACACACACACACACAGGTAAGAACCTAGTAGAGGTAAGTCACTCCAAGTGATCATTCATGGCTTTCTCCTAGCAGTAATTGGTGATGCAAGTGGACTGTGACCATTAAAAGCCTCAGGTTTAAATGGGTTTTAATTGGGCATGGCTTGGCTGGATCCTCTGTTAGCTTGACTCGATACTTTTCCAATTATAGTGAGGTGTAACTATGGTTTATTGGATACAGGATAGCAATATTTTGTGAGATTGCTTTTGATATTTAAACTCAATTAAAGATCAAAATAAACCCTGCCATGTTTAAAAAAGTATTGATGCAGTGAAAAAAGCAAATGAACTTGCACGTTGTGAATGACACAAAAAGTCAGTGAAAGCATGACAGGAGTGAGAGCCGTGTGGTCTAAGTATAGAGGGAGGAAAGATTAGAGGCTATTAAGGTCTCACATTTGCCAGTACTCTCGCAGGCAAAAGGGCAACTTACTGAGTGGCAGGTAGAGGGACAGAAGAGTGGAGGAGAACAGAGGGCGACTTGTGTGGAGACCCTCTTGGATGTACTATTCTATGTTGGATGGAACATTATTGGAATATTTCATTTGAAAATTTGAAGGTTAGTTTTTTTTATTATTATTATTATTGGTGCAGTGTAAAGGAAATGGGTTCATCATGCAAAAAAATAAATACATTTTGATTTGAAGAATTGTAATTTGAATTTATTTGTAATTGTAAGAGCACTTATTTTACATGCAATTCGCCTCAGAAAATTCACAGGGATATGTGGAATTTTGATTAACAATCACATTTACGTATATAGAAATGGTCTGACAAGACCGGTCATGACTGGTCTGGTCTACTGACTAGAAATTATAATTCTTGTATAATTTAGTTCACTAATGTTTCATTCACTAGTGAATGAAGTGTGGTAAAAGATGAAGTAAAAAAGCTTTGTGATCCAGGATTAAAAAGTCAAACATTTCCATATGATAGTAAAACTATGTTTTGCTTGAATGAAAATGTAAGATATTATCCAAGTATACATGTAAATAATCTTGATATCTTTAACTTATGGCCTGTTTTATTGTGTGCAGCCCCACAGGAACCGCAAACCACAGGAGCAAAATAACAGCATTAAAGACTCAGTCACCACTCACTGACAGCCCTAAGCCATTGACGGGCAAGCGTGGAGCGTGTGTGAGTGTGTAAATCTGCTGCTGTGATACGGACCGATGCCAGAAGTTGATGGACTGATGGAGAAGTCCTGCGAGGCTTTGTGCCGATCGCTGGTGGCCCACAACGGCATCCAGGCAGAGAGCGCAGACATCTCCCACTCCGTCCTCTACACGTCCCTCATGGGGCTGCTACTGGTGGCTGACAAGAAGGTGAGTGAGTGCTCAGAGGGTGTTGTGGTAAAATAAGAGGTGGGTAAACTATGAATTCTATGATCACGGTGAGGTGGACTGTGCCATGCAGTATCGGTTTTTTTAAAAAGGCATTCAGAACATGTTTGATTATGGTGGTGGAGGTTATTATCCAATGTTTATAACAATACCAGTGGTATTACATGGTTCCCAGAGTGTTGATGAGTGTACCTAGTGTGAATGTGGAGTGTAAAAGTTGCAATTGGTGAATAAACTGTTTTGAGAGGTGGATGAACTCTATTTCTGATATTTCAGAGGTGGATAAACTACGTTTACTTGCGTTAGTAAATGCTTTAGTTTAGTTCATGATGGTCTATGCTCACTGATTTGACAGACTATTCTCTCTGGTTTAGCATAGCTTTTGTGTCTTTAATTAGATCAATTGAAAGTGAAATTAATTCAGAAAATAAATGAATTAATGTAAACGTGTTTAACAGCAAACTGTTTAGGAGCCTTTTCGTAGTGTTTCAGCCCATAAATGCAATGTCCAAGTTCAGGATGCACACACACACACACTTACACACGTGTGCTGACACCTGTAGTCTCTTCTGACCCCGCCCCCAAGCTGGATAAAGGTGTCTGTATTGACCTCTCCGTTGCGTGCCCTCTGCGTCTGTTTTAATGGGATCAGAGAGCTAAAAATGGATGCACAACTCATACTAGGATAGACCAGAGGACACATAGGTTCAAAGACAGAACGTAGGGAATTAAAGGGGAAAGGTGTCTGTTTTAAGATGTACTGTTCAGAACCCTAATGCTGTCTTCCCATTTCTAAACCATTTCCCAGGCAGAAATCCCACTGGGAAGTGGGCAAGTTGGACTGCGAAACGTGGGGAATACAGTATGTCCTTTCTTTTTCACCTTAGTATTAGTATTGTAATTAGCTATCAGAGTATGCTACACCATTTGTTTACAATGTTCATACATGTTCATTAATTCTCTTTTAAATGAATAGATTAATTATCATGTAATTATTGAAGTGAATAAATCGTTTTTGTGAATAAAAAGTTTGATGGAAATAATTTTTGATGTTATTTCAGTATTTTTCTTTTAAATGTTATGAGAAGCATGATTTTTTTCCTCTCTGTCACTTGCCCCTTCTCTCTCTCAACTGGCTCCTTCACACACACCCAGTGTTTTCTCAACGCGGTGGTTCAATGTCTGTCTCACACACGGGGCCTGCGGGATTACTGCATCACCAAATCCTATCTCCAGGACAAACATTCAAAGCAAGAGCCTGTTCTCATGAATGGCATGTACCCGCTCTCTTTGCAGTTCAGCCACTGTACAGTAATTGCTCCCATTCATTGCAACTTGTCAGAAAGTTTCAACCAATGGCACTTCATTGTGCAGACACAGATCTGTTTTAAACAATAAATGTAGCTTTTGACAGATCCGGAATGAGTTTTTTTTTGCGTAGTTTGCGTACACCTGCACGTCAAATCAGATAAATGTGTCTATAGCCCTGTTACTTTTCCACTCATTTCCTCATTCTCTTGTCCTCTACTGTGTCGCTGCTGTGTCCACTTGTCCTCAAACTGTCCCCTCTCTCTTTTGAAGAGTTCACTCGGGTGCTGTCTGGGCTGTGGGACGTTGATGGCAGAGACACAGTTGTGAATCCAAGCAGGTTCTACAGCGCCTTTAAAGAAGCCGTGCCTTACTTCAGTGGCTACAGGTGGATCTCCTGGACTCAATTACAACTTTGCCCTGACTTACAGTACTATCATCTATATAGCTGTTTGCCTCATTGGTCTCTGCCTTTACTGCCTTTACCGGCTCTCTATTTCACTCTTTATTTGTGTTATGGCAGAGCAACAATTTTACTATTCAGCTTCCTGTTTCAAGACGGAAACTTAACCAAAGCAGAAACCGTCTCAGCATATTCTGCTCTTTCACTTACTGGCGTTGTCATCCACTCTTTCTTTCTTTCCCTCTTTCTCTCTCTTTATCTCTATTTCTCTGTCACTCTCTCTTTCTCTCATTAGTCAGCAAGATGCTCAAGAGTTCCTGCGGTTCCTGTTGGACAGGCTACACACCGAGATCAATCGCCGGCCCGCCAAACGTCCACCTGGAACAGACACACAGGAGCCTAAACACAAAATCTTCAGGTACCGAGGCAACACTGGACGTGTGAAAGACAAGATTTATTCAAGAAATGCCAAGAATATGTAACGTATATCCGATACTTATTTCTTCTGTCCTCCTATCCTCCAGGTTGTCTGAACAGGCCGCTATCATGTGGAAGAAACACCTTGAGAGGGATGATAGTAGAATTGTTGGTTAGTAGTTTAGAATTTACATCAGCAGATGTTTTTTCCCTTTCAGGCTAGTTGATAGTAGCTAGTTGTATTTATCAACATGTGAATGTAAATGTAAATTAGGTTTATAAGCCATGTATACTTCCATATACAAGGAATTTGGTCTCTGCATTTATCACATCCGTGAATTAGTGAAACACACAGAGCACACAGTGAACACACAGTGAGGTGAAGCACACAGTGAGCACACAGTGAGGTGAAGCACACACTAACCCGGAGCAGTGAGCTGCCTTGCTACAGTGGCGCTCGGGGAGCAGTGAGGGGTTAGGTGCCTTGCTCAAGAGCACTTCAGTCGTGGATGTGGGCATGGGAGAGCAGTACTCAGCCACTTCAATCGAACCCGCAACCCTTCAGTTCCAAGCCCGAAGCCCTAACCGGTAGGCCACAACTGCCCCCATGACATTGCATCATTTACTTGATCTGAAGTTGCACATTTTGCTTGCGGTCATTGTGATCAGAAAATTATTAGAACTTTTTTAAGGTTGGGCGGCCTACTGGTTATGGGTGTAAACAAACTTATATTGAAAGTATAGAATCAGCGAACCTGACATACCCAGGAGTGAAGAGTCACATCCATTCATAGTCACACAATAGTGTGAAAAAACTGCTACATATCATCTACCATGCATTAGAATTACCTCATGCCCCAGAGTGTGACCCGATCATTGATCCCAAAATTAACCACCATTTCTGGTAATGTGTCACAAAAAGGATCAGTTTTCTGTACGATATCTGATATGTTCACTTCTCTCAGATTGACATCTCAGTCCTCCTCATCCTGACCTGTCTTCCTGTCTCTTGCACCCCTTTACCCAGACATCTTCTCAGGTCAGTTGCGTAGCTCCCTACATTGCTCCATCTGTTCCCATTACTCCAACACATTTGATGTGTTTTGTGACCTGTCTCTCCCGATTCCAAAGGTACAGTCCACTTCTCAGCTGACGGTCTCTATCATTGACCATTGATGGTTTGCCCTTTATTTCTGGTGTGTTGATATATCCCTCCATTTGATTGTCTTTCTTCAGAGGAGTGGAGACAGAGTGTCACTGAAGGAGTGCCTCGACCTTTTCTCACAGGAGGAAAAGCTTGATGAGGAAAATGCACCGGTATGTTTGAAATTGCCTCAGAAAATGTCAGTTATTGGTGTGTCTGGATATATTGAAATAATACTGAACAGGATACTGCTTACAAACAAACCAGAGGTTGGCTAAGTTTTCAGTTTCATACATCAAACTGATCGTCACTTTAGTTTCTCCATGACTGACAGACAGGTGGCTCTCATTGACTGCCATTTCATGTCCCTCTCTCTGTCTCTCTCTCTCTTTCTCTCTCTCTTTCTCTCTCTCTCTCTCTCTCTCTCTCTGTGTGTGTGTGTGTGTGTGTGTGTGTGTGTGTGTGTGTGTGTGTGTGTGTGTGTGTGTGTGTGTGTGTGTGTGTGTGTGTGTGTGTGTGTGCGCGCGTGTGCGTGTGTCAGATGTGTGAGAGGTGTTGTCGTCGAACAAAAAGCACCAAAAGACTGACCATTCAGAGGTTTCCCAAAGTCATCGTCATACGTATCCTTCACACGACTGCTGTTTACACAGAAAAGCTTTCTGGCTTTGTTTTGTAATCTAACTTCTGATTAACACTTCAACGGTTACTCTGCAAATCTACATGGATTATACTTTAGTTTATAATTGTATTATTTGTTGCTGCCATCTTGCTGTTAAAAGTAAGGACTTGACTTCAATGCTCAGATTTGAACCGGTTTACCATGTCGAGGTTCTCCATCAGCAAAAGCACTGTGTGTGTGTCCTTCCCCATAACCAAACTGGACCTTGGGCCATATGGGCCTGTGGACTGTGGTAGGTACCTTTATGTTCCTGTTTTGAATTGCATGCCAAGCATTTTATCACCTTTAATTATTATATGATATTATTATTACCATATAGATCATATAACATTATGTGCTAATAAAATCAGGGGTTTCCTCATTGCATTTATTTTGTGTAGGGTAGGGTAAAGACCATATATTTGTGTGGATGTTTGGATCAAGATGTGTGTTTTGATTCTTAGGGCCAGTGCTATATAACTTGTATGCGGTCTGTTATCACTCTGGCACTGTGAACATGGGCCACTACACAGCCTGTTGTCGGGATGAGGATGGTTGGTGGTACTACAATGATTCAAGGTGGGGGTTATGTAAGACTAAGTTTAATCATTTAGACCTCCAGATTATTGTGATTTTGTCACAGTAATACCATATTTTGAGACCTGTGCTTTTCTTTTGCAGTGTGCAACAAGTCCCAGACAACCAGCTTCAGTCAAGTCAGGCCTATGTTTTGTTCTACCAGTTAGACAACAGCGCCATGAGACACTAAGATGTCAGGAAATACTTTTCTTCCATAACGGGCAGACAACTACTTGAGAAAGAATCTTTGTGCTTCACTCTCTCAGCTCATCTCCAGCTCATCTCCTGTGGTCCTCATATTTGACACCATACTGGCCAATTTTTTTATCCTGAACTTTTCAAGGCATCATGTACTTCTGCCTCGCCTTTGCCATCCATGACCAGGCTTTGGCACTTATGGCCACATCAGAATATGCTTTTGAATGTGTGTTATTTTTATCTTAGATATTGTTTTTAATACACTTATTGTAACTATTTTTTTTTTACTTTGCAATCAATCTCATGTTTGCTTCCTGAAGATGCAGTGGGTGGCTGCACCTGCGATATACAGCTCTGGGAAAAATTAAGAGACCACTGCACATTTTTCTGATGTCATCCTACGGTTGCCGAGTGACATCCACATTAGTTGACGATCATATTCAAAATTAAGAGAACACTGCAAATCTGAATATGACCGTCATGTATTTGGACAATTATAGCCTATTCATTATTTGACTTGAATGGTCTCCTTCACAAACATAGGATGGTCTATATTATTGAACTGTAAATATTACTACATTTACATTGTACATAACATTGTGTTCTTATTTTTTCTAATTATGTACATTTTGAATTTACCAACTACTCTTGTAGCCTATACTGGTGTCTTGGTAGAGTTGAACAGTGAAAACTGTGGAAAAATGTTGAGCCTAAAATGATTTATGCTACATTGACTTGCAAAAATATATTATTTTCATTTTTATATCTGTTGAGTCTAATGACATAAAAACACTAGAGTTGATCAAAGTTCATTATTCATTTACAGTGATGCATAAGGTTTTAGGCCATTAAGCTAATTGATGTTGTGAAAGTCTATGGGAAATGTTTGCTAAAATGTCTTGGCTAGGCCTATATGTAATCAATAAAACACTTCCCCCCAGATGTGTAGTCTAAATATAATCTATTGTGGAGCATATATTATCATTTAATTAAATGAATTTACAAATTCTAACTTCTTTACCTGGACCAGTTAACCACAAGGGCGGGTGAAATTGCGTGGCATTGTGAAAGTGGGCGGAGATTAAGACCCTGGTAGGGAGAAGAAGGAAAGAGGACACACCGCATATTGAAACGGTAAATTATTTGCCTTTAATCTGAATCAAGCCCGAATTCTTCGGAATCCGCACACAATTTCTTATCGAAAATGAGTAGAAGATCATGATTATTACCCGCGCCAAATCATTAATAGATCGCAGAAAAACTATCCAAAATCAAGTTTATCCAAGTTGGTTAACGCTTAGCCTGTTTCGTTGTTGCTTATCCGGCTTATTAACCCACCGAGAACTGGCCGCTTTAAAAATCAGTTGGTTCAAAGTTTCTGGCGAATGCAACAGTACATTTCGTAGTGTGTCCAGGGGTAAATGTAGTTGGGAATAGTCAGATTTATTCTTTCTCAATGTTGTTATGGGGCTAAACCAGGGCGAAACGTCGCTAGCAGGCAAACAAAACAACGTTAACGTTAGCTAGCTAGCTAATATATTGTCCTGGGTACTCAGCTGCTAGTTCTAGTCCATAGATAGGCAGCCAGCTAGCTAGGCTACTTAGCAGACAAACCTGCGGTCCTTAGCCGCTGTGTCGGCCAGCTAACATTGCTCATGTAGTGTTGTTTTGTATCGGGTTGCCTATATAAATATATGTATTTGTGTTTTCTCGATGTGGTCACACGCGTTGCCCCAGTCATTGTTTGTTTAATTACACAGTGGTCTGTTTATTCAGTACCCCTATTGCATACCTAGCTTTCAACGTTATCGTTAATCCAAGTTGTCTCGCCGGCCGGTTTTGAACTTTGCTGTTCTCCGCTAGCTAGCTTCTCCGTTAGCGTGCTAGCAACAGTTATTCGGATTTTTAAATTAGCACTGAAGTTACTTAGGAGCCTTGCTAGCTAGCTGGTTTATGTTAGCTCAACAAGACAAGGCGACGTGGCGTACTAAAAGCTGACCGAAACAAGTGAATTTGTTGAAATACGACACATGTATTTCTTTGTTTTATTGAATAGCAACTCGCAGGATAACTTTGGTACATTTAAACATCAATTGAAAACAATTATTTTACTTCGAGGTGTTTTGGGTGCGGTGGGGCGGTGCAAAGGCCTTGCTAGGTTACACCAGAGGCCGTGAAACACTGCGCAAGATTACTTCAACTCACCGAACGGGTGTCTTTAAAATATACTCTGTTCAATACCAACGTGTAGTACATTTGATATACCTCAAGTATTAATTTAAAATACGTATAATATTTCCATAACGCTTCCTTAAACAAAATAATGTTGTTTCCGGTCAGCCCATACTTCCGCATTTGTACTTCCGATTTATTAAAAATTGTTTGGAAAAGGATCACCGTTCACTGTTGAGCCTCTTCCCCTTCGCAATGTCTGCAGTGATTGCGATTCCTACAGATGTTTGTTGAAGTACAGTCATGAAGTGGTTATAATATAACCTGACTATTCAAATGCACTCTGGATGAGTACATATCCATATTTATTCTCAACTGTCTGTCAATGTTGGGATTCCCTTTCATAGTTGACTGCATCTTCCTGCCGTTTTGTCTCAGAAACTTCAACAGACCCTATTAATGATTGTTTTTGGTTCATGCCTATTTTAGATGGCTGCCATTCGTAAAAAGCTTGTGATTGTTGGGGATGGAGCCTGCGGAAAGACCTGCCTTCTCATAGTCTTCAGTAAAGACCAGTTTCCAGAAGTTTATGTGCCCACCGTATTTGAAAACTATGTGGCGGATATCGAAGTGGATGGAAAACAGGTAAGAACAGAGAACTGTATGGCAAGCTGTGTAAAGAACAGCCCAGGTTATTCACACCTGTTTCTCAGTGGACATGAATTGAACAGAATTTCCTCTGATTACGAGTCCATTATACTACACTTAATAACAACTAATAAGAATGGTCGTATTTAGCCCTGAAGATCAAAAATTGTTAGACCAAGGACTTATGCCAATTGCCATGCTTTGGTATTGGTATTTAAATTTGGTCAAGAGTGATAATTGATGTTTCTTCCCTTTGGTAAGAGTATATGAAATATCCCAATGACTTTACCAAGGACTGATGAGGATAAACTAAATCCTGACCGTTAGGATTGGACACATCCACACTATTCTGTTTTCATTTTAAAACGTTTAGTTCTAAATACGTTCTCCGTCCACACAGCACGTTTGCAATTTCCGAAAGTTGACTAGGTGTCCCGCACGGACAGGGGGGGTGGGGGGAGACATTCGCACAAATTGTCAGCATTGTAAAATGATGACTAACTGCACTTTAGATACTACCAAAGACAGTAAGGTTATTAAGGCTTGTACTGTCTCCATATTGCATTCACCGCTGGCAGACAAGTGGTGGAAGTCGAAGTGAGTCTTAGGGAGTCAAGAAGCATCAGACTGATAAGGTCCAATCAAGAAGGGAACATGGGTTTCCACATCATTGTTTTCAGGTGTTTACAGATTCACATTAAAACGCAAAGCCGAAGTTTCCCAATGAATACGGGCCAGACAGGGTTTTCAAATCCTTCTGTTTCAGGAGCGAAAATAAATGAAAGTCTTTTGGATTCAAAAGATGTGGATATAACCTTTGAAAACAACAACACTTTCCTTCAGTGGACTCTGCTCTGATCATGTAGCTGTAAGGACTGCTTTGGACAGACCATTTTGGCAGTTGCCTGCCTATTCAAGTTTTACCGCCTTCTAGAGTAGGCTGACTTATCAACTGTCCTCTTTTCGGTAGGAGTATTGACCTTACTAGTAGTGACTGTAGCACCATTTCATTATGTGCTTGCCAATCTATATAGATGGATGCAAGACTGTCAGGCTGGAAAGTGTTGTACTGATTTCCTATTGACCCCAAAAAATAATTTGGGAAAACTGTCGTAACTCCTTAAGTATATCTTATTGTGAAGTAGTGAGGATATTATTTGGGGAAATTTCACAACTGCCAGCTGCAAGCTGGTCTCCCCAAGAGATAAGAAGCAAAGAGATTGTTGGCTCCAAGCATTAACTATTATTTTCAAGAGATTTCTGAAAGTCTGAGTGTGCTCTTACCTCTCGACATTTTCAATTCATTTCTCGATATATAATATACCTACATTTTGGACACTTTTCATTGAGGGATATTTGGATAAATGTATATGGATTGTACAAGGTGTTATTTTCTACAACTGTTGTAACTCGATGAACAGGCTACAGCATTGAAGAAATTAATCCACTTAAATTTAGTTTTTGTCCTTTGTTGATGCAGTCATGTACTACATATTCTAGCCATTACCCCCAATACACAATTAATGAATTATTATACAGCTATTATACATAATATTCAAGCATATTGTACATATATCTAAACATTTACACTATTTTGTTTATAGTCACTATAATGAATATTGTTAACAGATCTGTTTTGTTCAGGTTAAGTTGTTCATCCAGGAAAAGTTAAAGGAGAAACTGTCCTTTTTTAGGTGGAGCTAGCCTTGTGGGATACTGCTGGTCAAGAGGACTACGACAGATTAAGACCCCTATCCTACCCAGATACTGATGTCATACTTATGTGCTTTTCCATAGACAGTCCTGACAGTTTGGGTAAGCATTGGACTTAATGTTTTAATGATGAAGGTTCTGTTGAAATTGATGTCTAGCCAGTCATTGAAAACTGATCAATTGCTGTTTTGTTATTGTGTAATATTTTAATAATAGTATTATTGAGTAATATTTTAAGTTTCCATTTTTCCATTTTTTTAAGTGAAAGTGAAAACGTTTTTCTAAGATATCACTAAATTGTAATGTATTGAATTCACTCCTGTTAACTGACATGGGTGCAGCCCCAACCTAATCAGATGGATCGGTTTCAGATCAGAGCAGCATCCAGTGGTCAGGTGTGGTGGTTTGTAGATAACCCATTGCATGGCCTTGTATTTTTTCCTCACAGAGAATATTCCAGAGAAGTGGACTCCTGAGGTCAAGCACTTCTGCCCAAACGTGCCTATCATCCTCGTGGGCAACAAGAAAGACTTGCGCAACGATGAGCACACACGAAGGGAGCTTGCCAAAATGAAACAGGTATCCACTGGTTTACCCCGTCACATGTCCCAGATATGTTATTTGGCCTCTGAGCTTGATCATTCTTGGCATTCAGTTTGTTGTGTGTAGCCATATTTGCTTTCCTGGAACATCAAGTAGCTGCTATGCTGCAAAAACAGTTTTATATTTGGTGTTTTGAACTGACTTGCTGACATTTGAGTAGTTACATTACATAGAATAGAGTACTTAAAAATGCTGTCCCTAATTCTGAATCAGCCAGTCAAATTGCACCACTTCCTTCTGTCCTCCTAAAGCACCTTGTTGATTGGCTGAGTTTTGTTATGGCTCATTACGAGCCCATTTGCAGGGCCAGTTTGACGACTGTTTGACAGTCATAACAAGTTGACAGGTATGTAGTAGATGCTTTGTCCAAAGCGACACAAACTTGCAGCGGGTCAGTTTGATATTGAAATTGAAATTCACAATGAAACATTTGAACAAATGAACATTTAAAATATAGATACATTTGCAATGCCCCCCCCCCCCCAAAAAATAAGGCTACATGTTTGGTAGATAAAATGCATTACCAGTTATTGACCTCCACCATCTGTGTAATTTTGTGTTAACAGGAGCCTGTGAAGCCAGAGGAGGGAAGGGACATGGCCAACCGCATCAATGCCTTCGGTTACCTAGAATGCTCTGCCAAGACAAAAGACGGCGTGAGGGAAGTCTTTGAGATGGCCACCAGGGCCGCGCTGCAGGCCAAGAAACGTGGCAAGAAGAATGCGTGCCTGCTGTTATAGAAACCTCCACCTGGACAGGACGGAGACGGGGAAGGGGGATGAGGGGGCCCAGAGAACACAGAAAGGGAAGGGATGGGACGGGACAGGATGGGGTAGGTTTGTCTTTCTGGCGTGGATGCATTGGGAGGGAGGAAGGGGGGGTCAGCAGAGGTTAAAGGTCGCAGTTTGCTTGGCATGGGAGCTCTGACCTCTTAAGACACCCCGGGAGGGGTTGATGGGGGGAGGGGGCGGGGTAACGTGAATAGGCCTACCAGCGGCTCTCTCTCTCGTAAGGCTTGCCTCAGTAAAACCAGTAGTAAGAGGGAGGGTTTAGGAGAGGACTCAAACTGGGATTCATGGATAATTTTTTTCAGTGGTTTTGACTCCCTTAACAACCCCCTTTACGCCCCACTTTTATAAATGGCTCTACGATAATTGGCTCCCATAGGTTTACGTACTGTCTCTAGTGGCAAGTTCGAAACGGTCATGTTGTCTGTCCGAACGATTGTAAGTACGTTTGTATATGTTTGTATATGAGTGTGTGTATGTGAATGCATGTGTGTTGAATCTGTCTGTTGTTTTTCTCTCTCTCTATCTCTGTGTGGATGTTGACTGTATGACCCTCCTCTATACTGAATTTAAGCACAGGGAGGTCAACACTGCAGGGTGGGTTTCCCTACTATTCTGCCTCCTCTCCATTGCTTCTCTTCTGGTAGCTGATGTCACAGAACATTCTGGATGTTTTTTTGTTTTTTTTAATTATTATTATTATTCCAATATAGTGATTCAAACCATTTGCAGTTCAGGTATATTTAAAAATCTATCAGCATCTTTTTTTTTTTACATTTAGATGTAAGGGCCATCCTGCTCATCAAGTTTGTGAGAGTGTGTTTTATAAGCTTGCCTGTGTGTAGATTTTTAAATAACTGCTTTGGTTTGATCACCTGTTTTGTTGTTCCGTGGAGGAGTACAGCACAGTACTGTATACCAAGAGTAACTGACACAACATTCGGTCTTCGTGTCAGGAAGGGTTATGATATTTGTACTTGATTATTAAAAGTTGCAAATTGAAAATGGCATTTTACTTTTATGGCACGCTTTTGAGTGGAATTTTAAGTTAGTGATATTTGTCAGGTTCTGTGTGCTACTCCCTCCATTCTCCTCTTTTGAATATAATGTTAATTATGATTAGTATTATTATTATTATTACCAGTAATAATAATATTATTCTCTTTTCTTTCAATGCTTTTGAACTGTATATTTAACCCTGTGTGAATTCTACTGGCCTTTCCTGAAGCAGTTACTACTCCTTAAAACAAATCTTCAGAATCTATCATGAGAAATATTTAGATTTTAAAAGTAAACAATTGAAAGTGCATATATTATTGTTTTAATTGGAGTTTATTCTAAAGAAATCAATTGCAATTGTGTTGTATGAAAAAAAAAATATCTTGGTGCATTTGACTTTTTGTAAAATACATTTCCATATTTCTTCAATCTGCTTTAAAAATACTTCAAATAAATCTGATTTAGTTTAGTCCCCAGAGCATTGTCTTCTGTTGGAAAGGGGGTTCTGTTTAAGTTGTACAACTTGCATGTCTTGCTTTTCCCTAACAGTGGGTCAGGTTGACACTCCAATTAGACGTGATTTGATAGCCTGTTTTATGTGCCATTTGGAGCGAATAATGAGTATTAGTTTTAGTCATATTTAACAAGTGTAAAGATATCCACATCTCTTTGCTCAGAGCTACCAGAGGGAAGAGCACCAGGACAATAAAGGCTCATAAAAGAAATGTATTATGTCATGTAAAACTGAACTAATGGTGATCAATGTGCTATGACCTATGCAGGTAATGGTATAAAGGTATATTAGATTAGATTCAACTTTATTGTCATTGTGTGTGTATGTATATATATATATATGTATATATATATATATATATATATATATATATGTATGAAAAAGCACGAGGTGGCATTATTACTGTGTGATTATTACAAGCAGAGGATTGTTTCAAATTGATCAAATAAGCATGGGGTTTTTAATCAAAGTAGGCATACACAGCAGATTGTTATTCCTTCCGTGCAAGTACTTCTTTGCATTGCAGATATACAGCAAGTTAGGGTTATGTGTACTGTTTGATTATGCCCATTGGAAAGTCTTGAGGAGAATTAGACGGTCTGTTTTTTGTCACAGCCTTACTTGAAAGCCTGCGTGTTATTTTAGTACATGACATGACCAGAATGCCATTTATTTTGTCCAATCAACAACCATTACATTTTGTACCAATGGAGTACAACAGTGCGTAATGCCCCACCCACACTGTAGTTACCAATATCACGCTGTCTTCAACCTTGATTCTTGGGCCTGGCAACTCGGAGTAGTCATAATAGTGCAAAGACAAGTGTTCAGAGGAGCCCGAAATGTAAGTACAAAGTATATTGCTTGCCAGTTTGAACTCTTGCAGCAAAGCGGGGAGCTGTTAATGTGTAAAGCTCTGAAACTTGTGAATGGTATTTCGTGTAGAAGAGCTAACGTTTTCGTTAGCCAGGCTAACCCTCGGCGCAGAGGGCAGAATTTTATATGAAACCAGTCTATCTTACTGGTTAGTTATCTGGTTTGTCAGGCCAGTCAGCGAACTTGTTTTGCTTGGAGTATGTGATTCAATTCTCCAGCCAGCGTCACTCGGAAATTTTGCCTAGATAACGTTAAATGTAACGTTATTTGACAGCAAAGGTTTTGGTGGGGGTTGCTGTATTTGCTAAATTCGTTAAAGCTAGGCTAGTCAAATATCACCCTTGTTACAGCAACCTCAGCATAGTTGTGCTGACGGCCAAGGTGAGACG
Source organism: Alosa pseudoharengus (assembly GCF_046254945.1). Lineage (NCBI taxonomy): Eukaryota > Metazoa > Chordata > Actinopteri > Clupeiformes > Clupeidae > Alosa > Alosa pseudoharengus. The sequence goes on along the minus strand of NW_027468881.1, from coordinate 31,344,863 downwards.
AAATAAGTAACGTTAGTCCTCGGCACCTTTTTGCTGTCCTTGGTTCTGTTTCAGCTCGCTTGAGTCATCTTCAGTTCTTCGCTTAGCAGCTAATATGTTGCGTGTTTATTGGAATGGAAAAGGTCTCATTAACGTTACGTTAACATTTGCTCTCTGCACAAGGCTTGTGAATGCTGCAAGTACAGGGGAATAAACATTCCAGTGTCAAGCGTTGGCCCACATAGGGTGATATGGAGTACGAAAGGCGGTGAGTTTATAGTTTTTGCATGTCATAGAAAGTTCATTTTACTTTGTGGTTTTTGCATGCGCAGGGCTCCTTACCACAGTGCCTAGGAACACAGATCAAATGTCTCACTTGTTGACTTAGTATTGATTTGATCAATTCAGCGGTTTAACTATTCGATTGAAGCTTGACCCTAGCAGTGTTAAAGACAGAAGGGAAACCTGCAGTGTTACTTGATGACTTGACGCCTTACTTTGTTCTTCTGTTTGATGTCGCACCAGGGGTGGCCGAGGGGACCGCATTGGTCGCTATGGCAACAGCCTTGCTGAACATGACTTCAGAGACATGGACTACAGAGGGTATGGACAGGATGAGGCAGAGGCAGAGCCTGGTTATAAGGACCGTTCTGAGGACGAGCGGCAGTGTGGCCGTGATGACAGCATCACCGGATCAGAAGATTTCTCCCCCACTCAGTTCGCGGACGGTCGATCGGGCTTTCAGCACAGGGGGATGCGGGGCACCAACCCAAGCAGATCAGGAAAGACTTTCCCCCGGGGTTCCCACTCCCAAGCCCAAACCCAGCTCCAACCCCAGCAAGCTCAGCAGCAGAGATTCCGAATGGACGATCGGGACTTTGGGTTTGAGTTGGAGTCCAAGGGGCCCAGAAGGGATCACACATCCTTCAGAGGGCAGAAAAATTTTCCAGAGAATCAGGCCCATCACCCTGGAGACAGCCACGAAATGAAGGGCTGGGGTGCCAGGGCGTTTGCTGGGCAGGAAGAGCGCGGTGCAGCTCGACGAGGGGAAGAGGACCAGTTTGGCAGAGAGCTCGGCCACAGAAAGGTGACATCGATGTGAAGAAGGGGATCTTTTCCCCCTGATATTGTATACATCTTAAACCAGTGTGACAGTCATCTGCTGAATAGTAATACAATTTTGCTGGCGTTCAGGCTTTCTCTGACACAGGCCAGGGTGGTAACAGCAGCAGAGAGGCGGGGTTCAGCGCCGGCTCTGATTTGGGCCTGGACGAGGCCGAGCGCAGTGACCAGGACTACAGAGCAGAGCTGGACCAGGCACAGAAGCCCAGCAACATCATAATGCTGCGCACGCTCCCCCCAAACGCCACAGTCAACGAGGTCAGCACTTGCACCGCATGGCTTGCCGTCTCGCTGCTTTTGAAAAGCATGCCTTTCTGTAACTCTCCATTATTCTAAGAAATATAATATTTTTTGCTGAATTGAGTTTTGTTTCTTGATATGAGTTGAATGCATTGTATATCACTGATGTATTTTTTTTTCTAGATCCGCAACTTGCTGCAGGAGCAAGGAATTCAACCTCGTGAAGTTCGCCTAATGAGAAATAAGTCCTCAGGTGAGTTGACAGCTGGTTGTGACTCTGGATCCTCCCCTTAGTCCCTGCTTCCCTCTCTCGGTCTGCGTATATCTCTCTTTCTCGCTTGCCTTGAAGAGGCAGTCTTCCTGTTGTCGAGGTCTCTCACTCTCTCCTACTTTTACTTTGTATTGTCTGGAGGGGAACTTTGATTCATCCCATTGCCGTCAACAAGCATCGTAGACCCTAAGAACCCTGGCGCATTTGTCTCAACCTAGGCCTTAGTATTGTTCATTTTCTTTGTCTGATTTGTCTCCCTCCTTATCAGTTACTATTCTTTCGAACATGGTCTTGCTCTGTAACACCTAGTTTTGCTTCTTTATTAACCATAGAATCAGTGTCCTTGATTATATGCATTGACATCCACACCAACGAACAGCCAGACCAACGAACACACACACACACACACACACACACATTCATTCATTCAGTATACTCACATACATTCAGTATAGTCACTCACAGCATACAGAAAAGCATGGTTTCCTCTCAGCGTTTAGTTGTATGCTGTCCCCCCTCCCTTCACGTTGGCTACCTCACTAAACCCCTCCACACTCATCTGGGACACCCAGAGGAAGGCATCCTCTCAGAGTAAGTATTTCTGCTCCCTCCCTGGCCTCCACTTTTGTTAGTCCCTCTTTTGCCTTTCTGTGAAAGGTCATTATTCACTGAAATGTGTTCCCTGTGCTAAATGTATGTCCTTATTTTGTTTGTGTTTGCCATTATAATGGCTTTTTTGTGTCTTGCTCTGCTCTGACAGTGGAAATTTCAGGTCATTATAGTAACAGGCAAGCAATGTCCATTGTAAGAGAAGTGGGTTTGAGACACTCTTTGCAAATTAACTATACTGTAAATGTTTTCCGGCCCAGTCAGTTCTTTGTATGCGAGCTTACACACTCGAAGTAGTCATCTTTTAATGCAAGTGTTATGTAACAACACAGGGAGCTTGGATCCTGCTGACACTGAATACAAATTTAGTTCCTCTTCTGGGGCTTGCTCTTCAAAAACAATGGATGTTTTCACTCTTTCATGTCAACTCTTTGAATATCGCAGAACAGCAAGGGACATGTTTATATTCAGCTCATTGGATCACTTCTGATTTCAATGCAAATGGTCAGCCATTTTGGCAATTTAGCAACTAAGATAATGACCGAAATAAAAGATATTCTGCTGCAGCAGAGGCATATAAAGTAACACAGGATCCCAACTCCAAGGGCACCAGTGATGTGTGAGCTGGTATGTGGCTGTTTGTCTTTGCAGTCAAAGAGAGGTATTGCAAGCCTGTCTACGCAGGGGAAGGAGCTGTCTCCTGACCTCCTCATCTGAACAAATTACTCAGTGTGATGAGTGGTTAGAAAGCTTTCTGTCTTTCCTTGCTCCCCCTCTCTCTCTCTCTCTCTCTCTCTCTCTCTCTCTCTCTCTCTCTCTCTCGCGCTCCCTCTGTCTCTAAATCTTTCAGTCCGTCTCTGTCTCCCTCTTTCTCTCTCTGTCTCTCCTGTGAAGGCACTAACCCCTCACTGCATTGTTGTTGTTGTTGTTGTTTTGTCACTGTGGCCCGGCGGCTGTGTCTCCAGGTCAAAGCCGAGGATTCGCCTTCGTCGAGTTTAATCACTTGCAGGAGGCCACCCGATGGATGGAGACCAACCAGGTCACTTTACACTGCACACATACACACACACACACACACGCACACACACCTGCACATACACTCCTCACGCATACACACACACACAGACACATTGCTCATGTTCTCATCACGAGCACATACGTGTGTGTAGACATGCTTGAACACAACACGGGTGCAATGACCTTAAGTGAATGTACTGCAGTGTGGCTTGTATGTCTGTATTTATATTGACGGCCGTTTTGAACTGTCTTGTTTTCCATCCCCCTCAAATGCAGTGCACCTCTGCCACTTTACTGAACAGGAGTAAAGGATCATGTTTGCTTCTTATCAGGATTAGTATTAAAGGGGTGGATGTGAAGGGTTCTTCTAATTTTTTCTATTGTCAGCAACGGGGTAAAACAGGAATGAGGCAGCTCACTGAATGACCCATACCTCACACACATGGAGTGGAGTTTATGGAAAGTACCTCACTGCAGTGCAGATGTCATCAATCCCAAATGCATCCACTCTTCCTCTTTGCCTGTTTTTATTGGTTTGCTTGTTTTTTTTTTCTTTTGTTGACGTTGTCTGTTTTTATATCTCCCTGTTTCCTGCCAATTTGCCCCCAAACCCACCCCTGGCCTCCTCCCCACTTTCTCCCCCATCGTTGCTGTTTTGGGAGGAGTGTTTGCCTTACAAAGCCTCAGAATGAGGAGGTAATGAGGGCCATAGTGGTTAGTCAGGGTGTTGAAGCACAGACAGGCACATGGAGAGGACATCTTGTAGACATTGTATTTATAAACTGTGTCTGCCTTAGGCCTGGAGCTGTCACTCATCCCTTCCCTGTAATGTTTTTTTCTGGTCTTTTGAGCACGTCTCTCTGACATCACAAGTGGATCAGGCTGATAGAAATCAAAAGAAGCCTGCTGGCTCAAAATAGACACAGAAGCAAGGGAGAAGGGTGCTGGGTAGATATGGCACTACAAGGCAAAACTGTCAGCCTCTGTGCCAGTCAACCATGATACTTGTTTGAAGGTGTCCAATTTGTGAGAAGCAAAATACTATTGCATTAGGCATGTCTGTCTGGTTTTTATTGCCTTTTCTTAAGTTTTCATTTGAGTTTATTCTGGTAGATGCTAAACTGGGTTCTTCTATCATAAATGCAGAGTGGATTTATTCTTAGGTTCACTTCAGCTTGTTTGCCTTTGCGCATGCTTGGATGCTACTTCAAAATGTATTGGATGATTTGGGAGGTTCTTTGCTGTCCTGTGGGGAAGGGTGCTGGGTGGATGGGTAGATGAATGGGTAAGATAAGCATCCTTGCTTCCATGTTTCCCCTCAAGGGGGGAGGTGGTCAGGGTGTGGGTCGGAGAGAGGGCCGTCCACACACACACACACGTCCACTCTCACGCACACAGGCCAGTGTGTCCGTCCCATGCCCTTCAAGCCGAAGGTGACATCTCTCTTTCTCTCTCTCCCTCACTCTCTCTCTCTATCTCTCACTATTTTTCAGTCTTTCTCTTTTATTTGGTTCTGAGATCTTAAATCCTCTGTTTTTTCTACCCAATTCTCTCTCTCTCTCTTTCCCTCTCTCTCTCTCCCTCCCCATGACTTTTGAGGTGAGATCTTTCTCTCTCTCTTTCTCTCCCTCCCCATGACTTTTGAGGTGAGATCTCTCTCTCTCTCTCTCTCTCTCTCTCTGTTTGGTATTATTCTGCTGGATCCGGATGCTTATTTTCTGTTTGTTTCTCTCCCTTTTCTTTCTCTTTCTCTTCCAGAGAGTGCTCATTATTTTAGGACAGCGGGTGTCCATGCACTATAGTGACCCCAAGCCACGTGCCAACGAGGACTGGCTCTGCAATAAGGTGGGGTACAAGTGGCCCATTTGTTTAAAGTGTCTTTTTGTGCCAAAAATATAATCAGGAGGCTATTTATATCGACCAAAGGCTCATCTGGGGCTGTGCTAACATTTCTCATCTCTGTTTGAAGTGTGGAGTGCAGAACTTTAAAAGGCGTGAAAAATGCTTCAAGTGTAGCGTCCCAAAATCAGGTAGGTTAAGTGCCTTATGTAATATACCCTTTGCAAGGACATGATCATAAAGGCAGTATGTTGGATGCAACAAAGTGAAACATTGGGCTGACTTTGTCTACATGCCTCACAGAAGCTGAGCTGAAATTGCCTCTGGTGCAGAAGGACTTGCCCCTGGGGCAACTAAAGGACCCTGCCCAAGGTCTGTTGCCCCTGCCCACTCTCTACCAGCCCTCGGCTCCTCTACTGGCCTTGACCGCAGCGTCACAGGCAGCAGAGCTGGCAAATGACAGTGAGTCCCGCCTCTCCCTCCCTCTATCTATCTATCTATCTATCTATCTATCTATCTATCTATCTCTCTATCCATCTATCTATCTATCTATCTAGCTCCTTTCACACACCTTTTCTGTCATATTCTGTCATACCACATTCCATCATATATCAGTCAAGTGACCATGGTAGACTCCAGGGCAGAGTGTTCCAGGGTCAGGGACTCCAGTCAGAGCTGCTAAATTATACATCTCCACAGACCGAATTGAAAAGTAAATGGGCCTTTGGGTAGAGCTGTGAGTGTAGATTTTTAGTGTGTTCTAGGTGTTTATTTTGGTTTAGTTAGTTGTGGTTAAAGGAAGGATTTTTGCATCTGTTTACGTGTACTGTATGTCTGCCGAGCGTAATTGATGCATTTCACACTCCAGCTCTGATCCTGAGGAACCTGGGACCCCACACTAATGTGGAGGCCATCCTGTCAGCGCTGGCTCCCTTCGCCACGCTTTCTCCCTCCAACGTGCGCCTCATCAAGGACAAGCAGACCCAAGTGAACCGCGGCTTCGCCTTCCTCCAGCTCACCACCATTGTGGTAAGACACGGGAACACTGATCCCCCAGCTACACAGAAAAACTAGTCAGTGTCTCCTCAAATCACACTGTAATTTAATTGTTATTTTCTCTGTGGTCCTTTAAAAGACATTCCCTCATGAGCTATCTCAGAGTTGTCATCTCTAATGTGTGTCGTTCTGTCCTTGCAGGAGGCCTCACAGCTCCTCCAGATCCTTCAGGCTCTGCAGCCTCCTCTGTCCATTGACGGCAAAGTCATCGCAGTGGAGTTTGCCAAGGGCTCCAAGCGGTATGGCTGGGCTACAATTTAGCCTCTTTTTTTTTCTCTGGTGTTCAGACTGAAAATGAATGTGCCCAGCAGTGAGTGTATGGGTCATGCTTCATTTAATGATGTCTGTGATTCTCTCTTTATTCCATTTTATGCTCCCATTTCTAATAATACAATTTCTTTTTGAACCCGTCCATACATTCTTTCAATTACCCTCTTTTGCGCCCTCTTCTCCTCTTTCTTTTCCTGTCTTGCCCTCAATATTTCCCTTTCTTTTGCTCCATCTCTTTCTTTCTTTCTTTCTTTCTCTCTCTCTCTCTCTCTCTCTCTCTCTCTCTCTCTCAGTGATGTGTTTCTTACTGATGGGAGTCGTGTCAGTGCCGCCACAGTGGCCAGCACAGCCATAGCGGCAGCGCAGTGGGCTGTTTCACAGGTGCGTTCTACACCAGACCTTTAGAGAGTCCACAATGTATTCTGTATGTAGGCTGGTCTTTAATCCAGAATGTAACCCTCTGCTTCTCTGTCTCTGTGATTGCTCCTCCTCAGAATGCCCAGCTAGACTCAGGTGTGGCCCAGGCTGGTGATATTGCAGTGTACCAGCAGGGTGCAGTGTTGTCCATGTTTGGGCAGGAGAGGCAGGATGGAGTAGTGTCTGATGGTTTGGGCCACAAGGGGCTGAGTGCGATAGCAGGCGCCAACCTTGCCGTCTCTGGCCTCATGGGAGCCTATGAAGGTGGAATAACTGCTGGAGGTAAACAGCCCTTCAAAGGTTTTCCTGAAGTTATGAATTAAGATGTCATTGAATCACACTTAATTTGTGCGTTGTCTCTTGTCCCTTAAGTGATCACATCTGAAGCGAAAGTTTCTGCTGTCACGATCGCTCCAGCACAAGTTCATCTTATCTCCACGGCAACATCCGCACAGTCCAATCCGGTAATAAGACCACCCAACCTGCACTCTTAAGATCACAGCCTGTTGAGTCGCTCTGTGAGCTAAAGATGTTTAGATTATTGAAAATGTAGATTATCATAGCATACTAATCTATCTTCTCTTAACTTCTCTGCCATGCCTTGAAGCAGGCCCATGCAGCTGCAACTGTGGAGATAATTGGCAAACCCCAGCCTGCCACTCCTAGCCATCCATCAGTACCGGGGACGTCATCAGAGCTTCCTCAATACCGTACGTTTCCATTCAGTGCTGCAAGGGGGTTAGGGGTGGGCATCTGGGCAAATCACTACCTTTGCAGCTAGAGCCAGTGGACAAAGATGAGCCTGAACTAGTGGACAAGGAGGCGTACACTAATGGCTGACTAAACACATGGGAATTGAGGAGGAGGAAGAAACATAGGAAAGAATAGATATGGATAGACAGACACAGAAGAAATATCTATACCTCTCTCTCCTCTGGATGCTTGATCTGTTCTAGGAGAATATGAGGTCTTTCGGACAGAGCACCCTGGGAGAACACAAACATAAATTACACTTTTACCGACTTGTGAGCTAAAGCATGGTGGTGGTGTTTTTGATGGCTCTTTTAGTGATTGTTACGGCCAGCTCGTGAACAGACCGCAACATAAAGGGAGACAACAACAGTTTCAAATTTAACCATTTATTAATATTGATCGCAACATTAACAAACTATAGTGTCTAGGGAAATGAGTGTTGAAGAATGCGTGTATGCGTGAATGTAAATGGTAGTATCAGCATGTAAGATGAGTAAGTAAAAGGCAAAAGAGGAAATAGAAATAAAAAAGTAGAGAAAGAATAACGTGCCAGTGTAGAGGACTATCAAAGTGCCTACTGAGAGAGAGAGAGAATCCCTTTTATAGCCCCACCCAATACAGGTGCACCTAATAATGTAATTAGTCTAACCAGGCTCAGCCCTGCCCGTGCACTGACAGGCCAGGACCTGAAGGGGGTACAGGGGGTCGTAACATGATGTAGTCAAGATTGCAGACAAGACCATATTTATGCTGTAACTCTCCACCTGAATATGGTTAATTCTTAATGTGTTCTTAGCTCATTTTAATGTGTTCTTAGTTCATCTTAATGTGTTCTTAGTTCATTTTAATGTGTTCTTAGTTCATTTTAATGTGTTCTTAGTTTATGTTAATGTGTTCTTAGTTTATTTTAATGTGTTCTTGTTGATGGACTAACATGCAGCTCGTGTCTGCCCTTAGCTGTTCCTGATGTCTCCACTTATCAGTATGACGAGAGCTCGGGGTATTACTACGACCCCCTGACTGGCCTTTACTATGATGCTAACTCACAGGTAACTAACCAACCAACAAGGATTTTGTACAGTCTGAATGGCTTACTGGACTGTGCCTCTATACTACTTTCTACTATCTTTACTTTAATTGTCTCCAAGTACATGACTTTTTTTATTTTCTTTTTCTTTTCAGTACTACTACAATTCCCATACGCAACAGTACATGTACTGGGATGGAGAGAAAAGGACCTACGTTCCAGCATCATCCCAAACAGACGGTGCTAGTGGTGCTGATTCCGCATCTCTCGATGCCTCTCAAGGCAAGGACAAGAAGGACAAGCCCAAGACAAAAACTGCTCAGCAGGTAGACCTCACATCTCATCAGTATTACATCTAGGATTGTGCATACATGTCTTAGGGTCCATAAGGATGCATTTTTTTGGAGGAATGTCACCTTCGGGGGGTTTTGTAGGATATTCAGTGTCACATTTGAACCTTTATATTGTATTTATCATATTTCAAGAGGAGCCCAAATAGGTTCTGTCTTTTATTTAAATGGTGCCTAACGAGCAGTGTTTGCTGTTTTAAATGGTGCCTAACGAGCAGTGTTTGCTGTTTTAAATGGTGCCTAACGAGCAGTGTTTGCTGTTTTTGACAGATAGCGAAGGACATGGAGAGGTGGGCCAAGAGCCTGAACAGACAGAAGGAGAACGTGCGCTCGCTGTCCTCTTCTGCGTCCACCTCCTCCAACCCCGTAGCACGGGGCCCTGGACAGGGCCGGCCCGACGACCGCCGAGAATCCGCCAGCGCAGACGCGGGATACACCATTCTGGAGAAGAAGGCAAGACTCTCTCTCTCAGAAATACTCCCTGAACATGAGTGTTCATGCTCAGAACTCACTAATGCATGCTTTTAAACAAGTCGGTAAAAGTGTAATTTATGTTTGTGTTCTCCCAGGGTGCTCTGTCCGAAAGACCTCATATTCTCCTAGAACAGATCAAGCATCCAGAGGAGAGAGAGGTATAGATATTTCTTCTGTGTCTGTCTATCCATATCTATTCTTTCCTTTGTTTCTTCCTCCTCCTCAATTCCCATGTGTTTAGTCAGCCATTAGTGTACGCCTCCTTGTCCACTAGTTCAGGCTCCTCTTTGTCCACTGGCTCTAGCTGTTAATTCTCCCTTTGTCCCCTATGCATGTGCTCGGTCGTAGCGGACACCTCCTCGTCCTCTGGTTGCTGCCTACAGTGGCGAGACAGACAGTGATGAGGAGGGGACAGAGAAGGAGGAGCGACTAACAGACTGGTCCAAGCTGGCCTGCCTACTGTGTAGGAGGCAGTTCCCAAGTAAAGAGGCCCTTATTCGCCACCAGCAGCTCTCTGAGCTGCATAAGGTATGCAGTTGGCTGATGTCCAACTTCCTCCAATGTTTTTGTTAAAAAATGAAGATCTATACTGTTTGTATCTATACTGGACTAAAGACTTAGGCATGATGACAAGAGATTATGTCTCTTTACTACTGTGTCTCTTTACTCGATAAATGAAGGTTCTTTGTTTTATTGCATGTTACTTACACCTTGGTGCCAAGTCCAAAACAACTATGTACTGTATTTGACTACAATAAAATACTTTACCTGTGATGCTGAAGTGTGTGTTTTTTTTCCTCCTCAGCAAAACCTGGAGCAGAGGAGGGCCCGGCAGGGCCAGCAGGAGGGCCCAGGAGGAGCAGACAGCGAGGTGAGATTTCCAGGAGCATTCCTGATTTTCCTTTCTAAAACTGATAGTTCTGGTCCTTGATTGTGACACCTTGACCGCATTCCGTTCTATATTACTGCGCTACCACAACTTGATACAAAAGTTAAAGCTGCGTCTCGATGTTGCTTGGCAACCATTCAGATAAAGGAAATATATTTCTTGCGGAAGAATGATTATCTAGGAATAACTCGTTATATTTCTAGTTGCTGTACCTTTACTTTATGAAACTTTGCCAGGTATTTATAGTAACAGTTTTAGAAAAGCAATAAGCCACTCGAGTCCGTAGGTTACGCTGATTCTACAACAGCTAAGGGGAGTTTTAGGCACTCTGCTAGCGCAGAGATTCTACAACGCCTCTTAGCTGTTGTAGAATCAGCATAACCTACGACCTCTCGGGGCTTATTGCTTAAATTTGCCTGTATTCCGTCTTAATCTGATCACTCCCTTAAATCCACTGTTTTCTTGTCAGTTTGACTGATTTCTGATGTGGTGTATTTTTCATGTCAGATGAGGTACAGAGACCGGGCTGCAGAGAGGAGGGATAAGGGGGGCATCCTCGACGAACCAGAGGCCAAGAAATGGAAGTTCAACCCCATGTAAGAATGTTCTCCACTCCAATTACATAAAACACTGTCATTATTACAATCCATGGGAATTCTTCATGTTCTGTTAATAGCTCCATATTGGCATTCAGGTTGTTAAAGCCGACAGACTGGAAAACATTTTCATAGCATTGAATGGAAAACCTCCCCGGGAATTGTTGTCCTAATACATTTTATATAACCACTGCTTATGTGTTATCAGTTATATGTCATTGTCATTTGTCATAAATGGATATCTGCGTTGACCCACACCTCTACCTTCATGTGCCAGCGATGGGCCCTCGGGCATCAGCCTCGGAGCGCGGATGCTGCAGGGTGGAGTGAAGAAAGGCCTCCTGCTCCGCAACATGCCCACCGACTGAGAAGCAGTCCTGCATCCCCCGCCCACCCCAGCCTCCTCATCTTCCTCATTCAGTTCACTCAGCATCACTCAGCCTGGTCTGTCCTGGAGGACCCTGCATGGACTACAGTGTTCAACTCTGTTCTTGGCCGTTAACCGTTGCACCAAATGCACCTTTTGGTCTTCCTCATGGGGCCGCATGTGCTCTTCAACTGAAGCTTTTGTTTTTTGCCGTCACCTGGCACATGTTCATGATGACCTCATGTTGGTCTGTATGTCAAAAAAAAAAAAAAACTGCCTTCAAAACTCACCTTGTACATTACATTCATATTTTAAACTTGAAAAAATTTAAAGAAATAGGAAATGTAACTTTTCCATGGGACTGCTCCAAAATGACTTGCCTTTAGCTGAAGTACAGGTTATGGTGTGATTATCCTGTTTCTTGCTATGCACGGAGATTAATGCTCAGACATACACTCCTATGCAAAGACTTGATGGCGTGAAAGAGCATTAGCAGCGTTGTTGTGAAGTGTGACTGCTGAAGATGTGTATAAAAGGGAACGTGTGTGTGTGTGTGTGTGTGTGTGATATAAATATATTTGTCCTTGGTTATAGTCACATGGTTTGAGACTTGTTTGTAATTCTAAGTTTGTCATTTAGTCAACCCCATTTACAGAGATGCATTCCTATGTGTCATGGCTAATGCTGTTGAATTATATGTGCAGTTTTGTTTGTATTTGTTTTGCAATTGTAAATTGAAATGCCAATGATGTAGTCTTAAGTCTTAAAACATATGCCTGTGTTACCTTTTATCTATTTATAATTTGACTGTTTTTATCAGAAGAGTGTGTTGTGAATGAATGGTTTTCCTGGAAATCCAGTGTGAATCAGAGAAGTGGGAGTTTTACGTAATGAACTTTTGCGTAATTTTGTACTGTTCTTAACACAAGCGCAATGAGAATTCCCCTGTGTATTTCCTCTTTGTGTGTTGGGTGTTGGAATTGCACAACAGAATGCATTTGCACAATATATTGTGACCATAGGTATGTATAGGAGAAACCTAATACACAAACGAGTAAATCTGTACATATCTATAATAAGGGATGATGATGTTGCTGTCACCCTGTTTTTTACACACTGACCTGTTGGATATGGAAACAGCTGGTTAAAAAAACACAGTCAGTAGCCTACACTAGCTCCTGCGTTTGATGTAGTCAGCAGATGTTACAAAAAAAAAACAATTAAAGTAAATTAACCAGAACTCTTTGTCATTGAACGTGTACTTAATAAATAAGATAATCCTCAACATATAGTTTCCATTTCATTTAAAGACTGCTATTTAAACCTATTTTTGGACTGTTAACTGAGAGAACTTAGTCACGTGTCAGGAAGTGGTACTGTTTCCATGGTAACTAGTGTAAACTGTTGGGGCCTGACCTGGCAGGAGAGGGGGATTGTTAGGCCTGTCTAATGAAAAGTCTTGTTGATAAAAATTGGTAATATCAATCAGCTTGTCACACCGTGATTACCTGTGGACCTCGTCATTTGTTTAATTTACAAGGTTTGATGACAACGAATAATGGCTTAATCTCATGAGAGTTTGTAATGTTAACGTAGCTTAACGTTGTGTTAGGCTGTGCTACCGTTAACGCTACCGTGGACACCATCTATGGTGGACACCATGATAAAGTTATCTTAACTTTTTTCACAAATTATGTGTGATAGCTGTGCTTTAAAATACACAAACCGTTATTTCTTACATCGTATGTATGCTATGATGTATGTAGGTTTCAATGGCTGTAACAGTTAATTAAATATTCAGGAACTGTTTTGACACCCAACAGGAAGCATCTAGATTAGCTAGAAGCTAACGGATTCATGATGTCTGACCTAGAAGATGATGAATTAAGAGGACTGGACCCAGGTGAATCAGAAGATGATGGAACTAAAGATTTTAATGAAGTACAAACGGAGGAAGAAGCCAATTTGCAACTACAGTATAAGGTTCTCATAAAATTTCTCTTAGTCCTTCATATACATCAACGATTCTAGATTTTATGACTTCTATCTCCTTTCACTGCATTCAGGTCTCATCTTGTGCAGTGACACAGGACATGATTAAAGATGGCCTTTCTTTGTTGTGTCGCACAGGGAATGGTTTGTCACATGCCTTTGTTAAGCTTGAACTTGTAGATAGGTGAGTCACATGCCTGCCTTGAAAGAACTGAACCACAATTTAGCATAAGTCAGAAGTATTCAGTTTTCAAACACCTATTCTGTTGGCCCCCTCTCTAGGAGCCTGACCGACATCAGTCTCCTTGAGTCCTTTGTGCACCTGCGTTTCATAGACCTATCCACCAACCACCTGTCGGACCTCAATCCTCTGGCTAAACTCACCCAGCTGCTTTGGCTGAAGTTGGATGGGAACCATGTCCGGGAGTTTAGAGGGCAGAGGCTGGAGCCACTCATCTACCTGCAGTGGTTCAGTATCGCCAAGAACCGCCTCCGAGATGTAGAGGGGCTCAGTGGGCCTGCTCTAGAGACCCTTAACCTCATTGGTTAGTTTAGTTGCTCTATCAAAAGAATTTGTCTTTTCATGTGGCTTTACAAGCAGCAATTGTAGAACTGTGTCATGGAAATTCAACTTTGCCTGTTTTTATTTCATTTATTTCAGCATATTTTGAGATCATTAATACACTGTGTGCACAATTATTAGGCAAGTGAGTATTTTTACCTTATCATCATTTGTATGCATATTTCCAATTCCAAGCTATATAAACCTGAATGCTGATTGGATTTATGCATCATCAGTTGATCTGTATTTGTGTAATGAGGGAGGGTGTGGCCTAAAGTGATCAACACCCTACAATCAAGGTGTGCATAATTATTAGTCAGCTTCTTTACCTAAGACAAAATGGGCCAAAAAAGAGATTTAACAGACTCTTACAAAAAGCAAAAAAATGTAAAATGCCTTTCACAGGGATGCAGCACTCTTGAGGAAGCAAAGATATTGAGGCGTGATCACCAAATAATCAAACGTTTTGTTGCAAATAGTCAAAAGGGTTGCAAAAAACGTGTGGAGAAAGAAAGACGCAGAATAACTGCTAGAGACTTGAGATTAATTAAACATGAAGTTACTTGCTGGGCCAAGAAATATCTGAAGACAGATTTTTCAACGGTTTTATAGACAGATGAAATGAGAGTGATTTTTGACGGACCAGACGGATGGACCCTTGGCTGGATCACTAATGGGTACAGAGCTCCAGATGCCAGCAATGTGGAGGTGGGGTACTGGTATGGGCTGCTATTGTTAGGACTTAAAATCAACTCCCAAAACTACTGCCAGTTTTTAGAAGATACTTTCTTCAAGCGGTAGTACAGAAAAATCTACATCCTTCAAGAAGGCCATGATTTTTATGCAGGACAATGCTCCATCACATGCATCCAAGTACTCCACTGCATGGCTAGCCAGCAAAGGCTTTAAAGATGACAGAATAATGACATGGCCCCCTTCTTCACCTGACCTTATCCCATTGAGAACTTGTGGACCCTTCTTAAATGTGAGATTTACAGTGAGGGAAGACAATACACCCCTTTGAACAGCATTTGGGAGGCTGTGGTTGTTGCTGGACAAAATGTTAATCATCAACAGATCAAGAAATTAACAGACTCCATGGATGGAAGGCTCATGACAGTTATTGAAAAGAAAGGTGGCTATATTGGTCACTGAATATTTCATGAAGGGTTTATTTGTACATTTTGAGTTGTTTATTTTTTATTCTTACTCTAGGAAATGAAAATAATCAAGTGGAGTGGGAACATTTTAGTTTTTTATTTAGTTGCATAATAATTCTGCACACCAATAGTTGCCTAATAATTCTGCACACATAGATTTTCTCCTGAGAAAGCCAAAACTCACTTTCCCTTTGTTAAATATTCAGGTTTGAGGTTTATTAACATTTTTGATTGATTGAGATCATTGTATTTGTTCAAAAATACAATTAATCCTCAGAAATACAACTTGCCTAATAATTTTGTACACAGTGTACACACTGAATTGTTTGTATCACATATTCAAATTCATTTGAACGGTTGCAGGTAATAGTATTCAGAGGATGCAAGGTCTGCAGTGCAATAAACTGACCAACCTGGTTACACTTGAGCTGAGAGGAAATCGTTTGGAGACCACAGAGGACCTGTATTTGCCCAATCTTCGCCGACTTTACCTGGTACCGTATTGCAGTGAATCATTTTAAATAGCAGTATCTTTTTAGCACAGTTTTTTTTAACCTTTAACCTTAGCTTTTAAGGTTAAAGGTCAAAGGTTTATATTTCAGTGTGTTCTTTCTATGGAAATCCATGTAATAATCCAAAAAGTATATTCACACATACATTCAGTTTGTGCTTTGAAAGAAAAAAGTATTTTTCCCTATAATCTCTACATATGCTGTGAAGCGCCAGTCTACTGATGGAGTACTTCTCTGTCCCAAGTTTTTGGTCTGATTTCCACACTCTCTCCAGGCCCAGAATATCATCAAGCGTCTGGAGGGGCTCCACAAGCTGGAGCGTTTGACCATCCTGCATCTGCGAGACAACCAGCTGGAGACTCTGGATGGAATCAGTCCCAACATGAAGTCTCTGCAGTACCTGAATGTCAGGTGAGAGTCATATTTGCATGTACATACTAGTGATGGGCAAATGAAGCTTTGGTGAACCACTAAACCACAGCAGTGTGAAGCTAGCAACACTAATGAAAAAATCCAATATGGCTGCCACATGTAGCTTTTTCAACATAAAAGTCCTTACCCAAACCAGTATATGTAACCAAAAATATTGGTTTGCAAAGGACTTTTATGTTGAAAAATGTATGTGTGGCGGCCATCTTTTTGAACCTAGTGTCGCTAGGTTCACACTGCTGTGGTTCAGTGGTTCACCAAAGCTTCATTTGCCCATCACTAGTACATACTAATGGAGGGGTCTGCCCTCAGATGAGTGATTGCGTGTTTTGCAGACCTTTCTATTATACTAGCCTATCTCTGACCGTTATTAGCTCAATCCACCAATATTAATTATTATGACCGCGGTCATATAGGTTTAGTCAGATTTTTTTTTTTTTCTTTTTCTTTTTTTTTTTTTTTTTCTTTTTCGCATGTCCAAATTTCCCTCAAGGATTCCCGGGACACTGAAAGACCGGGGTACACGAAACTTGGTGGGCATGTAACCCTACATGGATAGCATGGAACCATCGTTTTTCGTTTTGATCTGTGGCCCCCCCGCTGGACTGGACCCCCCAAAAGGAGGGTAGGGCAGACACAGTTTTCTGTGAATATCTTGAGAACTGTAGGGCCTAGGATGACCAATTTTTTCCGTATGTTTGCCTCCAGGGGTCATGTTAACCCATTCCATGTGCACACGTGCACAAACAGATACACACGCACACACATACATTCACAGTAATCATACGTATGACACATACTCACACAGTAGACATATGTACGCATGCATACAAACACACATACGCAGACAAACACACAAGCACGCACACACACAGACACACACACACACACACCCACACACATAAACGTGTGCACGCACACATGCACACAATTCAAGAATTTCTCAGAATTATGAACAGGCAAGATGGGAGTGGGGTTGTATAAAATGAATTTTACATGTGAAATCTATGAACTAATCATGTTTTGGTACTTGTTGTCTAGCAGATACCAGTGAGAATTGAGTGTGGATAATGCAATTTAGTGAGACAGTTAGAATCATATAGGCCTTTCAGCGTGATTTATTTTTGTGGAAAAAATGTGCTGGACTGGGCGGCGGTCATATTTTGTACCGCTCTGCGGTACATCTAGTTTAACAGGGTGTGCAGGGTTATTGTTATTTTGTGAATAAATGCTTGTAGTTATAATGGACTTTACAGTGCAGGAAGAGTACTTTTCCATCAGTAGGGGAACTATCTGGGAATCATATCATCCTGTTGTTGTGTTCGCAGCATCCTGAATCACACAAGTTGTAAGAACCAAATAAGTTACACACTGTGTTGTACATAGTGAATGCCCCTAGTTGCATCATCTGTCTGGGGAGATTAAATCAAAAATCAGTTTCTCTCCTTTCATGCCCATAGCAGAGGTATTCTTGACAGAGAGTGTGTCTTGCCTTCCCTTGCCTATGAATGAGAACAGATGGTCAAGATCAACACTTGATCTTTAGAAAGGCAGTTTATGAAATGTTTTCATCGTAAGTCATGTCTATTCTCTAATCAAAAGGCTTCCTTGTGCTCATGTGCCCTTTTCCTTTAAGGGGTAACCTAATATTTTCCCGGAGTGCCTTGCGTAGCCTAGCGGGTGTGGCAGACACATTACGAGCACTTGTGTTGGCTGAGAATCCCATCATGGAGACCGACGAATACAGGCTGTTTGTTCTATCACAGCTCCCTCTACTGGAGAGACTGGATAAGGAACCTGCCTCTGAGGAAGAGAAGGCTGATGCTCTGGAGAGACAAAAGGTATGGGAACAGAGAAAAACACTCACATGCTTTGTTTGTGGATTGTTTTCAATGGGTCACAACTATTAACTAATGAACTTGTGGCTTATGGTAAGTAAGAGGAAATAGTATGTATGTTTTCAGTACTTGTGCATCCAGGTTTGATCTAAGACACAGTTCAGTGAATTCATGGAATACCATCTCATTTGAGCCCTCAACTAAGTGCATCTTTTTTTCAGGACTTTCAAGATGAAGATCCAAAAGAGTAGTAACAACTACAGCATCCAACCTGCTTTACACTGTCTACAGTGCATCCTTGACCTCTTCTGATATAGAGCCCGGTAGACAAGGAAGTTAATGCGGGCCATGATTCTGTAAGCATCACTGCATGTGTTTGTAACATGCTTGAACTATGGTATGTTGTACGTGCACATAACTTTGACAGATTTAAAAAAACATATTTATGTAGGCTCTGTACATTGTTGCATGTACAGATCTAGGAACTTTTTTTTAATAAAGGTATTTTCTAATGTATTCAGGGATATCTGGATGTGTGAATTGTGATTATGGTTATGGTTATTGTATTTAGCAGATGTTTTTGTCCAAAGTGACTTATAGAATATTAACCTACCTACTTACATACTTATTGTAAGTAACTTGTTAAATTGTGAACTCTAATTTCACTGATAATGAGTAAAAAAGAGTGCTGAAAAGATAAGTTCATTCATTGATGATGTGTCATTAAAACAAGGTTGTGCTGTACTTCTGGGCAGGCCTAACCAGTTCTGGCCATTTCTTGCTCTTGGCCTTTTTCCAGCTCCTGTGGCAGTTGGAAGGAATGCATTCTTTAGGGCTATGCAAAAATAGTATTATTCCTGACACAGTACTACTACACATACATATAGCACTGATAGTTCTGATCATATCAAATACAAAGTTGAATACATTTAAATAGAGAGTAGAGGCAATCAAATATCCTAAATGGAGTGGCATGCCAGTATGCATTGACAATGGGTGGGGCACCTGGATGGGCTTTTGAACCAACTGATTGGAGAGAATATCAACCTTATTACAAATCTCATTTATACTATAAAGACCTTAAGAAAATAGGGATAGGCCTAAGGTTTTAGCTCATGCGTCACAACCAGGTTTACCTAGTAAGTATGAGAGAGCAAAATTTGCTACTTCCTTGTTGGCAATGGTCTGCTATCTCAGTGTCTAACTTAAAGGTACAGCACAACAGTTTGTAGATCGCAGATCTTTGCAGCGATTGCAGATTCGACCATATCTTTAATCAGACCAGATTAGTGATTATAATATGGTTGTTGTCGATTCTTAAAAATGTATATATTTTCATGCAAAAAATGAAATAAGGCTGGGTCACTGGGGTTTGCAAACATACCCAGTCCGATGTCACCGAAGTATGTAAATGTGGATATTATATTTAATTTCTCACTTTTAGTATTTGAAAATATTTTACTTCAAGTTCATTGCAGTGGACCAAATCCATTGACATCTTACCATCCATAGTACCATCCACATATCCTCCAATGAATCGGCTAAGTGGGTTGGGCTAAACTTGAATTTCACTTAAAATCGGCCATGCGTAAGTACGTACTGTCTGTCCCTTCGTCATATCTTGTCGGAGGACGTGCGTGTCTTACAGGCCTTAGTAATAAGACCTAAAACAGTTTTATAACTCTCAGTGAGATACGTTATTCTTTAAAACATCAACATGAGCTACCATAAACCAGACGAGAAAACCCTGCAGGGTCTGAAAGACATCGCCAATAAACTGAGAATTAATTCAATCAAGGCAACATGCGCATCAAACTCTGGGTGAGTATTTTACCATCAAATGTTCAGTAGCAGCTAGCTTTCGACTGATTATCATGATGAAAAGGACAGTAAAATTGAGTTTGCATAAATCTACTGTATATCGGAAAAAAGTAGTGGACTTAGCATTGTAAGATATCACCTGCATCGATTTTATTAACGGTAAAACTAAGTTCTGCCACACGTGCAGAATTAACATGACCTACCGTATCTGCTAGAGTTAGCTGCTAGTGTGCGGTCAGTAAGCATGTTTTTGAAATTGCAGAAATGGGAGCTAGTGTAACATTAATTTAATTGTCAGATTTCAGAATTGACCGAATATTATTGTTGATATACACTTACAGCGTTTCCACAACTAGACTACGTTATGTTTGTGTTAAACTTATGAATATGGTTGCATTTTTCATAAAGATGCCATTAACTTCAAATGACTATCCGACTCAATTCAGTTAAGTCGCTGTTTAGCTAATGTTAGCGATGGCTGCTTCAGGGACTTTCTCCATGATCATGTCACATGGGAGGTTCGTGGTCTCGTGGTCGTTTTCACGCTTGATATTTTAAAGTTGCAGCATTCGTTCCTAGTTAATTCATATCCTTCGCCCATGTGATCGCAAACTACTGCAAATTCATGGGTGCAGACTGAAGTGACATAGTCAGTTAATAAAGCGGACGTTGTCTACACCGAAAGTTTGCTTGAACACCGCATTGCTACAGACTGATTTCTCAAGGTCCTTATTTGCCGCTCGAAACCTAACGCAGATCATTCCTTCCTCAATGCTTTTTGTCATACAGGTGTGTTTTACGGTCTGTTGTAAAGACAGACGCATGAGCAGTAGCTTTAAATATACTACTTCCTCCTAGGCTCAGTACTCTGCAGGTGAAACTATCGACTCACTTCCTTGTAGCTTCTACTTGGTAGACAATCTTGATGAGATGAACAAAAGAAAAGAACATGAAAATGTGGAAAACCTGTTTTCTGCACACTTCTCTCTGACACCCACTAGCATTGGTTCATTCATTTCTCAAGTCTCCCGTCACACTGCCAGTGTCTTCTACCCACCCTGTCATTCTGGAAGTATACTTCCTTGTCTTTATTCTTTGTTTTGTATTACAGCCCATTTATGTGTGACACAAGGATCAAAGGGGTAAATGTATAAAGCCCAATGGAAGATATCTTCTGTCAGTGTAAAGTTACAGAAATAACAGAACATGCATGTGTTATGAATAAAATCTGTGTGAACCTGAATTAACAGTTAACACCTTGATGACTTATGACACTGAAGTGCATGTTGCTCCTAAAGTTGGCAGATTTGTATTACCATACACTCATGGGTAAGGGCCCAACTAATGGTTGAAAGACTATTTGTACATATGGTCTCACTGGCTAGTGTTGTGATTTTTGGTCTGTGTGCTTTGTTAGTTTGTAACTGAATGCAGTGTGTGATCTAAGCAGCATGCTCTGTTGACCTGTGGTTGATATTACTAAATTGTTGCAGATCTGTGGCAAGAATGTCAGTCACACAGACACACTTCAGTGCTGGTCTGTGTGTGCTCATATGGCCTGTTGAGGGTTCTCTGAATGTCAAACTTGAGAAACTAGGAAGAGTAATATAATAGGATAACACTATATAGCGCCAGGAATTTAACATCTCTCCTGTGCATATTTGAAAAATGATAGTGCATGGTTATAGTGCAAAGGCTTTTTCGCCCACTGTGTTGTGTATCTGTTCCATTAGATCTTAACTATATATGGGCTTATATTTGTTCAGATTTCAGAGTCTGCATTGCGACAGTTCAGAGGGGTTTGACTTGTGGTACAGTTCCCTAAAACTGCTAATATGCAACAATGTTGCAACTAACATTGATTCTCCAATCGTGTCTGTGTTGCTCTTCTGCAGACACCCCACCTCTTGCTGCAGTGCAGCAGAGCTTATGTCGGTGCTGTTTTTCAACACTATGCGCTACAAGGCCGACGACCCACGCAATGCTTGCAATGACCGCTTCATCATGTCCAAGGTGAGCGGCTTCCACCAACATCAGCCAACACTTGTCCAGTCCCATGAAGAATGCACCTCTAGATTGAGACTATCAGTGCATTTGAGAAGCTGAAAAACATCCAGTGGTCAACCCAAGTATTGTAATGGAATGTGCAGTGTCTGAACAAGATGGACTGTGGTTCAAGATGACTTATACAAATATTCACACATAGTTGTATAGTACTGATAAATGTGTGTCCTCCTGAATGAATGAATGAATGAATGCTTCAAAAGTGGCCATGCATGACTTGCTGATTAATATAGGATTTGGTGTTGATATATGCGACCATGCCTGTACATGTGTTGAACCTTTGTTTTCTGCTGTTGCTCACTAGGGCCATGCTGCTCCCATTCTTTACGCTGCCTGGGCAGAAGCTGGCTTCGTCAAGGAGTCCGAGCTCCTGAACCTCCGCAAACTGGACTGTTTGCTGGAGGGCCACCCCACTCCGGTAAGTACGGACATGCCAATCAGCTTCCCCTCTTGTCTGTTGAGGTGTAGCCTGCAGAATATTTGGTGGCTTGGCAATGGATGGAATGATTTGGGGGGAGGGGGATCCCCATGTGTACTCCCCAGAGGCCTAGTTTTTTTTTATCGCAAGAGCTTAAAACCTACTAGTCTGGTACTTACTGCTTACTACTTACGGCCTACTGCTTTTAGGCCGTGGTGGTGGTACAAATGCTGTTTTGGTCTTTCCCATCAGAAACTGGAGTTTGTTGACGTGGCCACTGGATCCCTGGGACAGGGTCTCGGAGCTGCCTGTGGAATGGCCTACACCGGCAAACATTTCGACAAGGCGAGGTATTACAGCCTGAGTGTTGGGCGTTGAACAGACCTATGAACCTCTTAATGTTAAGCAGGCTCAGTCCATATGGTACTATTTCAGGGTGACTTGAATCAGACTTTGAGCTAATGGCAACAGCTATTTTAAGCTGTATGATTAAGGGTTTTTAACTGTACTGGACTGGAGCCAACAGGTTGTGATTCTCATTGAAATACTCTTAAATAGTCTGTACTAGGTCTTTATTGTTCACATTCTCAAGATACTACCATTCTTTTTTAAATGAAAAAATATAATATTTCAGTCTCCCCTGTGAGCTTAATGTGATTTGATCATCAGTTGTTTAACAACCCACTTACTAACATCCATTAAATAAAGTGGTGCCTGACTCAACTATTCTCCTCTGTGATTGGCTAGCTACCGTGTGTACTGCATGCTGGGAGACGGCGAGTGCTCAGAGGGGTCAGTGTGGGAGGCCATGGCCTTCGCCTCCTACTACAAGCTGGACAACCTGGTGGCCATCCTGGACGTGAACCGGCTGGGCCAGAGCGAGGCTGCGCCCCTGCAGCACGATATGGACACCTACAGGAAGCGCTGTGAGGCTTTTGGGTAGGTGTGCTCCTCTCTGTCCTGGGGCTCGTTCGGCCTTGCGCAGCACTGCGCAGTTCTGGTTTAAAGGTGCTCTAAGCTGGGTAACTGGGTGCTCTAGCGATTGGTTAGGTGGTGTTCGCAGTATGTGACAAAATTATTTAGCCTAAAAAACGCGTGGCATCGCTTAGAGCACCTTTACTTGGAACAATGCATGTTTGTTCCAAAAGTCCAGCATGCATTACATTCAGCCAGATGTGGGCAGCGCTGCATGAAGTGAGCCTTCTATCTCTCTCCCTCCCTCCACTCTGTTTCTACTGGCACTCTTCTCTGTGTTGTCTGCATTTGTTTCCATGTTTTTACTCGTGTTGGCCGTCTACTCATTCCTTTCTTCTCTTCCCTCTCATGTTCTTTGGCTGGTAACTGTATACCTCTGTTAACAGATCAACCTGTGTAATCATGACTCGGCACTCTGTCTTGTTTTGCTAATGAAGGTGTTTTTGTTTTTGTTTTGTTTTTTTTCCTCGCTCTGTGTGTCCGTCCGTAGCTGGAACACATATGTGGTAGAGGGTCACGACGTGGAGGAGCTGTGCAAGGCGTTTTGGCAGGCTGAGCAGGTCAAAGGGAAGCCCACCGCCATCGTGGCCAAAACCTTCAAGGGCAAAGGACTTAAAGGTGGGTTAAAAAGGGCCCTGTTGACCTGTTGCTGAATAAGCAGGGAGGTTAATACAGCACTGAATGCTGAATCTGGCCCGTAACCGTTCTGGCCCTTAACCGTTAAATTGTAAACAATCCCATTTTTAAATGACCTTTTAAATGCAGACCTTTATAACATGCATCTATATCTGTCAGCAGGTGTACCTAGTCCACTAGTTCGCTTATTATGGTCTCTAGTTTAATTATGGAGCTGCGTGCAGACCGTCCTTTGACCTGGCCTACTGTATCTGTTTGACCCTTTCTAAATAAAAACCTGATCTCTTTGTGATGCAGACATTGAGGATCTGGACAACTGGCATGGGAAGCCCATTCCCAAGGACCGTGTGGACGCCCTGCTGAAGGACCTGCAGAGTCAGATCCAGTCTCCCAACAAGGTCCTCACCCCGGAGATGCCTCAGGAGGATGCCAAGCCTGTGGACTACTCGGCCATCCGCCTCCCCTCTCCCCCTGCATACAAACTAGGCGATAAGGTGACCCGCTGTCCTCTTCCTTAAAATGCTGTATTTTTCCTGATGTCTAACCATACACTTATATTTTAGTTGTATTGAAGCACCTCACATGTCCATTAATGGTATTTATAAGGATATTCAGCGCCGTCTCAACTGAAGTCACCTCTTTTAGTTTGATGTACCCATGGTTATGCTACGTTGTGGTGATGCATGTTGCTATATTGTAAGGATGTGCCATATTGTATTTTTGATGGTCATTTATTTGCATTTTCATTGAAATGTTTGTAATATATGGGAAAGAAAATTGTTAGCCTACTTAACTTGGCCTACTTGTAAATGCATGAGAGACTCCCCTTCCCTACTCTATTGTTGTCTTACAATTCCAATCTCCCGTTCTCAGATTGCGACCAGGAAAGCCTATGGTGTGGCCTTGGCCAAGATTGGACAGGCCAGCCAAAGGGTAGTGGCCCTCGATGGCGACACCAAGAACTCCACGTTCTCTGATACCTTCAAGAAGGCTCACCCTGACCGCTACATAGAGTGTTTCATTGCTGAGCAGAATATGGTAAGGAAGCATGCTGGTACATTTGACCAAGTTTAAACCCAATGAAGGAAACCTGTTTTAAAAATTAAATAAAAATATTTTGTATATGTACCTGTGCACACAACGTTCCCTGCATGTACAGATGTATGTGTGTGCTGTACTGCATGTTCCTGTGTTGCATTGTATAGTCAATTGTGCAGGTACCTGTGGTCCAAAATCTCCAGGCACACTCAGGTGTGAGAAATCACTGCAGGTTTATTCACGATACTGGGAGCAGGTCACTAACAACAGCATATTCCAGTAACACTACTCAAAGTTCTGTAGGGCAAGGCCGTATCTTATACACATTTGATACATTGTGTAAATCGAATACAAATCACATGAGTACAATGTTCTTTTCCAAAACTCCTCATACATGCAGAAATACAACAATACATGTACACTTCTTGGACATGGCATGTGACCCATACGCCATACGCAAGTCATGTGGCTACTCCAAGTAAGTCAAATAATTGGTCAATACAGTACATATACATCCTTCAGCATTTTCTTGCAATAGTCTATTTCCTGTAAGGATATTCCTAATATTACTGCCTCAGGCAGAATACCCTTAACTCGTGACAAAGGGGGTCGCATGACCTTTATTAGAAAGTCGTGACCTGGAGAGAGCAAATGACAGACAAAGCAAAGTTGATGCACAGAATGTATAGAAAAGCATACACATAATATAAGAACATTAAATGTTATCTATGTAATAAATGCAGATTAGTATTCACTTCTAATACATATAAACTTGTTAATAATCACTTCCATTACATAAAATGTGTTAGTAATCCAACATTTCTACCACATACCCCTGCCAGTATCCTTAAAAGGTGTAGCATTACATTACATTACATTTGGCTGACACTTTTTAACCAAAGTGAATAAAAATTAAGGTAGAGTACAATAAGTACAAGTTAGTGCATCAGTGAGTGTAGCAAGTGGCCTCATTTTGCGACATTTCTTCTGACAGAACAGGACTTTGGATAGAAGTTGAGCCTGAATTGCATCACCACACTGATTAAATGAATAAAGCGATTGCGATAGAAGTGTTTGCCATGGGTGGAGTATGCCTCTATTTATATGTGTAGTTCTCCAAAGGAGTCTGACCTTTCCCAGTTGAACTATAATCATCTCTAAAGCTGTCCCTAAAGGCTGTCCCTAAAGTGTCTCTCTTAACCCACTGACATAAGATCCTAATCCTGCCTCTCACCTATTCACCCACTCACCTGAGGCGATCGGTTAACCGCAGCGTGGCTACCTACGCTCACAGGGCCAGCCAGTGCTGAGGGGTATATACAATGAAGCGAGAGGAATGTTGTGTGAAGCCGAAAGCCAAAAGTGTGTTCAAATTTGACAAACAGTGGCGAACATTCCTGTTGGATTATTATTTATTTTTTTTCTTTGTAGTGTAAGGACCGTAAACAAAAGGCTAGGCGATTGTCTGGCCTGCTGAACTTGCCATCTCATTTGGTAGTCTACCCCGCTCCTCTGCTCTCCTCCTCCCAGCTCGTTGACATAAGCACACTTTGCGCTGCTGTTGTCTAGAGACTAGCGGTGATAACAGAGTCTAGTGGTTTCAGAGGCATCTACAGGAATGTCTGCCATCCGTCAGCCTCTTGTCAGCCCTTGGGCTGTGATTTACTGATCAGATATACACTAAACTCTCCTGAGAAGAAACCAACAGGAAACAGGGGGAGGGGGTATCCACGATGCAATTTCATCACAGGTGTTAAGATGTTTCAGGAGATTAGGTTGCTTATTAACTGGGGAAATCTTGACCAAAAGATGCCTTGTTTTCCAGGTCAGCGTTGCCATTGGTTGTGCCACACGTGACCGCACTGTAGCCTTTGCCAGCACATTCGCCGCCTTCTTCTCCCGGGCCTACGACCAGATCCGCATGGGTGCCATCTCCCAGTCGAACGTCAACCTGTCCGGTTCCCACTGTGGAGTCTCCATTGGTAAGCTGGAGCTTAATGTCAGTCTTGCATACCACTTACAGGCAGCTCTACAGTCACTGTATGTCTGTATGCGTGTGCTAATATAAAAGTTCTGTGTGCCATTTTGCAATTTGATTTTCCGAAACACTCTCACCCTGCTGTATGAGAGATCTGCATATTAGTTGACCTTTTCGTTGAGACTTGTGATCGGGTTTTAGCAGGTGTATCCGATCTGATGTCTGTATGTTTACTGCAGGTGAGGATGGTCCGTCTCAGATGGCCTTGGAGGACCTGGCAATGTTCCGAGCTATCCCAACATGCACCGTGTTCTACCCCAGCGATGGCGTGTCCACTGAAAGGGCAGTGGAGCTCTGCGCCAACACCAAGGTCTGTCTCCCTGATAACACTTTTCCCATCCCATCTCTGTTTTGAATGTGTCGGTACACGGTCAAGGTCTTTGGCCTCATGAGTTACAATTGACCTGATGTGGATGCTTGCATTGCTTCTGCTTCTTTCCCCAGGGAATCTGCTTCATTCGCACAAGTCGTCCTGAGACCGCAGTGCTCTACGCTCCCGATGAGAAGTTTGAGATTGGACATGCAAAGGTGAGGCGCCTGAAAAGATGTTTTGCCAATACTTGTTTTAAAATATTTCTGTTCATTCAACTGTCAATCATCAAATAGGATTGTTTTTGATCACCTAGGTGATGTGGGTGTCTAGATAGTTTTGGTATGTGACATTCTATTGTGTAGCATGGCTTCCTGTATGTTTATTGTGTGCATTGCCTCTTGTTGACCCATAGGTGGTGCGCCAGTCTGACAGCGACAGGGTGACTGTGATTGGTGCAGGAGTGACTCTGCATGAAGCCCTCACTGCTGCTGACCAGCTGGCTGGCGAAGGTTAGTACTCCCCCCTGCTGGACAAAAGAGGAAGCACACAGTATTTACATAGGGCCCTTTCGATCTGTTTGTTCCTAGAGGGTTTCCGTTTGAAACGTTCAAATCTAACGCAGATACCTTGAAATGAAAATTAATGACTTTAGCGTGAAATGCCTTAGGAACGCACATGTTTGTTTATGCAGTTGAAAGGGTCTATAGCCTGTGGGTCAGTCTGCTGCCCTCCAGCAAATACCACAATCTCCTCACCTTCTATTCAGTGGTCACATCCATTTAAGTGGACTTTGGCCCACCTTGTGACAGTTGTTTTTAAGCCTTATTAAGGTTTTTCTACTTCATTAAGTGGTAATGAACTGCCTAGTCTGTCCTCAGCCCTTAGAGGCTGATTGTTTGACGTGTTGCATTTCTGTGTGTTTTTTTATTTTCCCTTTATATTATTATTTATTTATTTTTGTAGGAGTGAACATTCGTGTGATCGACCCATTCACCATCAAACCGTTGGATGCCCGCACCATTGTGTCCAATGCCAGGAAAACCGGAGGAAGGATCATCACAGTGGAGGATCATTACAAAGAGGGTGAGTCGACACATAAAAGCCCAACTTATTAACATGTCTGTCTAGTTTGATAAAAATATAGTGGTTTTAATGCTCTCCCCAGTTTGATATAATACATTTGGTATATGCTAGTTGTCTGTATAACAGGCGTTGTGTAAGGTCATGATTTGAGTTTATATTGGGCACAGGAAGTGGTGCTGCATTAAGGGTTAAGGGTTGAGCTATTGAGAGAACAAGAGTTCAGCTGTTTTGCCAGTTTTCTACCACATTTTCAGCAATTCTTGGTGTTCTACTGTGTCATCTTGCACCTGTGCTTCTTGGACAAACATTGGGGAGGAGGGGGTCGGGGGGGATCGGAGCCACCCTCCTCCTTGTCTAGCCTGTGTGTCTGGAGTGCATGTGGTTTTCCGGGCTGACGGCCGCCATGCCATCTGTGCCCTCTCGTCCCGCAGGTGGTCTGGGCGAGGCCGTGCTGGCAGCCGTGGCTGAGGAACCGGGCATCGTGGTGCAGTGCCTGGCCGTGAGCCGCGTCGCCCAGAGCGCCAAACCGCAGGAGCTCCTGGACATGTTTGGCATCAGCGCCAAGGGCATCGTCACCGCCGTCAAGGGTACCTTTGCCAACTGAGGAGGCATCTTGATTGACACATCACTTGGCCATCTGCCCAGCCCACCCCACCCCACCCTGCCTGTCCTTACTGCCCATAAACTAACACAGAACCAAGCTCAGAAACTCACAAGCTACGGTTATAACAGCGGGGCAAACCACCACTTGTTATATTTAGGAAATGTTTGTTGAGGTTGTAATCATCATCATCAAGTTTGGGGTTTTTTTTTTTTTGGTTGTCAAGCATTCCTCTTAACTCTCTGTACAGTTGGTAGACTCTAGACCAAGAATTCTTATGTTTCACCTTGTTTTTTTTTTTGTTTTTTTGTATTTGAAAACTCACAAAATACTGTAGCCATTTTGCTACCTCGTCAGCACTTGGTTGCAGTCATTCTAGTTAAAGGTTGCGGTGAGAAACATGTCTCTTCTGATTCTACATCACCCTGTCTGTCCAAGTGCAACTGATCCCTTTGCCCCAGTTAACATTTCATAATGAAGGTTTAACATCTTGCCTGTCTGTGCTGGCTGATAGATAAGCTCTTTGTATGTTGAGATATAACTGTTGATGATGAGTCATTCCATGTTGGATCCAACATGTCATTCCACTTCTGACCGTTTGCCCTGTTTTGATGATGTCGCCATTACTTACATTGTGTGTCATTGTGTTCTCTTGGATATGAGGTCTCTCTGTGTGCTTGTTCATTATTTGGCCTCCAATAGCAAGTGCATATCAGAGCCTATCACTCTTGTTTCATTCCTTGATGGTGCTTATGGGGCAGATTCTGTGAACCACCTCCTGTCGGTGCGTTTCCCTGTGTGATAGCAAGGCGATGAATATTGTAGTGGTTTAGCTTCTTTGGCCAGATGTGACTTAACATTCTGTAAGTGACTTTGTGTATTACTAAAGTATGCAGTCCCTTATCCCTTGTGTGGAACAAAAATACAATGGTGTGCGCTGCCTTTGACAATGCTGTAATAAACTGACTTGGTCCTAATCAAAATGTCATCCAGTGTATGTCAGTCTCTAATGTCAGCATGGGTGCCTGTTATGAGATGAATTATCGCTTTGTAGATATAAGTGGCAAATAGGTGTAGTACATCAAGTTCTTTCAGTGGTACCTGTAAGCAATGAAAAGCTCATGTCTGATTTAAAAAGTGAGTAGTTTTTATTGTAACATTAATTTAGAATGTTATGGCAAATGGTTTTGTTCTTGGCTATGTATGGATGAGTAGCTAGAACATGTAGAACTGTACCTCATGCCAAACAATTGTGTGTCTATTGCATGAAGAAACATGATAATGGAATAGATGGAGTCAATAATTATTTACAGAAACAGCAGAATGGCAGTGTGAACAGGGGTAAGCCTTCACATTGTAAGAAAAGATTTGAGGGGTTTTCAGGTTCATAAAAAACGGTGGAGAGGTTTCCAGATGTTCTTTTCTGAAGGTAGTTCACAGGAGCGCCATTCCAGGATGTCAACTTGGGTTACTTATTCAACTCCCTTCATGAATTCAAGGAACTCTGTAGGATGGAGGAGGAAAGGAAAATGGAGGGGAAAAAGGTCAAATCTACATGCTCTAATGTTGATCTATCCTCATACTATCTTGGCTAGTTTGGGCAACCTCAAACTTGGCTCTAGGCTTACACAAGTCTTACCATCATAGTCAATCTTGCCATCGTTGTTTTTGTCTCCATCCTTCATAAGTTCTTCAATGTCGTCTTCTGTGATGGCCTCACCTGTTGACTCCAGCATGTTCTTTAGCTCATCTAAATCGATATAGCCATCTCCGTTCCTTGTGGATGAAAAGTTGAATGAAAGTTGAAGTTAGATTGATAAACTCTTACCTTATATACATATCTTTAGCAATCAACCAGTGTCCCGCTGTGTTTAGCATTTTTACAAGGCTTGTCTGAGGTGCGTTCAGGGTCACGTACTTGTCAAACATGCGGAAGACCTCGGCGAGCTCCTCCTCTGACTTTCCTTTGCTCTCCTCTTTCATGCAGCGCACCATCATGACCAAGAACTCATCGAAATCCACTGTCCCGCTGCCTACAGGTGACCAACACAAACAGGCGTGACCTTCCTAATTCAGACTGATTTATTCATTTACAATCACAGAGTTTGGTAGGTTTGTATTCCGCGGTACAGGGTCAGTTACACAGGGATTGGTGATGGATATCTTTACGCAGATCGGCTGAAGTTACGTACCGTCTTCATCTACCTCATCCACCATCTCCTGCAACTCTTCTTGGGAGGGATTCTGTCCCAGCATCCTCATGACCTTTCCCAACTCCTTTGTGCTGATGCAGCCGTCCTCCGCACCCTGCACGAAGATGTCAAAGGCAGCACGGAACTCTACGGTAAAAATAGAACGCACAGAAGCCATGGTCATGGGCCGAAAACACAACAGCTGTAAAGCAAGTTTATGTTGGCACAATAAAATATGCAAATATTAAGTACAGTCAGTTAAATCAGTTTGGCTATTGGTTATGGCAACCTAGCTAATATACAAATAAGAACAGAAAAGGAGAGGGAAGTAAGGAAGTTACAGAAATTAATCTTTATTTCTGTTAGGTGACTTATTAACCCTATCTGGGAGAAATGTTACTTGGAGCATTCATGTCCTCAGAAGAAATTATGGGGTGAGTTTCCAAAAGTATGAGAATATGAGGACTTTTGGGCGGATGGGCATTTCATCTGCACTCACAACTGGCGGTTTTAAAGGGGCATCTTTCCCCCTACAATGCCAAGTCAGATTATGGCTCACAGCTCTAATTATACAGTTTAAGTATGTTGACGTCAAGTGCAAATGAAATGTCCAGAGAGGTCTAATTGCTCTCTAATTACTCAGACAACAAGGACGTGGGTGGTCAGTAAAGACATTGTTGGGAAATTCACCATTTTTCTGTTCTTCTGTTAAGTTCTCGACCTGTTGGGGAGCAGAAGGAGATTTATGTTCACTCCACTACGTTTGTCCAGTCCAAAAAAAGAACATCACAGGGAAAGGTGTTTGGAGTGCCCCTTCTCCCCCCACCCCCCACAGAACAGAACAAATGTCGTGCCATCACATTGTTCCTCCCACCCCCGTTCCCCCCACCCCCAAATGACCTTCAATAGATTCTGACCCCCTTGTCTAAAATCCTCTGATGATATCAACTTCAGTGTGCAGCAAGCAAGGCATAGACACAGTGGTGAACTCTTGTTTCAATTGCATCGCATGTGCTACCTGTGATACATGGCCTTTTAAGGTATGATCTGATAGATTTGGACACTGATCTGTATACCCCTTGTCAAACATAACTGTCACAAATGACAATGTCATACATTTTACATAAAATCCTTGATGATATCAAGTCTCAATAAGCACAAGAGCTCAAGAACAATAAGCACAAGAGAAAATCAAGTAGCCTTCCACCTGCCTTGTATATTTTATGACAAAGTCAAGACGGTGGCACTGGATGCATTAAATCCCAAGTGCTCGTTAGAGTTCTTTACTGTCCTTTAACCTTCCCATTCCAAATGAAGCAACCCCATCATATGAACTCCATCACCTTCACACTCACTCACTTACCGCTGCTTTATAAACATCATCCATGGTGGCTGCGCTGGGTTTAGGGCCTCAAGACAGAAACGCAGAAAACCTCAGCCGGTTCTCTCCCAGTAGATCCGTCACGGACGACCCCTTGGTTCAGGCGCGCTTGCTGGATAAAGGATGGGTCGGGCACCTCCCCTTGCCTTTATTGTTGGCTTAGACTGTTACAGAAAAGACAATGCATTTGTGTCACTCCCCTTTTCTCATCACACACACAGAGAGAGAGAGAGAGAGAGAGAGAGAGAGAGAGAGAGAGAGAGAGAGAGAGAGAGATGGGCTGCATGAGAATGGGCTTAGGCTTGCTATTATTAGCAGAGAAAGAATGGAAGAAGATAACAGGCAGGGAATGAACTGAGGAGGGAGGGGGGGGGGGTATGTGGCGGGCAGAGGGGGGTGATGAGTTATGACAAAGAGTTCTTTTGGCAGCGTTCCTTCTAGCTGTGACAATGCCCTACCATATCCGACACTGTGCTATACTTAACCAGAGAGTCACCTGCATTTGCCAATCACAATGCCAGGCCTGCCCCATTGTGTGCGTGAATAGACCCTTGCATGTCTGGCATAGTGAAATATACGTAAAGAGAGCCTCATCAATCCATGGGGCCGTGGCTGTTTTGTCACCTGTTGGGATGTGTCTTAGGGGGGCATCCTGGTGCGATGG
Source organism: Alosa pseudoharengus (assembly GCF_046254945.1). Classification (NCBI taxonomy): domain Eukaryota; kingdom Metazoa; phylum Chordata; class Actinopteri; order Clupeiformes; family Clupeidae; genus Alosa; species Alosa pseudoharengus. The sequence goes on along the minus strand of NW_027468881.1, from coordinate 31,311,870 downwards.
TGGGATGGGGGTGGGGGGTGACAGGCCTGGTTGGGGTTTGAGGGTCAAGCAACCTATTGTTAGCACTATGGATATGTGAACAGACAGAAGCCTGAAGTATACTCAGGAAAAGACTCTAGTGTCCTACTCCACATTTGAAGTTTTTTTTCTAATACATAACCTGACTTCCTCTAACATCCTCCTCTAGCATCCTCTAATTTTAATTTCCCTTGACATTGAATGTTTTTTTTTCTTTTGAAAAATATGAGAAAGTTTGAAAATATGGCTGCTTACCTCTGAGCAGTATTGGAGCCAGAGTTCTCCGTTGGGAGTATTGTGTATTCTCAGTCATGGTGCTCAGGGCTGATAAAGGGGACTGATCTGAGGTCAGTTGTCAGTTAGTGATATGCTATGAGTATTTTTAGAGATATGGCGGCTGCTGTGAAACTTGTTAAATAATCCAGGGATAGAGCAACAGTTGGAGTCTTTCTCTCTCTCTCTCTCTCTCTCTCTCTCTTTCTGTCTGTCTCTCTCTGACTGTCTCCTTGTCCCTCTCTTTTTTCTCTCTATCACCCTCTCTCTCTTATTATCTGTCTATTTCTGTCTCTCTCAAACTACTAATCATGGTAGCTTTAATGGCCTGTACAGTATTGCCCATGTGGAATTTTTCTCGCTTGCTCTCTTTCTCCCTCTCTTTGTCTCTCTCTAATCCTGCCCACCCTACACACACAGAGACACACACACACGCACGCACTCACATACACACTTTGTCAGAATTGGTCAGTGTCAGTCCAGGACAGTGACAAAGTGTGAGGGTGAGGTGGGCAGGGATAGATTACTGCACGGGGCCTACCGGGCCCAGGCCCAGGGGCCCAAGGGGTCAGGGGGCCCTGTAGCCCAAACCTTTGCATGGAATCATTGCCTCAATATCTTATTAATTTAATTTAGTATTGGCCATCAAACAAATTTAAAAAATTCTGGGGGAGGACCCCCAAACCCCCCTTCCCACATATGCGACAATTAATGGGGGGCCCTTAATACATCTGGGCCCAGGGGCCCAAAAGTTCATAATTCGTCCATGGGGGTGGGGATGGCGGGGGCTGCCGTCATAATTATAAGCCTGGCTATTCCTGGTCCTCTTGAGTTCTTAACTGGGAATAGATTACCAGTGTCTCTTCACCCTGGCTGGAAAAAGCGAGAGATAGGGACCGCGTGCTGGCAGCAGTTCATTAAACCTCCATACCAGGGGAGTGTGAGAAATGCAGCCATGATGGAGAAAGGACCAGCAGTGCAAACAGTTTAGAATTGGCTCCAGAGTGTCACTGACCTCTGCCAAGATTTAGTAAATTCCAGACCATTAACCGTAAACACTCACCCAGCCCTGAACTGCAACCCCCAAGTGCATTG
>NW_027468881.1:31300484-31305484 GCF_046254945.1 Alosa pseudoharengus | reverse complement strand
ACGCACATAGACAATACCAACTCAGTAGAAAATCAAAAGCAAAAAGGAAGCACCTACTTCCATAATATGCATAAAGAGTGAGTGGGGATATTGGCCATTCTTCCAAGAGTGCCAGACTGGGTAGAAAATATTACTATACTGGGGTGCGTTTCCCAAAACCATAGTTGCTAACCTGTTAGCAATTTAGTTGGTTGGCAATGGGAAATTGCACTGCAACCAACAAAGTTGCTAACTTAGTTAGCAACTATGGTTGTGGGAAATGCGCCCCTGCTGAGTAAAAAACTACAGTATAGAAGGATGAAATACAATACAGGAGAGCCATTATCATACCAAGAACAATGTGAATGTTTCAGACAAATAATTTTTTTTTGTTTTGAGATGTTGACACAAAACCACAAAATGGATTTAATTATTGTACCCCTACATAATATACAATGTAATATAGCAAAGAATAGTACATGATGCACAAATGCACACACTCTATTTATTGTGAGAACGTTTACTCTGTGTGAAATACTGTATGTTTGGTCCTTTTTGCCACAACCGTATGCTGTCTTTGAATAGACATTCAGTTGTATCATTGTGTGTGCTCCGGTGGGTTAGGTTGCATGGCATTTTTGGGTGTTCCATCTGTGAGCTAGTGAGTCAGCCAGTCTGTTTGTGGGACATTTCTCTTCCACTGTTTGTTGTGCCTGTTTATTAATACTCTGGCCTTTTTCACACACACGCACACACACGTACACACACACTTCCCATTTATTCCCATATTCTAATATATTTATGAATAACACCCACACACACACTAATAAACACCACTCATGTCTATTTATTTTTCCCTCTCTCTCTGTCTCTCTCTCTCTGTCTGTCTCTCGCTCTGTATGTTTCTCTTTCTCTCTGTCACTCTTTTTCTTTCACTGTGTCTCTCTCACCGTCTGTCTCTCTCTCTGTCTTTCTCTGTGTCTCTCTTTCTTTCTCTCTCTCTCTCTGTCTCTCTCTGTCACTCTCTTTCTCTCTCTCTGTCTCTCTCTGTCACTCTCTTTCTCTCTCTCTCTGTCTCTCTCTGTCACTCTCTTTCTTTCTCTCTCTCTCTCTCTGACTCTGTCTCTCTGTCTCCTGTCCCTGTCCCCCTCCATCAGTCGGAGCTGGGCCGCACGGCAGCCGTGTGGGTGGAGATGGAGTCGGTGCTGGGGAGGAGAGAGACGGGCCAGGGTCAGCTTGGCTCAGTGCTGCAGGACCTGAAGGAGGAGAAGAGGCGACTGTTGGACGAGGAGGTGAACAAGAAGGGGAAGGGGAAAAAAGAGGAGGAGGAGGAGGAGGAGGAAGAGGAGGAGGAGGATGATGACGAGGAGGAGGAAGATGATGACGATGAGGAAGAGGAGGAAGAAGAAGAGGAGGAGGAAGAAGAAGAAGAAGAGGAGGAGGAAGAGGAGGAAGGAGGGGAAGAGGAGGAGACTGATGCAGCATCCAACAGCACGGACACCACGAGTGGCTTCACAGACTTGCTACCTGATGGCTGCCAGCAGGTGGCGCCACTGATCTCCTGTAAGGACGTGGGCTTGACCCGCCTGCCGATCATCACTGATTTAGCAGTCACCACGTTAGAGCTGCCGGGTGAGTTTAGAGGAAGAGGAGGAGGAGGAGGGAAGAGGCTTCAGCAATTATCTTTATGGCATAAAACTGCCCAAAACAGCGCAAAGGAAGATTCATGTGTTGACTGTTCTGCAACATTTTAAAGTTGCCCTATACACCCTAAGAATTCTGGAGGTCACATAAATCCTTTAAAGTCCAGAATTATTCAGTATGAATATTTAAAAGTATGGACCGCAGGCTGCATGTTTTGTCTGTTTTACTTCGTACTGCATTACTTAATGGGTAACAATCATTCTGCGTTTGGTTCCAGGAAACAACATCAGTAAAATTCCTCCACGAGGCTTCGCCGGGCTTCCAAACTTGGAGGAGATTGACCTCAGCAGGAATCAGCTCGAGGACTCCTCACTGGGAACACACTTGTTTAAGGTCGGCCTCGTTCAAGTTCACACTATATGACTTTCAAGATTGCTGTAGTGTTCACACACAAACACATATTGCTTTCTTAGCATTGGGAATCATAGCATGTATACTTGTACTCTTCTATATCAAACATTCTCTATATTCTCAGGGTTGTCCTTCTCTCATATTATGTCTTATATATGTTCATATTTATGTTCATCATCATATATTATATTAGATTTTTTGTATTCATACTAACAAACTGTGCCATCTAGCATTTTTGTCTCCTTCTGATTCTTTCATCTTCAACTTAGTCATTGTCAACAGTCATTGTCACCACACCGCCTTAGCACACTGTGGGAGGACACTTAACACACAACAGCTGTTGGATGCGGGAGTTTGATGGGATATGCATATTATCAGTTGGCTTTTTTGCAAAAACAAACATTCAGACATACGCACACAAACACACACACAGGCACATGCATAGTCACAAACACACACAGAGGCATTCCCAGAATAGCCTAAGGCTTTTGTGAGACCTTGAGTAGTGACCACAAAGCACTAAAAGGCTGTCCAGCAGAGGACAGCAACAAAAAAGAGCACATGATCTATAGACCACAGATGCAACCATAGCTGGAGTGTCCAGAGACACTCCGGCCAAATTTTTCTCTCTCCTTTTTTTTGCTCCGGAGAAACTACAGTAGCCACGCAGCCCCATGCAGACAAATAATGCAAAATGGGAGGAAATAAGGTCAGATTGCACTGTCCGCTCCTCTGAACCCACAAATGACAGAGTCCAGAGACACGGCTGGCCCGCTTGGAGAGGCTACAGGGTGCTGTCGGTTTAGAGCAAGGCCTGGCTGGCCACTGCCTAATGGATAGTTGAAATAACTTCCTCCTTAAAATAATTTGACCAACAGTCTCTTTCCTCATGGTTCACTCTGTGCCCATTCACTCAACATGTACAAAGAGCAGTCCACTTGAGTCCACTTTGGCAAGGTGACTCACACACGCGTCACTTTAAAAAGCAGCCGTATGAACCACAGCATTAATCTATATGCCAGTAACCCAAACCAGAAATATGTATATGTATGATGTGGTTGTTGAAAGGTTTTTCCTTTATGCCTTCTCTGTTATTTATTTTTATTTCTCTTTCTTTTCCAGAACTTGACCAAGCTGCGCAAGCTGAACCTGGACTCTAACGGCCTGACCACGGTGCCCCTGCTTCCGGAGTCTCTAGAGGAGCTGAGCATCAACCAGAACAGGATCAGCCAGCTGCTGCCCAAGAGCTTCAGAGGTGCATATTATTCTCTCTCTCCCTCTCTCTCTCTCTCTCTCTGTCTATTTATATAATATTCCCCTCCCTCTCTCTTTTTGATTTATCTCGGAAAGCATTACTCCATGGCCGAAGCAGAAGCTGTCCCTAGCTGCACAAGCAACAACAACAACAACAACAACACAAAACACAGTTCCAACAGTAACATGTGACCCTCTGTAATATCATCAGGCCTGTTCAACCTACGCTCTTTGGTGCTCAACCAGAACGAGCTCTACGATGATGGCGTCTCGCCGCTCGCCTTCAGGCCTCTGAAGAACATCATCTACCTTCGGCTGGACCAGAACAACTTCCGGTCCATTCCGCAAGGGTTGCCTCCCTCACTGCAGGTCGGTACCCGGCTCTCTGCAGTGGAGCTGCCAGTATGGGAGAGTGTGTGTGTGTGTGTGTGGGAGAGTTTGTGTGTGTGTGTGTGTGTGTGTGTGTGTGTGTGTGTGTGTGTGTGTACACTACCGTTCAAAAGTTTGAATGTTTGTTTGTTTGTGTGTATGCATACTGGCGTGTTTATGCATCATTATGTGCACTCTCAGGATTTGCGGATGCGTGAAAACCAGCTGCAGGAAGTAGATGGGGTCTCGCTCAACAAGTCCGTCAACCTGCAAGTGCTGGACCTGAGTCACAACTACCTGAGGGAACACACCATCTCCCCTCAAGCTTGGGTCAACCTCCCGTAGGTCCCTCTGCCCTTACATCACCACATTTATTTATACCAGAATGAAGGAGCAGAAATTAAGTAAAATAAATTATAGTCTTTTTTATACTATAGAATGTTCTACATAGAAAGGCATCCGCGTGAAATAGCATTTATTTAGAAAATTGCCAATTTGAGAGACATAAAAGAAAAGCTTTATCAAGCTTGCAAAATGATTTGTGGACAGAACTCTTCATCATGCGTAAGGAGAGCCTATCCATGACAAATAACAGCTTTTGTAACAAGTGTACCATCATGTTCAAACCTCACAACATCGTACTTAGGCAAACACAAACAGTGGTAGCCAAACAAGCAGCCCTAAACTATGATTTAGTGTTGATCACTACACTACAAGAGGGAATGTTACAATGCAGACAGCAATCCAGAGGTCATGAACGTGGTGGAGAATGAATGACTGCAAACCTAAAGACCACATGTAGAATATCCTCATATAGCCTATGACATGGACAGTGGTTGGTCAAACAACAAGTGCAGGGGGAAAACATCATGTAATAACGTAATCAACCACTAGGTTGTGCTAGTGAATTTAAGATGATTTCAACGTTAGCTGACAGACGTAGTCCTGTGACCCATGGCCATATGAGGGGTGTCAAAATGTGCATGTATCTACAACTGATGACAACATTAACGGATCTTAACTTTACTCCATGGGCTGTTGGCAAGTTACATATCTTGTATATTCTAGTTAACAATTGCAACTGCAAGTGATTATTTTGTAAGGTGATGAGTTATTATATTCTATTGTTTGTAGCAAAACAATAAATGTCTCTCTATTGGGGGGGATTTTAAGCATAGCTGAATATTGGGGAGGGACATGTTCCCCTCAAAGTATATTATAAATACGGCCTAGCTGTGACTATACAAAATGTATTATGAATATGGCCTAGCTGTGACTATACAAATTGTATTATGAATACGGCCTAGCTGTGACTATACATATTGTATTATGAATACGGCCTA
>NW_027468881.1:31290484-31295484 GCF_046254945.1 Alosa pseudoharengus | reverse complement strand
ATGTGTGCACGTGTGTACCTGTATGTGTCTGTGTTTGTATGTGTTGTATGTGTCTGTGTCTGTATGTGTGCACGTGTGTACGTGTATGTGTTTGTATGTGTGCACGTGTGTACGTGTATGTGTCTGTTTTTGTATGTGTGCACGTGTGTACGTGTATGTGTCTGTGTCTGTATGTGTGCACGTGTGTACGTGTATGTGTCTGTTTTTGTATGTGTGCACGTGTGTACGTGTATGTGTCTGTTTTTGTATGTGTGCACGTGTGTACGTGTATGTGTCTGTGTCTGTATGTGTGCACGTGTGTACATGTTTGTATGTGTGCACGTGTGTACATGTTTGTATGTGTGCACGTGTGTACGTGTATGTGTTTGTATGTGTGCACGTGTGTACCTGTATGTGTCTGTGTTTGTATGTGTGCACGTGTGTACCTGTATGTGTCTGTGTTTGTATGTGTGGCCGTGTGTACCTGTATGTGTCTGTGTTTGTATGTGTGCACGTGTGTACGTGTATGTGTTTGTATGTGTGCACGTGTGTACATGTATGTGTCTGTATGTGTGCACGTGTGTACGTGTATGTGTCTGTATGTGTGCACGTGTGTACGTGTATGTGTCTGTGTTTGTATGTGTGCACGTGTGTACGTGTATGTGTTTGTATGTGTGCACGTGTGTACATGTATGTGTCTGTGTTTGTATGTGTGCACGTGTGTACGTGTATGTGTTTGTATGTGTGCACGTGTGTACATGTATGTGTCTGTGTTTGTATGTGTGCACGTGTGTACCTGTATGTGTCTGTGTTTGTATGTGTGCACGTGTGTAGGTGTATGTGTCTGAGTATCTGTGGGTGTATATGTGTCTGCGTTTGTATGTGTGCACGTGTGTACGTGTATGTGTCTGCGTATATGTGGGTGTGTATGTGTCTGCGTTTGTATGTGTGGGCCTGTGTACGTGTGTGTCTGCGCTTGTATGTGTGGCCGTGTGGGAGTGAGTGTGCTGAGCTAGTTTTCCTAAATCTGTCCCTGCCCCAGCGCTCCCTGTGATCTTATGCCACTTCCAGTTGACAGTAAAACAGTGCTGGTTTTGTTCAGTTGTGTTTAATGGCCACACTGCTGAACAGAGCCTTAATAAAAGCCCTTTGGCTTCGCGATCCAGAACTCGATCTGGTAACCATAGGCTTAATTGGGCACATGCTGAGCTGAGACTAGCAGTGACTCGGCATTTAAGTGGAGTGAATTCCTCTGTTTATGACAAAATTATGAGCATGCATTTCTCTCCTGGTGAACTTATCCATAAACGTTTCTATTCATCCTATTTAACCTCTCTATTTGTTATTGGCTCATCATTGCCTCCCTCCACACTTATTTTAGATTCCTCTTTTGCAATGCATTGAGTATTTCAGAATTGCTGTATTGCAATATTATTATATTGTTATATATATTGCATATTGCATATATATTGTTATCATGGGCAAGGTATTGGGACAGTATGGATTTGTGAGTCACTCTGTGACTCCCAGCCCTAGGAGCACTTTGGTCTTATTCCTGAACGCGTTACTCAAAATAAGCCCTTGTGTGATCCATCTTGGAGTGTGTGTGTGTGTGTGTGTGTGTCTGTCTGTGTGTGTGTGTGTGTGTGTGTGTGTGTGTGTGTGTGTGTGTGTGTGTGTGTGTGTGTGTGTGTGTGTGTGTGTGTGTGTGTGTGTGTGTGTACATTCCTTCCCAAGGGAGCACTCTCTGGCCTTTGCTCCTTGATTATTGGTTGAGAGTCCTGCAGCGCTTTGATGAGGCTGGAGTCAAGAGGAAGCGTCCCCTCTGTCCCGCTGTGACCAGTACTGTAAACTCACACCAGCTGCTTCTCTGCCCCCTTCACTGCCCTATCTGCCCCCTGCCATTCCGACTCACTCATCCCTCTTACCCCCCCCCCCCCTTGCCCAGCTCTCATCTTTGCAACCCCATGGCTGAGTCTAGTGGTCTCATGACCTAACACAGACCCAGCGGTGTGAAAGTACAGAGTCCTTACCTCCAAGACCCACTGTATGCTCGCAATCATGACACATTCTCTTATTTGAATGTTCAAAACTCCCCTGCAGAAGAGTTAACTCACTTAAGCCTGTACAGTATGACACCTTATTATACGTCTCTTCACAGTCGCAAATAGAACTCTCCATTGACTTCAATGGGATTTCCCAAAGTTCTACCGGTCATTATTTTCGTCTAAGGACCTCTAAATAATGACCGCTGTCAATGGGAACGGATTTTCATTCAAAAGTGGAGGCAGATGGTTGATCAGCTGTGTTCTAAAGAACGTTTGATTCAAGTTCAGCGTGTGTTGCGAACTATTTGTTTCTCAGCAAAAGCCACAACGAAACGGTAACAAATAAATGTAAAGAGAAATAGACGTGGAGTTTATTTTTGTCGTTTTGGCAAGTCCCTTCAGGGCGAAGCAAGACCCCTCCGCTGGCGCGTCGATGTTTTCCCTGTCGGGACTTATTTTCCCAAAAATGACGGTGTTCTATACATTATCCCTTACTTGTGACACTCAAAGGCCAGCTTTTCCTGATCACCTCTGTATAATAAAGGTGCAGACAAACCATATACTTGTAAGAGGTAATGCTAAACTAATGAACAGACTAAGATGATCAAGTCGCTCGCTCTGGCTTTATGTGATTACTTCACACTTTCTTGATCATCATTTAAGAAATTGTTCATTCAAAATTTCTGCAAAGATGTATTGATATGCCACCAAATTAGCGGGACTCTAAGATCCATGCATTTGATCAAGTTCATTTGGCAACATGAGTATCATAAATAAACAGAATCAGGCTGCCGGACTACTTTTTAGCTCAAATGTCACGCTGTGACCTCACTGACTAAGTAGGGTAAATTTGTGGAAAATGAATCAATGTGGAAACCCATTTCTTACCTAGAGCATTTCATAGGGGACTGAAGGTAGTGGGATAAAGTATCAGGTGGAGAGTTTCCTTGCAATTCAGCAGTGAAAAGTCCATTTAATGTTTCCTTATTTTCATGACCATGCTCTACAGACCTTGGGAAATGATTATGCAGTAATTTATTGCAATATTAAAACTGTCCTCTTACTTTTCTCCCCCTCTTGTACATTCCCTCCTTCTCTCTCTCCCTCCCCTGAAACCCTGCAGTAAACTGGAGGCCCTGGACCTCTCCAACAACCAGTTCTCCCTGGTGCCCAGCAACCTCCCCACAGCCCTGCGGCAGCTCTCCCTGCAGCACAACCACATCGACACCGTGCCCGACTACGTCCTGAGCCATCTCGTCCCAGGCCTGCTGTCGCTGCGCCTGTCCCACAACCGCATCCGTAACGAAGGGCTGAAGGGCCCATCATTCCGCAGTGCTTACCGGACGCTGACAGAGCTGCTGCTGGACAACAACGAGCTGGAGATCGTCCCACGCTGTATGCGCGTCTTCCGCCAGCTGCAGCTCCTGCGCCTTGACCACAACCGCATCAAGTGAGTAGAGTGGGCAGTACGCCTGTTCAACCCCCTCCATGCTGCTCAGCATATCTGTGGTATATATTACATTATTATACACATACATGACATTATATAAAACATATATTATTACATTATTACACATACATAACATTATATAAAACATATATTATTATACTATTACATTATTATACACATACATGACATTATATAAAACATATATTACTATACTACTATTCATGACATTATATAAAATATATTACTACACAACTGGAGTCACTGCACTCTGTGTGCATGTAGCCTACATGGGAGCTCATGGACATGCCCCCAGTGTGTAGCGCTGTAGCGGCCTGGCTGCGTTAGCTGCTGGCTGTAGCAACTCGAGCTAGCTAATACCGATTGTTTTCGGGTTTTTTTCCTACCGTTTTTCCTTTCCTACTTTCCTTCCTACCTACTCGGTGACTTTGAGAAACAGAGATCTATGTGAAAACTCCTTTAATAAATGTATCATTTATAACTGGGCCATCTCATATTCTGCCTTCTCTGTCGTTCTTAATAAGTTACTGTAGGTAGGCTGGCCGACTTTATTTGTCTAAAAAGCAAAACCAAAAAACGGCACGCTTTAAAACTTGACAGGAAAGTGCTTATTTTCAACTACACTGCCAACGTTTTGTTTTCATTCATCCCAAGTAAGATCTTCATTCAGATCCTAACTCAAATCTTTCATGGTTGTTTCTGTTGTTTGTTTTCATAATCTTGGTCCATCTGTGTTTCATATTTTTCCTTTGTACTTGAATACTGTTCTATCCTTATCGTTCATGCAGTATGTAGGCTAACTGTGGCACGACATCATATCCTGTCTTAGATGCGGGTGAACGGTGCGGCCTCAAAAACTCCAGACAAATTAAACCTCTGAGGGTTTCCCTTGGCTGCCTGCCAGATTCTTTGCAGACACACTGCAATAACCTTTACTGTATAACAATAAATCTCTATGACAGCCAATTAGCCCATTCTAAACAAAAATACAGCTCTTAACAAGCCCATCAACCATTTTCACTCAATGATGTCAGCGGCTGGCGGTGAAGAGTCCTGTTCATACTCTGACTACCTCTCGGCTTTCTTTTGGTGTCTCTTCTTTTGTAGAGTTGTCCCCAGGTTTTCTCTGTGCCTACGCCAAAGGAGGAAGAGCTCTCCTCTCGCCTCTCTGCACCTAGAGCACAATCAGATCGACACGCAGAGGATCCACCCCGCCGCCCTCACCTGCATGGACAGCTCCAGCAGCGTTACCCTGGAGCCCCAAGGCTCCTCGGGCACGCTGGCCGGGGCGGAGAGCACCCTGTCCTGAGCTCTGGGCCCTGAGTCCTGAGTATGGCGCCCATGTAGTAGTGTGATGTGGCCAGATGTGCATCATATTAACTCAGATTCACTGTGGTGACCATGGTGTGAGTGAGTGCTGAAGTGGCATCTGGTTCTGTGAGACTCAAACCTGCTCTCACTCACCCCTCCCTTCATCACACTAAAATCTCTTATTTTCTTTTCCT
>NW_027468881.1:31280484-31285484 GCF_046254945.1 Alosa pseudoharengus | reverse complement strand
CAAAATAACTCTTAATACAGTTTAATAGACTTTCACAGTACAAGAAATTTACACCACAAACTTTGGGCTCCTTTAAAGAAGCTCTATGCAAGTCTGGTTATTCCTTCGCTGTTTCTGGGTTGTCGTCTGATTTGGGCTCGCATTTTTCACGACATAGCTCCCCCTGCAGCTTCGGTAGCAAGTGACTGCTACGCTAAACCCCCACTAGCTAGCGAGCTAGCCATCAAAAAACCAAGCTAAACACATACAGGGCTCAGAATAAAACGGTCAAGCAAACACATTGTTCAAGAGATCAAACCACATTACAAAAACGAAGTTCACCCAAGGGTAGGCTACTTACAATTTCAACAGCAACAAAGCCAAGTCGAAGTCCGTTTTGCAGTCTTCTTAGAAACTACAATCTGACTAGATTTTCGAGGCCTTCCGCTGAGTAACATCCAGATTTCTTCGGTCTGGGACCAGAAAGTTGCAAGAAAGTCGTTTTTTCCGTGGAGAAGCACTAGGGGGAGACGAAGCACCCACCAAACGACCCAAAAAGTGTTGTAGAACCATCAGAACGACTCTCAACCTGCATAATTAAGATAATTTTTGCTAAAATTGTTGCATAGGGCTTCTTTAATATCGTGTTGAGTTGCACATGGACCAACTTCTAGTTCTGACATTGGACCTTACTGACTCTTTTATGGTGTTGAAGTTATTCATTCTACATAAAACTCAACAGATTTTTCATTTTTTATGTACATTAAATTTGTATTTCAATAAACAGCAGCATGTTTTTTCTTTGTCTGTGCCTTGGCAGCAGTGGGTGTTTCTGCAGAGTGTTTCTGTTATTTCCCTTTCCCTGTCTGACAGATGATCCATGGAGATTTACATCCTGAGCTACATTTACCCATCCTCAGCCAGACCCATAGCTTGTAATTTCGCAATGGTTGGGGGTAATCAGCATATATGTATATGCGATGTGTGCGGTTTGTCCTTCAACAGGGATGTATTCAGCTCCACGATCTCATGGATGGGAGACAGAGGAAGTTCAGAGGACTGCAGGACTCTTGGGTGACATGGCTTTTGATGCTTTTAGGAGGAAGTGTAGTACACTGCACATCTAGCTTCCCATGCAGTCACACGATCAGTAGAGCAGTAGCCTCGGATTCCCCCCTAAAATAGGAATAAGGTCAAAGGTCATCTGTCGGGGGGCGCTAAAGCGCTGGAAATCTCCCAGTAATATCTAGTGTCCTTATCTGCCCCTGCGCACAATAAGCAGATGTGCAAGCTCTCTGAAGTAATAGTGATTATATGTAGGAATTACCTAAAACATTAATGCTGACATATCAAAAAGGATGATATGAATAACCCTGGTTAAACTTGAAAAGTGTGAAATGATTGTGTACAAGACACACCCACGTACACACAACCACACACACAACCACACACACAATTGGTCATATATGATCTCTGTCATAGTCATCTGTCTGTCAAGTCATATAGTTATATTATAAAACTGCTCCCTGCATGTACGTACATGTATATTCTGGGCCCTGGTCAATCTGACATGCTATACTGTGGTTACATACATGCTGGTAGACCATATAGGAATTTACACACCCAGATGGTCAGATATGTGAGGCACGTCCATTTATATGCCCCAAAGTCACAACATAATCAACATAATAAGTTCCTTTGAAACTGCTGCTCTAAGTGTTTTTTCCTCCGCTGGACTGGTTACAGTATGTACTCTGGCAACACGCTGCGCTAGCTCTCTCCCCATCACACATGTAATGACATGTTGTCCCGGCTGCTCCTCGCCTCCCACCAGACTGCACACCACATGTGGTGCAACTCTGATTTCGTATAATTGTGTGGTGATCTCCAGGTTAAGAGCATCATTGTCTACGCAATCTAGCTCGTCATGTTCACAGTTCCACACGAACATCTTTTTTTGGATGTGTGAGTTTTAGAACAGTTAGGCACCACCAGAGGAATTTTAGCAACCGAGAGAAGAGAAGAGAAGAGAAGATAATGCTCTCCTTTCATTCTTTATATCTTCCAGTTTCATCTCCAGCTCTGATTATTTTACTGACAGACGAAGGGAGCTCTGAGGATGAGAGTGTGTTTGTGTTTTGGGGAGAGGAGATCTGTATTATCCTTCATATCCTCTTTGGTCTTTGAACACAAACGCTCCTTCCTCTTCCTCGGCACTCGCTTTCAGCCTGCTGGCGCTTTGTACTGTACATGTGGCAGAGCATACTGGCACGGACAGCAAGCTTTGTGTCTCTACCTGCCTTCCCCTGTGTCAGCAGTAGTCACACACACGCAAAAACCCACACACACACACTCACACACACTGGTACACACACATGCAAAAGAAGACTGGCACTCCAATAGGAGCCTGAAAATACAATTAAAGGCTGATTATCAGATTAAAACGGACAACTCCAAATTCATCACGTCATTAACATCACTCCATGATATCTATCAGGCAGTCACACGGTACTCATCGGTCTCCCTTAACAACCACCCAGCGTGATACCCCTGCTGATGAACCATCATCTTGTACTTGAGCAAGAAGCCGCAAAACCACAGATCCCACTCCCTCCGCCTCTCATGGAGTGAGTGGTGCACTTCAAAAGACGCCAGGCCGGCTCCCCGGGCTGCGCTGCCCTGCTCTCTGTCTGTTTTCACCCGGCGACAGCCACTTCCTGTGTTTGTTATTGGTGGAGGCGGTTGGGGTGGGTTGGTTCGAGGGCCCAAAACCCCTCTGAGCAGCCAACATACACAGAGCATAACACTGGAGAGTTCAGTACCACGGGTAGGGCACCACCCGGGCATTCCACGCCCTCACACTCGAGCAGTTGGGGAACAGTAGGGGATAAGAGACAGAGAGAGCAAGAGTAAAAATAAAGAATAACAACAACAGTCAAACTAACACTAACAAACAGGAGCGAGTGAACATTCAAAGTGTCTTGAAATGTTGAGAACTAAAATTGTTGATGGTGATTGAAGTTCTGCACATACTCTCCTGTAGGTCATATTTTTTGTTCATTTTAGGAGACACCCTGAAGACAGCTTCTGGCTGCAGTCATCGCCACACAGGGGAAGGAGAGAAGACATCTCATCAGTGAGAAGATAGTGATGAAAACAAAGACCATCTGAAATACTGTTTGTTCTCGGAGAGATAAGATCTGCGATGTTCTCTATCTGTCAATGTACCTTTCCTCAGATGTACCTGAGGGCCCGAGCACATGTCAGAAACCAGCTGCTGTTGCCACCCAGGTGAAGTCTTTGTTGCCCAGGGTAAGTTTCAAAAACAAGCCTCAAGAATGCTGAACTCTTACCCCTAGAGCAGTTCAAATTTTAGCAACAACAACAAAAAAAAAAGGTTTGTCGGGAGTTCTTAGAAAAGTGTGAAATCAAAACCCACAACAAAGTTTCTTTAAAGGTTCATATTTTGACCACTGTGGCTACATGTGGTATCATGTACCCATGGACGGGAAAGTCATGAATTATGAAATTCATAGAGTCTGAGTCTGAGTCCTAAGAAACAATGGTACTATTCAGTTGCTTCAGTGAATTATTATAAAGATAATTATAATTTGATGTCACACAAATACCATAGAGTCCACACTATTTGTTTTACCATCCCTGCTCATTCCAAAATGTCAAATGTTACTATTCCTTCAAATATAGCATGTGTTTATTAATAAATGCTGTCGGCTGAATAACGGCTTCAGTTTTGTCAGTAAGCACCCTCAGGTAAATTTATGTTTTCTCCTTTTCACACACATTTAAAAAAAAAAACACACACACACACACGCACATTTACACTAACACACTGAGTCATACAGACACAAGCGTGCACACCTGCACACAATTACACACACACACACTGTAGTCAGAAAATGGGAGCTGGCAGTGAGGAATATTACATGTAAATTAAACTAGAGTAGAATAATATTGCAGCAGCCAAAGGCAAATCAGAAGCAGATTTGAGAAATATATCATTTTGATGAGCACCAGAGAGCCTCAGATTAGGACCTGCCTGCACACTACAATCAGCTCATATAAAACCAAGATGTCAGCCATGACAAGCAACTTTTAATGGTAATGCTGAGTCTCAATTATGATATCACCCATATTGTGTCACAGGAAGCAGCAGAGCTCTCCAAGTCAAATTGTAAATCTGAACCTAATTTTAGTGTATTGTTGCATTGCTGCATGTGTGTGTGTGTATGTGTGTGTGTGTTTTATCTCACTCACTCTCTTTCTCCTAAGTGAGTGTGTGTGTGTGTGTGTGTGTGTGCATGTATGTGTTTTATCTCATTCTCACTCTTTCTCTTGTGTGTGTGTGTGTGTGTGTGTGTGTGTGTGTGTGTGTGTGTGTGTGTGTGTGTGTGCATGTGCGTGCGTGTGTGTGTGTGAGTGCCTGTGTGTGTGAATAAATCGCAGCATATAATTTTCTCTTTTGGCTAATGCAAAAAGATAACTGTTTTATCTCACTAACTCCCTTTCTCCTGAGTGTTTGTGTGTGTGTGTGTGTGTCTGTGTGTGTGTGTGTGTGTGTGTGTATGAGAGTGCCTGTGTGTGTGCATAAATCACAGCACATCATTTTCTATTTTGGCTAATGCATAAACATATGTGTTTTTATCTCACTCACTCACTCTCTTTCTCCTGAGTGTGTAGGTGTGTGTGCATGTATGTGTTTGGTCTCATTCTCTCTCTTTCTCTTGTGTGTGTGTGTGTGTGTGAGAGAGAGTGCATGTGTGTGTGTGCATAAATCACAGCACATCATTTTCTCTTTTGGCTAATGCATAAGGATATATAAATCTAATGTCTTCTCATTGTACCGTGAAAAGCCTTGACACGATGTAAACCACAACAGGAAGCCTCTGGGCATCCCATGCCCCTGTGTCATGAAGTATCTGGTTATACGCTGTCAGAACATGAAAGCATCTGAAGGCCATGAGCATTTCTATTTAGTTTCATTAAAGGTGATTGTGGTGAAA
>NW_027468881.1:31270484-31275484 GCF_046254945.1 Alosa pseudoharengus | reverse complement strand
TCATGGCTCTTTATGAACGATCAATTGTTTCCTCATATCCACAAAAAGGACGAGGAAGTCTTATACATCACTGGATTTGTCTGGTTTGTCACTCTGTCAGCAATCAGTCCTTGTCCAATATTTACTGCTGCATGTTGTTCTAAACTTTGACATGAGTTTGGCTTTGCTCTTAATTTTTAAGTAGTTTTGGCAGGAGAAGAAGTATAAATTCCCAGACATGTTCACATATACACAATTCAATCCAGTAAGTTGAAGAACGTCACTGAATGTATAATTAATGTTACCATGTGTGTAAAATTTGAACAGATGTTTCAATTGTAGGATTTTGCCTGTTAGATGTGAGGGTAGCAGAGGTTAGATCTTAGTCTGCTCAGGGTTTGGGGGGGGAATTTGGTGTTACAGTTAAAGAGTGTGGTTGCCATTTTGGTTGATGTTCAAAAACATTCCACAGCGTGTCAGCTTACAAATCTAACCCTAACTCCTCATGCTCACCCAGTAAGCCTAACCAACAGCTTTTAAACCAATCTTTAATGAAAAGGCTGTTTGTTGACAACAGACTTTATGTGCGTGGTACGGACCGTCAAAGTTGCCATGACTACATAAGTTCAGAAAACTGACAAGGGAAAAAAAAAACTCTTTGAAAAGGTCAAGCGTGTTTGGATGTCAGGTTGTGGGAAATTCAAACACCAGTGGGTAGGCACAGGTTGAGGTCAGGTCTACGCAGCTGTCTGTCTCTGATATTACAGCGTTTGTAATGTTCTCCACCAGTTCCCCCATCATTTTCCTATTCCCACCATCTCTCTCAGTCACATCCACTGCAAGCAAGGTATGCACGGAAAGTTGTCTGGCTGTTTTTTTTTCTGTGGCTGAAGCTTTTTCAGGTTAAAACAGCGAGCGCGCGTGCCTGTAGACAGACTTATTGCACAGAGACAGACACACCTGAAATTGGTCAGGGGAATTCCCACTGGATTTGATTTCTTTTATTATGGCAATCATGGAAAACATGCCCCCGAAATTTCCTGAGAAGAAGTACAGTAGCAACTCAGCCCAGAGCATTGCAGTACATCACAAAGAACTTCTACAGTGAAATACGTTTCTCTGCCCCCCCCCCCTTTTTTTTAGATGTGTGCTCATCTGCAGACTGTGCGACTGCATGGTCCCAGGCCAGCATCACAGTCAAACACATAAAACAACCTATTAAAAGCTTAATTGGGATTCTTCACACCCTGTAAAACGCATAGTGCTCCATGCATGTAGTCGAGTTCCCAGTGCCCATGTTCCTGATCCAATAATGGTGAAGACAGATCTGTGCTCAATCTACAAGAGGAACAAGTCAAAGGGATGTTAGGAACCCACATGGCAAGTGTTAATTCTGCCTTCATGTGGTGGATTTAATGTTTGCTTAAGATCTCGTCTTGGTATTAGAGAAGAGGGCAGAGGACTCCCGAGGGGTCGCTGAGATCGTGGGATGGTTTTTTACTTGATAGAGTACTCATGGCTCTTTTTATGTGTTGTGCACTTTTTGCCTCTCAGTCTCAGTCAACTCTCAGTCTCCATTTCTCTCTCTCTCTTTCTCTCTCTCTCTCCATCTCTCTCTCTTTGTACTTCACACACATACACCCCCCCACACACACACACACACACACACACACACACACACACATCCTGTGTACAGTCGACAGTAGTCTCTCTCAGAGATGGGAGCTGCTGTGCCGTGGCATCCAGACGCTGCGCTGTTATTTCCCTCCATCAGTCTCTTAAATCTGCCTCCCGTCTTACCCCCGAGCCTCCCCAGTGGCCCTCGCCCTCCGCACCCCTCCTTTTCATCACTCGCTTTTTCCACCCTCCATTTGCACACTTGCATCCCTCTCTCCCTCTGTCTATCTGTCTCTTATTCTCTGTCTCTATCCATCACACTTGCCATCCTAAGCTTTTGTGCTCTTGTCCGTCTGTTCTTTTGTTTCTCTCTCTCCTCTCAACTCCCTCTCTTCTTTCTCTCTCTCTCTCTCTCTCTCTCTCTCTCTCTCTCTCTCTCTCTCTCTCTCTTACACACACATGTGCAGTTCCTCTGTCCCTCCCTGTCTCTCTCTTTCTCACACACACACACACACACACACACTCTCACGACTTGGGCATACTTTGCCGCGCCTCTTAGACAAACACAAGGGCAGCAGGCGAATTGTGCGATGGAAATAGCCGCCCCAGTCCCCTATAGCGGTGAGAGAAGTGGTGACCACTGTAATTATGAGGAGAAGCTGCTGTTGTGTCTAACTCTGGCCCCGCTGCGGGCTGAGACGTTAACTCTCTACAGGAAAGGCGATAATGTTTAGGTTTTTTGACCTGTCAACATGCACATACACACACACACGCTCACGCACATGCGCACGCGCACACACACACACACACACACACACACACACACACACACACACACACACACACACACACACACACACACACACACACACACACACACACAAACACTTACACTCACTCTTACTCTCACACACCCAAAGCACCAGCCCAAGACACACAGTGTCTGCTGTGTGTCACAGTGAATTATTTGACCCAAAGCTTGCTCTCTCTCTGTGTCTCTCTCTCTCTCTCTCTCTGTCTGTATGTGTGTGGTTTTGTCTCCTCTCCCTAATAGGATCAGCTGCACTGTGGTCTCCTGCATTCACATCCTTTCATTTTGAATGCCAGATGTTCCTTTTATCAATCACAGCCTCAAATGAGATCCTTCCCCTTGCTCCCCACTCTGTTGGTCTTTCTCCTGCCCATTCCTTCTGCTCATCTAACCATCTAACACTGGAGACCAGGGGGAGACTACCCCACACCCTAGCACAATAAACACTGTGTCAATCACAATAATGTATAGAGGCAGATAATTAAAGACGCCTTAAACGCCTGTTTAGAACTGCAATCTTACTTTAAAAAAAGGCCAAATATATAAATTATATACTTCAACAGACTATGGAACAAACAGTATGGGCATAAATAACAGTAAACCTTGCATGGGTGCAAAATGCAAAGGTTTCTGGGTAATTCTGCCTCATCCTCTCCTTGCATTCCTCTGGCCAAACAGAGGCAAGCTGGAGGGGGGAACATGGTATAATTTAGCAGCTATTTTTGCAGAATGGGAACAGACTTGTAGAGATGCTTTCTTTCACTCTGTCTTTCATTCCAGGTCAGCAGCGTGCTGAGCTCTTATCCTTTTCAGCGTGTAAGTTTGCCGTTTAAATTATGGCCGTGCTTAAGAAGCTGTCGTAAATGCCGCATTCTCGGCTTCCCGTAACAAACAGCTCTGTCAGACACCGTCAGCAGCAGCCGCAGGCACCTCAGGGCTTTGGGTTCTAACTCTTTTTTCACACAGTTGACAAACTGGCGTTTCATTTTGACTGAGATTCACAACAACACACCACATATCCGTATGCCCTGAGACTGTTGGCTGCATTGCTCAGATATATGTATGCCTTAATCATGTCTGAAATGCAAAGATATGGACATTTGGACATTTGGAAGTGCCTCATGGAGTTATCCTCCCATTATCTGGTATGTGAGTCCCAGTGTGTGTCTATGTGTCTGATGTGTGTGTTTGTGTGTGTGTGTGTGTGTGTGTGTGTGTGTGTGTGTGTGTGTGATTCTGTATACATGTGTATGTGTGTGTGTGTGTGTGTGTGTGTGTGTGTGTGTGTGTGTGTGTGTGTGTGTGTGTGTGTGTGTGTGTGTGTGTGTGTGTGTGTGTGTGATTCTGTATACATGTGTGTGTGTGTGTGTGTGTGTATACATGTGTGTAGGGGATGTGCTGGACTGTGGCGATGTGTCTGAGACATGAGGGGGAGGCAGGATTTAGAAGCGGCCGCGGAGAGCAAAGAAAACATCCCGTCCTTCATAAGTGGGGGTTTATGTGGAGTCCTTGTGGAGCGCTGTGTTTGGACAGTGATATTGCTGCTCTAAAACCAAGCTGCTGACATTCACAACATCAGTTGGGGTATTTCTTCCATGCGACCGTGGGCCCTCCTCACTGGACAAGGGGAGACTGGTGTCCGTGGAGAAGATAGATGTTGAAGATTCTCTGGTGCTGACTGTTCCCATACACTACAAAGCACAAACAGAGACACTCAGAGGCACAAAGGATGACTTACTAGACACGAAAATGGTCAAGTAGTTAAAGTTATTTGAAGTTTGTGGTTATGGACTATTGTGGTATATTCAATGCAATACTGTACACCAGGCCTCTCTAGTTTTAAGCCTTTGATTATACAATGCAAAGTCATAATGGCTTTTCGTGGCTGTTGTTCACACTATTATCAGTGACAGTGAGGCGATGCTGAGGATGAGTGTCCATCCGTACACTGAGAAGACCTTGAGAAGAATTTGCGTGCCAGATGGTCCCGGCTCTGTCAACATGGCAACTGAAGTTCCTCTTCCTGAAGGATGAGCAGGGTGATTGGACTTGAGAGACTTGACAGTGAAATGGTTTAAAAACCATCTCCAGAAAATAACATGAACACATTGGATTTTTCTAGCGCTTTTCAAGGCACCGATAGCACTTTACAGTGAGGTGGGAACCTCATTACCACCACCAATGCGTAGAACCCACCTAATGTGTAACCACCACCTACTGCCTACTGTACGTGTCGTGTACACACACACACACACACACACACACTCACACAGGGATACAGAACACAAAAAGACACTGCATAAGGACTGCATAGCCTTTCCTCTCAAGATACTCTGATGATCACGAGGGTCTCCTCTGAGGAAGTGAACCCTTATGTCTGGTGAAATGTAGTGTTCTCACCTCCTTAAATTTCCTCATGCATGGGAGAATTCCAAAGATTTCCCATACTACATGGATGATTCTAGATACTTGGAGTAATTCATTTTGAAAGGCGGTTTTACCTAGGGTACCATCCCAGACAGTGATGGCATGGTGATGGAAGTCTGTCTGTCTGTCTGTCCATCTATCTATGCCCGTGGCCCTGCTTTGAGCT